>NW_012267301.1:4531294-4578325 GCF_000151885.1 Dipodomys ordii
CACACACACACACACACACACACACACACACGAATTCTATGCCTCCATCAGGAAGAATGACCTTGCCCCATTTGTTAGGAAATGGAAAGACTTGGAAAAAATTACCCTAAGTGAAGTAAGCCAGGCCCATGGTTTCCCTTATTTGTCTAGGAGAAGCAGGAGAGGTCAAAAGCTATGTACATATGACCAGATAAGATGATGTTAAGTAAAAGGAACCCCAAGATAGGGACACAGTGGTTTTATCTTTCTTCCTATTGTTTTTAGCATATTTATAATGTACTATGTAATTTTTTTTTAATTGTAAAAATACTGTACTGAGGGGTATGTTACATTTTTTGTTTCTTTGGTATGTTCTTCCCTCACAGTATAACCTCTGTTTTCACTGTATTTGATTCTGGTGTCCTGCATCTTATATATACATTTTCCTAATTTCGGGAGAGGAAGGGAAATAACAAAATGGTGAAATAAGGATACAGGTTGACCCATTGTAACAATGAGATATGCAAGACCTATGTTGAAAATGAACTTTACAACTTCAGTGGGGGTGGGAAGGAGGGTGAGGGATGGGGGTGTGGAAGTGGGGGGAAATGGGGGAGTGGGGAGGGAAGGATGTCAGGGGAAAAACAAAGGTGGAGGTAACAATGCTCGGTAGGAAATGTACTCATTACCTTATTCATGTAACTGCAACCCCTCTGTACAGTATTTTTATAATAAAAACCATATTAACATATTTTTTAAAGCTTCCTCCAACTAGGTATGGTAGTACATGACTGTAATCCCAGTTATAAGGGAGACAGGGACATTATGGTCTGAGACTACACTGGGAAAAAAAGGCATGAGACCCTGTCTGAGAACAAAGAAAAAAGTGACATGGAGGCATGGCATAAGTGGTAAAGTGTAACCGCCTTACAAGTACAAGGCCCACAAAAAGCTTCCCCCAAATTCCTGTACCTATACCATGACAAGCTCCCACATGCTACAGAAGTGGTTCATAAGTAGCAGAAATGCAACAATTCTGAAATACTATTTTTGGTCAATTTTTCAATGAAGTAACAAGGTTAAAATAAGTAGACAGCTGGGAGTGTAGTTCCCTAAGGCCCTGGGTTCAATGTCCAGCACTAAAAAATAAATGAATTACTTTACTACAGAAAATCTGACAGAAAATCTGTTTGAAGGAATTCTCCTCATTGTGTATCTCCAGTTAAGTCCACTGAGACTCTACTGTACAAGTTCATAGCTGCTTTTCTCAGGGTAGTGTATGTGTATGTGTAAGATATTTACATGAAAAATCATTTCAAAGCTGTAGTGCTCTCACACAGAATGTTACTAATGAAGTAGGATATACTAAAATTAGAGAATACAAGTCAAGTCAGGTCAGAATTACTTTCTTCATCATCTTCAAAATCGTATCGGGCGAAACTATTGGGCTCTGCTGCTCGAAGTGACCTCAGCCAAGGGAAGTCAGAAATCATGGAATACGGAGCTCCATCCACAACACCTACAATAAGAAGACAGATGTAAAAGTGCTGCCGTGTGGGAGTGCTAAATGCACCAAATTAGAGTATATTCTTAGTGGAATGTAAAATGCAAAACAGATTGAGCCAGGTTCCAATCCGTTTACTCTAAGTATAGTACTCATTTAGGTAAATAATACTTATCTGGTCCTTGCTTCTTAAAGGAATTCAAATCATTCATTGTAAAATCACCATTTTATCTTCCCTAAGACATGTTCTTACATCAGTTCTTATCAATGGCAAATACTTACCCTCTAATGTATAGATTTCTCTTCCCCAGGGGTATTTCGGGTACTTTTTTAAGTCTTCTTCAGTTCTAGTGGCTTCAGGGAAGAACTCATACTTAATAAGTTCTCTGGAAGCAATGAGAAAAATTAAATAAGAATTATAAAGCTGAAAATGCTAGGGCATAAAGTAGAATGCAACTGTAACACAAGTACTTAAGGCCACGATTCTACCAAGCATCTTGGACAAAACACTGACTCACTAATACCTCTCATTTTCTTAAAGTAGAGACTATAGGTCTAGCCAAGTTCAAGATGACATTCTTGAATTTCTCCAACATCACAACAGGGGAAGAAAGCAAGCCACCGGAGGCAAACTTCATAAACAGAGAGTACTTAATACAGCATTTATCTAACAAATATATTAAAAAAGGCCTAACTTTGGGACAATGTAAAATATTCTAGTTTTAAGATCTTCAATTTGACCTATTTTCCATGTCTTACAACTAAGGACACAGTCAAATCTGCATGTAACTGGTTCTTGTAGCTTTTCTAAGCTTGGAAATAAAAAGCCACATATATTAACGCATAATCATATATACATGACACATTAGCCTGAAAAACTCAGAATTATTTCAAATAATTCACATCTCTACTAGGAGGCATGCATGAAGAAGCCTTTCAGGGCCATGGAATTACTTACTGATTGATGTTGGCTATGGTGTCCATCCAGCTGCGAATGCGCACCTTGTTCCGCACATTGGGAGGATTACTGAATTCATGGATGATACAGATGTGATAGGGGTAGGGACCACTAAACAGCTTCTGCTCTAATGTTAGTGTGTCCACCTGCAGAAGTAGTAATACTAGTAGTTGTAGTAATATTTGGACAGAGAAACAGTTTTGAAAATGAAGCTTGCAGTGCTGAGATTAAGACTTAGCAAATTCTCTGGCCAGCTGACACAGTGATTTATTTCTGGTATTTAAATACTCCATTAAGCCAGAAAATCCTGAGTCAGGTAATGGATCTCCGGGAACTCAAAATGCACTTCTGAGGATATTCTTTACTGTTTTCACTACTGACTATACAACCTAACTGAATGTGAAGAACCCTATTCTAATAGACCATTCACTATGCCTAAGGTCAGTTCCTTGTAGCCTGTGTCCATAATGCTCTCTTCTCTTGGAATGTCTTCTTTCTTTCCAGCTATAAAACTCCACCTTTCCATCCCAGAGTAATATAAGTGTAACTCTGCTAAGTGCTTTATAGGAAGGTAAAATTCTTGAGGGAAGGCTAACCTTTTAGCATTATTCAGCTTGAAATAATATATCTATATAAAATATAGATATATTATACTATATATTTTTATTTTTATTATTTTTTTTGCTAGTCCTGGGGCTTGAACTCTGGGCCTAGGTACTGTCCCTGTGTGCTTTTTGCTCAAGGCTAGCACTCTACCAACCACTTGAGAAGCAGCACTACTTCTGGCTTTTGATGGCTAGATGGAGATAAGAGTGAGTCTCATGGGGACTTTCCTGCCCAGGCTGGCTTTGAACCATTATCCTCCTGAATAGCTAGGGTGACAGGTGTGAGCACTGGAACTTGGCAACATGCAGCAAATTTTAAATATGAAGACACTCAAGAGTTTACTGAACTGACTCTTGGTGCTTGGCCCAGAGGTTAACACCAAGGGTTGTTTAATATTTCATTTAAACTCATATCACACACAAGGTTATTCTTAGGAATAACTGCAGTTATCCTATTATGTCACAGAAGGTGATCTGGCATATCACAGGTACTAGCTGAAATATCACAATTACCCTGAGTATATTCTTTTATTTTAGTTCTGTGCACAAAAAAATGTGAGGAATATGCTATATCAGAAAGAAAGCTACAATCAGTTTGAAACCTGAGATAGAGATATTAGCCATAGGCAACTTTTAATAAGAAAAAAAAAACTTGCCAAATAAAACTCACTGAATATAACTTACTAAAAACTTACAACTGTCTAGTAAAGAAGAATTAATAATAGTAAGCATGTCACCTGCTGCATTGGGCGTAGGTATATGATACGGTTCCTCTCAGGAGGCATTCTTAGTATCTGGTCTAGAACCTGATCCATATTCAGTTTCTTGCACTGGGCATAATCAAATCGGTTTACAATTGGTGCATTTTCCACCTTTAAATGTTTCAGTACCCTGCACCTGGTAGCTGCAAAATAAGAACAATAACAAACTATACAATTTATACAAGTAAGAGAGCAACTCATAACCCATTTGGAAGCACTGCTGGAGGCCAAACATTTACTAACACAAGACATGGCAGAGGAAAACATCTCCAACAAAGGTCAAGTACTAGCACAGAGGATTTGAAGATGTGATTCTCTTAATTTCAAAATAATCTGGTAATCCTATGCTTGAGGAGTTATTGAACTGTCTTCTTTTTCTATAACTTTACTGTCAATGAAACCAAGTTTCAGAAAAATAACCTGCTCAAATGGTAACTGTTTAGGAATCATTTATTGAATAGAGTAATTATTAAATACCACAATGGTTAATAGTTAAATAACCTGATATATTTTCATGTATGTAGTATATGTGAATTATTTTATAATACACATGAATTATACTATCAGAGTTGATTTTAATCTCTATCATAGATATAGAAACAGAATCCTGAAAAGAAAGAAGTAGAAATACTTCAATCTGAAGCTCTATAGTACAATATGGTAGCCATTAGCCATCTGAAGCTATTTAAACTTAAACAAACTAACATACAGTAAAATCACTCATCTAACTCCAGAGGCACTAGTCTTAGTTTGAGTATTCAGAAGTCAAACATGGCTACTGATTACCATATTGAATAGCCTAGAAGCAGAACATTTCCATCACTGCAGAGAGTTCTACTGAAAAAACTGGCCTGAAGTATCACGAAGTAGTGCCCTTGCTTAACATATCAAATAGGAGGTCATGGAAACAAGCAACCGTGTCTTTGTGTCTAATTATGTACTATTAAAATTAATGCATCTTAATGCATTACTTGCGATTAAGAAGTTGTGCATTTTAGTGTATTACTATGCCAATTTAAGAAAATTTTAATCTTTTAATTTTGTGTGTGTGTGTGTGTGTGTGTGTGTGTGCGCGCGTGCGTGCGTGTGTGTGTGTTTGTGTGTGATGGCTGGGCTTGAATCCAAAACCATATGCATGGTAGGAAGTACTCTACTACTGAACAGTGCCAGTGCTCCTTCCTTTTTCATATCACAACTTTCAACCTGCTCCAACTCAAGAAGCGAGGACTAAAGAAAAGCAATAATAGAGCCATGAAGCTGAGTTGCTTCATTTTTTAAAAACATTTTTATGGCATCTTCTGTTAAGATGCTTGATAGAAATCTCATCATGTTCCAAAGCATTCAACCTTGTTTAAACACTGAACCAGTGTCCTCCATTTGATGTTTATTTTCTGCTATGTAGCATGGAAGAGGAATCAGAAGCAGGAAGATTAAGAATTAGGGAAAGGAGGGTGAGGGGGGGAGGCTGGGAAGGGATGTGAAGGGTAAACAAAGAGGAGGCTGCAATGCTTGATAAGAAATGTACGCATTATCCTGCCCATGTAATTGTAACCCCTCTGTACAGTATGTTCACAAAAAAAAATAATGAAAAAAAAAGAATTAGGGAAAGGACTGGATGGTAATAGGACTGAATCATTCTCTACTGTAAACCTAATCTGTTTTAAGTTAGCTCTAATCTCATTTAGTAATTTCATCTGCCACTAATTTAGTTAGCTGGTGTCTAGACACTAAGCTATTTATCTAAGATCCTCTGTCTCATGAGAAGCTGAACTGAACAATGTGGTTTAAAGGGCAGAAGGCTGAACCTGAGGTCATGTGATCCTTCACTGTTGGAACAGATAAGGGGACATCAAAGGTGAAACTCAATGAGGTTCATCAAGAGAAATTTTTTCCTTCCCTTCAAAGAAAAAGGAAAGAGATGCCAAGGAACAATGTCTGAGGTTCTTTTAGATGCTCAAGAGCTTCAACTTGGGGTGCTAAGAAACTATCTACAAAGAGCAACTTTGCTCTAAGATCTCCGAGATTTTAGAAAACCCAAATTTTCTTTTCTAGGAAGAAACTGCTATAGGAGACAGTGACTTACCAGATATTTTAAGAACAAAGACCTAAGTGGTTGGAATGGAGAAAAGTATTAACTCTAAAATGAACAAAGCTTCCAGAGTTTTAGAATTCAGGGAAAATGTATTAACCTGTTTCTAGTTTGACTGAAGTGTTTAGTTAAGTGTCTTTTAATGGGATTTATTTTGTTTATTATCAGAATCACAGGAGCCATAAAATGAAACAAAGCTCCTTAATAAGTTTTGATATACTGACAGGATACAAGTGAGTATCAGGCCCTGACTAAAGGTCAAATCCTGTACTTTGTGTATGTGTGTATGTATACACACAAAGACAGGGTTGTCAATCAGTACATTCAACTTTCACAAATGCTTTATAGATTAAGCAAAATTCTGCATATTTTACAAAGCAAAGCAAAAATTAAATGTAGAATATATAACTTGCCCAAGTAAAAAGAATGAATCTAATCTTGATAATTTTACAAAAAGCTCACACAAAACAGCATGCTCTATTTTAGACAGACATATACATGCTAGGGCATGAAAATTATCATAGAAAGACATACATTAAATGCATGACTATACATGGTGGGAATGGAAGGCAAGAAGACAGAAGTGGAACCGAAAAGTAGGCTTAGACTAATTATAATGTGTTATAAAGACATGACTGATTACCTCAATGAAATATACTCTCACTCCAAAACATTAATGTATAAGACATGTTCAAATCATACAGTGCAAATGGCTGAACCAGAAGCAAAGGAGAGAGGTATCTGGTTGTAGATAAACCTCATGCTGTTAAGTTACTACTGTACCAGATCAGGGAGCAATTAGCTTTTGGAGAAGAGGCTCTTTACAAAATAACCAAATTTTAGCTCATGGGCCCCCGCCGTTATTATTTGACAACTATGGAACAAAGACAAAACTAAAAAAAATGTTCCAAATGGTAAAGAACAAAGGTAGGGGTCACACTGACCAAGAGGCATTATACTCATAACCTGACTTATGGAACTATAACCCTTTGTAAACTACTTAATAACAACAATAGTTTAAAAAATGTTCTGTAGTGTTGAGTGTGTGTAGGTTGGGTGTGCATATATGCATATGTATATGTATATACATGTGTATATACATACACACATATAAATACACAGGTCATGGTGTAGTATTTGAGAGGTCTTACAATTCATTCATTATACTCTTGTACAACACAGACTCAAATATGTACCATGGATGAACATCATCTTGGGACAGTCTTTCAACACGAGATCTGTGATTCCACAATTGGTCATAGTAACTCCAACAAGATTTTTTGATTTTAATACAAGAACCTACAAAGAGGAAAATTTAGAAGTTAACCATGAATATATTTTTTGGTTCTTTATGCAGCTTAATTGCTTTCACTGAAAAGCAACTTCCCAACTTTTCCTTTAGGATGAAGAAACTATACAAATATAAACACATGCTGGGTGCCAGTGGCTCATGTCTATAATCCTAGCTACTCAGGAGGCTGAGATCTGAGGATCTCAGTTCAAAGTCAGCCTGGGCAGGAAAGTACATAAGGCTCTTATCTCCCATAAACCACTAGAAAACCAGAAGTGGCACTGTGGTTCAAGCAGTAGAGCTCTGGCCTTGAGCTGAAGAGTGCAGGGACAGCACCCAGGCCCAGAGTTCAAGCCCCACGAATGACAAAAAAGTAAATAAATAAATAAACACCTCAGTTTCTTTGCATGGCTCAAGAACTGGACAAGATAAAAAAAACAAGGGTTTTTCTTTACCTGAACATGGTCATCTTCAATCACAGGATCACTGGTACTGGTGGACTTATCAGCTGTCCGCTTCCGTTTCATGGCATGACGTGGTTTTGTTTTGGCAACTTCTAGGGAAGGCAAAAATAATTTCAAAGTTTAGTTTTGAATTTTTTCTTTCAGTAGAGTATATTCAATCACATACTCAAACTCTATCAAGGTAATTCCCAATCTTAACTTATAACTCTTTTCTGTTGGGAAGCATTAGTACTTCAAACAGCTGCATCAAACCTCAGGGCTCTTTTCATACTTGAGTATTTCCAACAAACTAATCAATCAGTATTCTCTCTGACTTATCCTAAATACACTGTTGAGTTGAACTTATGACCTGCCTGCTAAAAATTATAAATAAATGTTTCAGTGCCTGGCATTATTTGGGATATGTTTTTGCTCTACCAGTTCTCAATTTTACTCCACACTAGAGTTTTCTAGTCTTTACTATTGTTAATACACCAATAATCAGCCCAGTAACTTTTGCCAAGATCTCTTTCCTTACTTCACCTTTTGAAATATGAACAATCCCTACAGGGTCCAGTTCATCTGCCATGTGATTCTAAAAACTCATCATGCACCTCCAAACCTTATATATCATTCTGTAGTTCCTGCATACTTTTTTTTGTCTATACATTTAAACTAAGAGTTCTTTGAAAGCAACAACAGCCTTATTCTATTTTTGTTTCAATGTCAGCTAATAGCAATGAGCTAAAAGATATTTACTGAATGATTTGACATTCAACACTTGCAAAATGAATGAATGCATCACAGGTACATAAGCAGAATAAAAAAAAATTCACTGAGCGCTTACTGTGTGTCCGGCACTGTTCTAAGGGCTTTTACTCATTCATTTAATCCTCTTAACAGCTCTCTCAGACAGATTTATTATTCTCTTCTTTTAGTATGTTAGAAAATAGAGGCATGGAAAAGTAAAATAGCTTGCCAAGAGGCTCAGTGAGAAGAACCAGGAGCCAAAACTAATGGCAATCTGCCATTAGTCACTTGTCTAGAAAACCTACAATCACTTTCTGAAAGCCCCTAAATTACTGAAAAGTATTGTACTGAAATGTTGTAACAGCAAACATACTGATTTTATTTAAAAACAAGGAATAAACTCTTATCTACATAGTATGCTCTTAGTAAAGATATTAAAAGTTACTGTCCTCATCTTTGATACCTAATCATGTAATAGCAGCGTGTACATTCACACATATTGGTATATACACACACAAGCACACACACATGATTGACTTTTGTAAGTTTTACCTTATACACACTGTCTCCAATATTACTGCTAGAAAACCAACATTCTACTTGGTAATTCAAGATCTCAAAGATAGAAAAATGAGGTGTAAAGCTGCCAATTACAAAATGCAGGAAAAAAATCTAAAGAGCTAGAGATCTAAATAGGTTTTTAAAATAGAACGCTTTTCTCCACCATTTGGAATCTATGTGAAAGCCTACTATGCAAAATAATCAAAGGATTAAGGAGTTTTACTCATCAAACTTCCCCCAAGGACCCAGGAACCAAGTAAAATCCTGAGGTTTTGAAAATATGGGAGCTACAGACCCAAGTTATTGTCCCGCAATTGCCAAAATCAAATACACTTGACACCTCCTGTTTTCCTTCACATTACTACAAAAATAAAAACCCAAAATATGTTTGTTTCTACTATCCAAGACAGTGTTCTAATAAGTGCTCCCTACTACTGTCTTTCTTTTATGATGGGATTTATCTTGTTGAATTTCTCTCTTCTCTTCCCTTTATTGATTAAAAAATATGGGATTTGACGTAATGTTTCCTATTCATAAGGTTCAAGGTTATCATCCTTGCTCTCCACAGTGCCCAAATTGGCTTTTTATAATTTTTTTAACAAAAAGTAATACTTTATTAGATGACTGTGAAAAACAAATGTGCATAATAATCATGATGATGATGATGATGTCTGTTGTGTATTTTTACCTATTTTTATGCCTTCTCTGTTTAGGAAAAATTAGGGAAAGCTTCTAGTGAGTTCATACATCTTCTAGAATCAATATACTGCACAATATACTACACTGGTTTGTACATTTATAAACTTCCCAACTATTAATTAAGCTCCATGTATAAATGGTGCTAGAAGGTAGGAATATAATGGTGAACAAGCACTGTACTTCCTCTGGTACAGTTTACTGGAAAGGTAGTAAATACAGAATTATAGCAGTGTGGTTCACACAGTATCAAAGATGCTACAAAAACAAGAAAAGCAGATCAGTCTAGCCTTTGGGGTGTCAGGATTTATGAGAACTCTAGTAGCCATAAGTACTATTCTTTGACAATCAATTAAGTATTTCTGTGATGATACTTTATGAATTATTTTATGAGAATAAAAAAATTTCTAGTACTTATTTCTGCAATAGGAAATCACACACAAAAATAACATTAACTTTTAACATGGTTCTACCACTCGAGGCCATGTATTCAAAACTAAAATAATTCAAAGGCTATTTCTGAACTGATTTAAAAACTACAGAATAACCAGCCACCATAGCTATTGAGGAGGCTGAGATCTGAGGATTGCAGTTTGAAGCTAGACCAGGCAGACAAAGTCTGTGAAACTCTTATTTACTAATAACTACCAGAAAACTGGGAAATGGCTCAAAATGGTATAGTGCCAACCTTGAGTGAAAAAGCTTAGGGACAGAGTTCAAGTCCCATGTCTGACAAGAAAAACAAACAAACAAAAAGACTCTATAATAGTAGATTATTAGTTAGATCTCTTTCATTGAAACTGTAAGAGTAGAATGGTTTTAATAGTTGACACAAAGAAGTTTGAATAATTTTTTTTTTTGCATTTGTTTTTTTGTTTTTGGATCTGGTTGTGGGGCCTGAACTCTGGGCCTGGGAATTGTCCCTCAGCTCTTCAGCTCAAGGCTAGCGCTCTACCACTTGTGCCACAGCGCCACTTCTGGCTTTTTTCTTTTTTTGCTTATGTGGTGCTGAGGAATTGAACCCAGGGCCTTACGCATGGAAGGCAAGCACTCTACTACTGAGCCACCTTCCCAGGACTGAATAAAAATTTTAAGCCACTTAAATAATATGTTCATCCCAAGAGACCTAGATTATATCAGTAGTAAATAACTAGATATTTCCCCAGAAAATTGATATTGAAAGTAAACAACTTTTGTTCAGCAGGAAATAATTACCTACTAAAAGATAACGTAATCAATAGAAGTCTTCTAAAATTGAAAAATACAAAGTTAAAGAAGGCAATAAAAGTAACAGTATAAAAGTACTACATAAATCAGATTTTTTTTTCTTATCCCAGGGAATTATTTAATATAAGGAAAAAAATCTGGTAATAGAAGTGTTCAGAAAGGATCAACAGAAAATAAAGCAAAAACTAAAAACAGCAAAATCACAACAGTTAATAAGAAAGGAGTTGAAGCAAAACCAAAAATACCACCACCATACCTTTACTACCACCATTATCATTATCACCATCACCACCACCACTAACAACAATAATAGTCTGTAAAAATTTACCAGTAGACATATGCCAAATAAAATCGGAGATATGATGTAGTTTCTAAATAGGATTAAAGACGATAAATGAAAATAATCTCTTTAGTTATCAATGGAATACAATTCTGAATTCTGAACTAAAGAAGTAAACAGATGAATAAAAGAGATGTGAACATTTATTAGTCAATTGCAAAGGTCTTTGCTGTCATAACTCTTTTCTTATAAGTCTTATCTCTACCCGGTGCCAGAGGCTCACGCCTGTAATCCTAATTACTCAGGAGCCTGAGATCTGAGGATTGGTTCAAGGCCAGCCCGGGCAGGAAACTCTGTGAGACTATCTCTAATAAACCACTAGAACACCAGAAGTAGTGCTGTGGCTCAAGAGGTAGAGAGCTCACCTTGAGCTGAAGAGTGCACAGACAGCGCCCAAGCCCAGAGTTCAAGCCCCAAGACCGACCAAAAAAAAAAAAAAAGGTCTTATCTCTAATTAACAAGTAAAAACATAAGGTGATGTTAGGGAAATGAACCCTAAGATATGTATTCAAATGTTTTTTTTTTCTTTCATGCGATTGTTTCTAACACGTTTATAGGATTATTTCTTTGTTGCTTTGTATGTCCCTCCCCCACAGTATAGCCCCTGCTTTCACTGTATTTCATGTTGGTGTGGTTTGTGGAGGGGAGGGGGAAAAACAAATCGTTTAAATGGGGATACAGGTGGACCCATTGCAGCAATGAGATGTGCAGGTCATTGTGTCGAAGATGAACTTTACAACTTTGGTGTGGGGTTGGGGGGGATTGGGTGGCAGGGTCGGGGGGAGGATGGGAAGGGGAAACAAAGGAGGAGGCTACAATGCTTGATAAGAAGTATACTCATTGTCTTGCCCATGTAATTGTAACCCCTCTGTACAGTATTTTCACAAAGTGGGAAGTGGAGATGTGATTCAAGTGTTAAGAGTGCCAGCCTTGAGCAAAAAAAGCTAAGGGAGAAAGTGAAGCCCTGAGTTCTTACCCAGTATGGACATTCATGTAAATACCCTCCCTCCTCCGCATGAAAATGAAAATAAAACATGTAGCTCTGATTTTCCAAATACAAATCAAAAACAAAAACAAAGGTAAAAAGTCTCAGAATTACTTTTTAAAGGGTAGAGCTTTAGTTTGGGATAATGAAAAGGTTTGGACAGATATTGGTGACAGATCACAGGCCCATACTTATGCCAATGAATAGAACACTTAAAAATGGTAGTACAATGATATGAAATCTTCAAGCAAAGCTCATATATTCCTATAAGTTTCTATAATTTTAATACAATCAAGATCTCATACTTATGAAAGCTTACTTTGTGCAGTTTAGACATATAATTTATTTACTAGAATGTAAAAAAGCACTGATTCGATGGGACCAGTGACTCACACCTACAATCCTAGCTACTAAGGAGGATGAGATCAAAGGATTATGTTCAAGGCTGCCTGAATAGGGAAGTCTGTGAGTCTCTGATCTCCAATCTATAACCAAGAAGCCAAGTAGAACTGTGGCTAAGTGGCAGAGCATTAGCCTTTGAGCACAAACGTTCAAGGGACAGTTCCCAAAAAATAAAAAAAGAAAAAAAGCACTAATTCTCCCTGTTTAGGGCTGTCTTAGGATTTTTAAAGGGGTCCTTGGGAGAATATTAAAATCTGTTATTCACTGACAGGTATTAGTAGTAACTTAAGAGACAGGGAAATTATTAAAAACAAAGTCAAAATATAAACAGAGTGGTAATTAAGAAATTCTAATGACTTGGTTTACTCAATACAGATACTCAGGACATACGTATACATCCATATATATGTATGTTTGGAGTATAGATACATGTATATTTGTGTGTGCAATATATATATATACCTATATATATGTGTGTACATAAGTACATCTTCATCCAAATAACTTAGCAAAACTAATTACTTACCTGCTTATCTCCTAGTAAATCTAAATGGAAATTAGATTTCAGAAAAAAATATCACTAAATACTCCAGAGGCAGGTATTAAAGAAAAACCTGGAAGCTACACTTGAGAGTTCACTGTCCCAAGTACAGACCCTCAGGTTCTTACTTGCTTGCTAAGGTTTAACTTTTCCTATGACATCCCTAAATATGGGAGGCTTAGACATTAGATTCTGTTTCTTGGCCTAGCAAATATAAGATCCTGAATTCAATCCTCAGGATCATCAGTTAATAAAAAAGAAAATTCTATTTAGGGTAAACATACACAGTTGTATTTTTACTTAAAAATGGAACATTCTTATAGTTTGCTGTGTTGAATGTTTCACAAAGCATTTTATATCCCCACTCTGAACACTCTTGAAAATTAGTTCAAAATCTGTATGAACCAAAGAACCCCCACATTTACAAAAATCGTTTTTTTAAAGAAACTCATGGCACAAGCTCTCAAGTCTTTCTCCAGCCCTGCCCTGCAATGGCTAATTCTGGGAGCATTGTCATACCTGACTCAGATACCAGCGGTACATGGGACAGTCTGCTCCTGGCCCTGGTTAGGGGCCTCCGAGGGTAGTCTTCATTAGACTGCACGTCACAACTCTCAGGCTGGGAGCTCCCCCTCCTGTCCTCACCTGTAGCCCCAGAGCCACTCCCATTAGTCCTCTCATCATGTGCTGGGCCTGAAGACCCCCCTTGTGGCAGAGTCCTAAAGGAAAAGGCGGATCTCGTACCATCCGGGCCATTCACAACACAGGCTCGGCTGGTTGAAGGACGTTCCTCATCAGAACATCTGCTAGTTCTCCTTTGGGATTCCTGGGGCCTGTGACAGCAGCATCTGGGGCAGACAGAACTCTCTGCATCTCCCTCCTCCATGGCCTCAGAGTCCTCTGACCCACCGGGGGAGCAGACACACTGCCTGGACACATCCACTTCTGTAGGGCTAGGCTCGGAAGAGCCGCTGTTGGTCACCGTCCTTACAAAGTCGGGGCTCTGAGAAGCAGTGCTGTGTGAGCTGGAGTTTCCCACTGTGCTGGCGGTGGTGCTGCTGCAGCTGGGATAAACATCCTTGTTTTTTTTCTTTTCGGGAATATCCCTAGCTGCTTTCATATCGGCTTTGATCTGCTCACTGGTGACCTGACAGCCTTTCTCACAGCTGCTTTCCTCGAGGGGAAACTGCTTCGACTGGCCCATCTGATGGGAGTTGTACCTCTTTCGAAGTGGAGTCTTGCCTTTTCCACTTACTGCTTACAGAAAAAGAAGAACGGCCCGAGGAAAAGAAGAGATTTCAGTACAAATTCTGGACAAAAGGCAAGAGTAAATCTGGAACAGGAAACAATGTACACTAATTTTCCTAAAGTAAAACTTATCACATTTCTATGTTGCTACAAAAATTCTCTATGGCTCCTTAGTGCCTACCTGGATTGTACTCACAGCTCAGCTGACAAAGCTCACCATGATCTAATTCTAACCTATCCTTCCCATTTTATCCTCTTCTACCTCCATTCTATGCTCCATCCCAATGGTTCTTTCAATATACCTCTGCTTCATTACCTCAGTCTTTGTTCTCACAAATATGTTAGCCTGGGACCTCTGTGTCATCTCTTTTGCACCCTCATAAAGCCACTGTCATATAAGCCCCGCAGGACCAGTACAATCTGACACGGTATTAGAGTGAAGGTTCCATACAGAAAGACAGACCATGACTTGATTCATCCTTGTGACCCCCACAGTGCCTAACACAGTAAGGCTCAATGAATATTAAAAAGAATGAACTTGTAAGCTTTCATCCAGTTGCTACATTTACAAACTGAACTTTCTAGGAAACTACATTTGAATGCCAAAAACACTTTGCAACCAAGTTAGTTTTCTGAATTTCTTAAAAGAAACAGCCTAAAAATCGGATAATCAGGTCAATGGTTAGTAATATTATTCCAAGTTCAAAATAACTGAGCTTTTCATTAACAAAAGTATATATATATTTCAGATAGTGTTAAATGTATACTGAACATTCAAACATATTAAGGAATAAGGAGGGAAAATGAATGCACAAATTAGAAAAATATCCATCCTTTGTTACAAGCAAATGGTTCTGAGACTTGAGATGGAAGGCAAGTCAAGGAAGAAGTATATAAACCTAAGAGAATTATAGTTTCATAGTGAGGCAAATAGCTGAGGTTGTTGCCTAGATTTAAAGGGAGGCAAAGGGGTTCTACAAATATACTTTACACCTACCCTCAGGTACAAAACCATCACCAATGTCCACTAAGGATAATTGGACAGTAACAGCTGGAAACGGTTGCTTCTTCATTGCTGTGGATGACTCGGAGTCACCCCTATGGGAGGCACCAGCCTCCTGCTGACCCCTGGTGCCTTATGCCACACCTGCCTCCAGCCCCACTGAAGTACTTGTAATTCTTATTCCTCCTCTTCCCTGCACACTCATTCCACAGCTCTGTTGTGCTACATTTGCCCACTATAGCACCACCCAGAGTCCCCTCTTTCTTGGACTACTGGCTTTCTTGCTTCCTATTGCATTTTGTAAGAACATGTACCACAGGCTGCAGTAGGTACACAGATCAAGTATGTCAGTTCTGATGGTGACTCTTACTAACAGTCTCAAGTAAGACATCATCTCTCACCTGACAGTTCCCTGGACTGTGCTGACTCTCCAGGTTTTTCTTCCCGCTCTGAGTAACGCCGAGTACCATTCTTAGGAATCCAGACTTCCTGGAGTTCTAAACTGTCTTCCTCATCGTCACTCTCTGAATCATGAACAGTAATTGGAGTTGGTTTTACCACACGCTGAATACCACTGGGTCCTAAAATAAAAAAGAACCAATGGTTTATCTATTGGAACCTTGCACAGAAAGTGTAATTTCCAGGCACCTGGGGTTACAGATGCTTTTTGTTTTGTAGTCTACTTGTCAATGGAATATATACTTGGATGAAATACTAAAAAGGAATTTTAACTATAAATCATTATGTCAACACAAAGTATGATAAGACTATCAATCAACTTTACACATGCTAATTAAAATACAAGATCACAAAGCCCAGTATCCCAAGGATCCTCATTATTTCAAAAAGTTGAATAAATCACCTTGAAAACAAAATAAAGCATAATAATTTAAAAATCAAGCTATGTATTTTTTCCAACTTAGAAATACATGAGCCAAGGCAAAGCAAATGAAGACTACTTCCTCATAAGCATACAGGACTAGTGAGCCATTTTCTATAACTCTAACTTATTATTCATCTTACATTTTTGTTATTTGAGAATGTATATTTATACAAAATCATGCTTTATCTGCTTAACAGTACAGCTTTTAAACCTTTAGCTCTTCTGATACAATTCTCTGACAAGTGACTAATATTAGCTCCATCAATAAAATTCAAGTTCCAAGGAACCTTGACTGTCTTTTTCCTGTTACACTGTATAATGCTTGGCAGAGTTGGCACTCAGTAAGTTTTTTGATGAATAAGTGACTACATCTGTAAAACACTTAAAACAAGGGTAAAGATATTTTCAACTCAAACACAAGGCAGCACTCCAACAAGTTAGGTGCAAGAAAACTTGATCACTAGTTCCTTGATCACTAGTTCAATGATGTTGAGAGAATCATTCATGCTTTTGAAAAGTATTAGTTTCCCCATCTGTAAAGCAAAGGCTGCAACAGGTCATGGTGTAAGGGTCACTGACTCTATAGCCTGTCAAAAAGTATATTTTGGTCTGATTTCTAAACCAACTCAACTGCTTCTCTTTCCCTCTGAAATGGAGGAAGGGTACAAGTAGAATATTTAGTGAGATCAGTTTATTTTCCCATCAACAATCTGAGTGTTTTCTTTTTCAACACACAAACAGAATAAGAGAGTGAGAAAGAAGGTGGGGGAGGGAGAGAGGGGAAGAAAGAGAAACAGTGGTTGTTACAGTTAAAAATAATAACATTCATAATATACAGGTACATGCAACAAGAATGAGGATCTATTATAAGCCTCCATAAGCAGCAAAAAAACACATCAGGAGTCACAAGATTAGAAAATCTCTGTTCTTCACTACAATCAAGCCTGTTTTCAGAATGATGAATGTGGGAAGTGACATGAATACCTGCTTGTTCCTCATCAACATCCACAGGCATAATGGCCTGGCTGTGGGCCGGGGTGTCACTTCCGCTCTCGCCTATCACCTCTCCATCTTCTTGAACCATGTCTTCCATCTCATTCAATGCTTAAAAATAAATGGAGTCAAAGTAAAAACCAAGGGAAGTAAAGCTGTTTAGTTCTCAAGGCTGCCATGATGGCTCAGAAAACTGTGGCAGCCTTGAGAACTGAACAGCCTTACTGATTACTAGGTCTAGTCTGAAAGAAGACTTATCTCTGTTTCAATGACAATATTAACAACAACTTTGATTACAGTATAGGAGAAAAATCACAGACAAGACAGAATATTTGGTGGAAAAAGTAAATAACTATAAGATAAAAGCAGAGAAAAAAAGACACATTTAAGAAAAGTATCAATTTGTCCTGGAAGATGTTATCAAGGATGGCTGTATGATTTGTCTCTAAGGTACATACTAAAAGATGGTGAAGACCAGCTATTAGAAAATCAAGTTGCTTTTTAGATGAACTCTGAATCATGTGGTATCTGTGAGATGAGTCAGGCAATATTAGGCGTGGAAACATGAATTGCACAAATTTCTTCCTATTTTCTAGAGGCAAGGTTGTCAACTACTGGCTATTCGGTAGCACATTTTTAACTTTTTAGTATAGTTTAAATGCTTGATGTACCTCGGTCTTCACAACTGCTCCTGGCTATCAAAATGAATATGTAATTTTTGTTCTCATATTATTTCAAAAAGTCCTGAGACAAACTTCAGACTGATAAACTGAGTAAATTCACTAACACATGGCTGTAGATGTTGCTTACAAAATTAAATCCAAACACTTGAAGTCAAAACACTCAATCTAGTATTTTATTATTCAAGAATTTCTGACTGATGTTAAGAGTCAGGACATCAACGTGAACACTTCACATTGAATCTGTGATTTCACAATGAAAGGCATTCTCCAAGCTAATGAGCACATGGTTATCTAATGGAATTTATAATCTGCCAGGCCAAGTTAGTTTGTAGATTTACAGTTTTGTATATGTTTCTTATGGACAGTCTGTGTTCTCTGAAGTACAGATTTTAAGGCTTTAGTAATCTGTACATGTATGATGAGACGAGATAAGTCAGAGACAATACTTGATTTTATAACCTCTTCTCTCATCTACAGATACTTCTAGTTTTGAACTTTTTAATGTATCTTTTTGTGAGGATGATTCTAAGTTTGGAATGCCTAAGAGTTCTCATGTGGAAATAAAAGTTTTGAGCTGTGTACAGTATATCTTACTTCAAAAAAGGTAGAAAGCTCAAGGCTGTAAGTCAAGATATGGAATTCCATTGTATATTATTAATACTAATACTATGATTCTGAATGAAAATGCATAAAGGAAGGACAAAGGTGGGGAAGAGGTGATAAAAAGCAAAGGAAATTGAAGAGGCATGTCAAATGAGGCAAGGAAAATACCTGCAAAGCTGCTGAAAGAAGAAAGTATCTCAAGAAGGTAGAAATGGAGAAAATATCAAATACTGTTGAGATGTCCAAGAAAATGCAAACTAAATGACCAATAGATTTAAAAACAGAAAAACCCCACAATAATCACTGGTGATTCTTTACAAGGTACACACACACACACACACACAAAACACACACACACACACACACACACACACACACAATTCATAGAGAATATGAAGGTGAAAAGATAAAGAGAATGTCTAGAAGTGATTCACCTCCAGATAGAACCATATGGTCAATATGCACTCATTATAAACAAGGTTACATAGCATCAGGGCATTATTTTGTGTTAATTATTAGGTTTAAGGAAGTGGGCAAAATAATTTAAAGGTAGCTAAGGGATTTCTTTTCAAGTTCTTAGAAACTTTGTAAGAAAAGAATATCACTGTACCCTCACTAATCACTCATCAACAAAAGGGTAGACAGAGTCAATCAAAGCATGGGTTGGAACCCAACAGGTGTTATTTTGTAGGTCTTCATTAGCCTATATAGTTAATTTTACTGACTGTTGTAAAACATGCCCATGTCCATGTCCATGGGGATCATTTTCTTAGTTCTTGGAACATTTAACTAAAAATGCTGTCCAGTCATGCTTTTAAATTTAACTATCCATTGGTCAAGATTTTTAGAGGATACTTTGCCTAATCCTGGCAGTTAAATCTCAGTTAAGCTAGGCCTTTAGGGCTATCAATGTATGCTAATTCCCAAGGCATGTCAGTTCTTCCAGTCCTGTGAAATTGGTAGACAAGAATAGATTTGCAAACAAGCAAATAGGATAATGTCATGCTTGTGGTCATTAGCCTTGTCAAACATCTTCCTTCCATGTGGAAGGAAGGTAAATAGAATGAGGGAAAAGAGAAGAGAATAAGGACTAGAATCAGAGAATTGAAAGTAGCAATCGGTTCTCTCTGGAGCTCACAAAAGATCTGGGTTACCATCGGCTGCAAACTGCTGCTCTCCAGCCTGTAGGTCTTGCCGAAAGTCATTTTCTTCATCCGAGTCATCAGGATGATGGTGATTGTTGTCATGGATGTTGGCATTGTTGTTCTGGGCATTATTATCATTATCATTGTTGGAGTTTTGGTTGCTAACCAGGGCTGAGGAAACTCCAATTCCTGTGCCTGCACTCAGACCAACTCGAGCACAGCCCTAGGGCAAAACCAAGCCATATTTATTAATTGGGTTGGCAGAGAACATCTCATTAGCATCCCTTCGTTTCATCTTTATGTCAGAACTAGTAATTATATAGCATGAAATGCTTTCAAATAAGCATGAAAGATCTTTTTTTAATGCTCACAACAATTAAAGCAAGACAAAATATTGCTAGACTGATTTACAGAAAACACAGGAAGATACTTGTCCAGGAGCTCAAATGCTGTTTTCTTCCCCCATTATACTGAACTTCAATTGCTACAACAATGGGAATGGAACCATTAATAAGCAACAGAAAGGAACATAGTAACTGATTGTGTTTTTATTGATTCTATGAAGCAATTTTAAAGTAAAGTTTTGTACAACTGGGCAATTTCAGAGTCTCCATCTTTAGAGGAGATAGCAACAAACTAAAACATTTCTACAATAAATAAATTTTTATCCTTATTTCTACTTAGTGAGTTCCTAATTAGAACCACTGATAACCCTAAAGGCCTAACTTTAAATTTTGAGCCTCATCCTTATTTTACCTTCACTATACAGAACTAATGGAATATTTTTCTTTTTTCTGGAGGCCCCTTAATAACTCCAATGCAAGGTCACAAATTGTAAAAAACAAAAAAAACAAAAAAACAAAAACAAAACACTAAAAATAACTTTTTGCTTTTACTGAGGCCGAGTAGAAAAATCTAACTACAACACAATAAGGGCATAACATTAAAAGAAAAAAAATACACACAGATGTTGTTTGGTTTTCTTCCTTGAATATTAAAAGCATATAATATATAAAAGCCCTCATTTATATATTACCTTGGGTGGTTCACGAAACATCTGGTCCAGTGAAATAAACTCTAGGCTGGGTAACAGTTCAATAAACTGTCCAAAGGAGTCCAGTTTCAAAGCATGACACCGCACAAGGTTGATATCAACCAAACGAGTCCATCTTGAATGGTCTGTTGAGAAACAATATGACGAAAACAGAAACTACCGTAAAACTTTTGCCATTACTGATGAGTTTTATTATAGGTCACAAGTGATTTTCATATTCTTTTAAAGTAAGTTTTCTCTGATTTCCTGATCTCTAAGACTTGCTGACTCCATATTATGATGTTTCTGTACCTTATTCCACTGGAAGAATTAGAAAGCCTGGGAAACAGGAGCTTGAAACCAAGTCAGCTCTTTTAAATTTAATCTACTTAGTAACCTATATGTCTCTTGACAAGTGGACCCTGGTAAAGAAATTATGGCACACTCATTTAATAGAACAGTATGCAGCTATAACAACAAAGAGCTGAGCATGCTTCCTGATAGGGAGAGCCCTCTCCAAAATGTGCTCAGCACAAAAAAAAGGCAAAGATAGGGCAGTGGACACATAGGAAGATCCTTTTGCATATATAATTTTAAAAGCCAAATATGTATAGGATGTACTATTCACAAAATAATTTGTCCAGAAGAATATACAAGAAACTGTCAATGTTGGTTACCTTGAGAAGAGGAGACTTTTCATTTTGGACCTTTCTGTATTGTTTGAAATTTATCAAGAGCATGTATTACTTTTATTTTTAAGTGTTAACAGGAGTCTGAGTGATGGGATTATAGGCCACTTTTGTTTTCTTCTTTATACTCTTCTGTATTTAAGAAAAACAAACCAAAAACCCAATAAATGTTATTTTTTAAAGTGATCTACACCTCTTACATCCAAAAGTTTATATTTTCCAATAATTTCTTGGTTTAGCTGGGCCACTGACAGAATTTAGCTTCTGGTAAATGAGATACAGTGGTTCTAAGGAATGATATCAACAGAGGCCCCATGTTTCTAAAATAATTCTGCAGGTGGCCTTTTGAAAACACATATGTAATTGTGAAGTGATCTGACAGCAAAAGGGGGTTGTTCTGCAGCTGTCAGTGAGGGGCTTTGCTTGGTTAAGATAGATGTCACACAAGAACTTCTAGCTCTAGATATATTTAAGGGTCTGTGATTTGAGGTATTTAAGGACCTTTAAAACAAAAAAAAATCATATCACTCCTTTCAAAAGAAAAATGAACTGCAATCATAAAAACAAGCCAAAAAGTCACACTTCTGCAAATAGATTATCAGTTGGGAAGAGGAGGTCAGAAATAGAATAGAATTTCCAGTCTACAGAAAAGTCATATCAGGTTAATATTTAATGTGTCACCTAACTGAAGTTTTCAGTCCTTTCAGTGGATGTGCCATTTTGAAAGTAACTCCAAGAAAACAACTATAATACCTTAGGCCTTGCTAATAATTCCTAACCATAATCTTATGTGCTTCACCCAAACAAGTCCAAATAAGATCAACACACTGGAGTCTATAACCTGGACTGTACAAATTTCCAGGCAGAGAACTTCAGGAGTTCTAAGAAACATTAGGTATACTTCCAGCCTGGTTATCAATGGTTCTCAGTACTTGTATAAACAATCCATATAAAATATCTATATTTTACATTAGTGATGAAATCAAATCATACATAGAAAACAAAGACACATTTTATTTCATTATCAAGAAAATGCAGTAGTATTTCTAAGCCTATAGTACCTGAGATCCAATTGTATGGGTTATGTAGATGGGGGCAATTATAAATTGCAAGATACTTGATACAGGAGAAGACTTCATTTACTGCTTTCATCCCTATATCAGTGATGATACCAGGATTTTCTACCACATCAGCCAAACCATACTTCACCAAATCTGCATTAGCCATTCTGCCTAGAAACAAAATTTCAAAGAAAGTCAACTTCTTAAGCATCTTGAAGCATCACTCATTTTGAACTCAGCATCTAGTATGACAGGATCATTGTTTCACATGCTCATCATCA
Source organism: Dipodomys ordii (assembly GCF_000151885.1). Lineage (NCBI taxonomy): Eukaryota > Metazoa > Chordata > Mammalia > Rodentia > Heteromyidae > Dipodomys > Dipodomys ordii. The sequence continues at coordinate 4,554,049 of NW_012267301.1, forward strand.
AGCTCAGTTTCATATATGGTAGCACTTGTACAAAACAAGAAATAACATTGTAAAATATGGGGAAAAGCTGAGTGCCAGTGGCTTTAACTACACACGAGTCTGCTATCAGAATCAAAGGGTAGGCCTTAAGACACCACCTTCAATTAATCAGCAAAATCCTAGACTAGAGTCATGGCTCAAGTGGTAGAATGCCAGCTGTGAGCAAGAATTCTGAGCAAGAGAACAAGGAGCTGAGTTCAAGCCCAGGTACTGGCAGAAAAAACAAACAAATAAACAACAACAAAAAAATCCAAGGGATAGGTAGTAGGAAAATTTCTTAAAACTATTCAGAAAAGGAAATGAAAGAACAAAAAAGTCTTAAAAGTATAATGAAAAAGTGTACTCTATTGGTCCAGGCATTGAAAAATAGTAGCTTAAAAATGCAACTCCCCCACTGTATAAGGATCTTTTCTGAAGTCTAATGTGGCGATGTGGAGACTCGCAAAAACTGTGGGAATACAGATTCAGTTTTGAACCTCACAGTAAACATCTACCTAGACTCTAAAGAGTACTTCTAACTCTAGTACCTACTATAGAGACTGGTATAAAAGAGCCTAGTGAAAGATCTTCCATCCAAACCATACCACTGAGAGCCATCCTCCTCCACTGATTCCCATTATTCCTTCTCCCATCTGTGCTCATCACTCTAAGACAGTCCGTCAGACTGTGAGAGTTCCTTAATTAATGGTGTTCACAGTTCTTACACAATTACCTGACAGTGCAAAGAAAACGCTACAGCTCTAGGTGAAGGTGACCTGAATGAACATTAGAGCCCTTTATACTTTCAGCTTGGAACATGCTGAAACCAATCTACTTCAAACTCTTCAAATTTAATTTTCCATATAGTTCTCACACACTCTTATTAGTGTTCAATTTTGGTATTTGCTGGTACTTCTCAGAGATCTCCTAACGTTAATCCTTTATTATTTAGCTTATCAGTGCTCCTGGAAAGAACCTGCCCTCCTGAAATGATGTGAAACATGCCTTTTCTTTTTTAAAATTATTAATTGAACCAGTTTTCTGGACTGTCTGTATAAACAATGTGGCCTAACATGGCAAATGCAAGCTTTGTCCTCAGTTCTTTGAGATTACTGTCCTGTCCCTGCTCTTAGGTTTCCTACTTAACACAACTCTTCAAAACGCTGTGGTAAAACCTTAGGTTCATTTTTGTTTTCTCTCTTCATCTCACAGAACAGCTGAAGGTAAAAGTTACAACTTACTAAATAGCCCAAGTATCAGATTGTGATACATATTCTGTTGTTTTAATTATTTCCTCTGAGCTACTCAAAAGTAGAAAAGTATCTTACATGTTTAAATACTGACTTAATTTGCTGCAGACTCATGAATAACGTTAGGCAGGCTTCAATTCCACCTCTCCAATGCTCTGGATCTAAACAGTACTTCACACTTCTTCTAATGTATTAAACTGTTTAAACTGTTTTATATCCTTATACCTTCAATATGAAGTAATGAAATAATAAATCCATGTTAACTTTGGGTCACTGATTTGTTTTTTAGAAACATCATCAGTGCCTCAGCCTAGGTCCATAACTAAACTACCCTGGTCCTATTTCTTTATTCCTAACAGATAGCATTTACTTTCTCAAGCCATTTATCATTAACATTTCCAACCTTTTTGTGTTTGTAGGTATGCTGTGTATATGTGCATGCACTACTGGAGTTTGAACTCAGGGACTACCACTTACTAGGTAGGTATTCTACCACTTGACCTACTCTGACTCCCTAGCCCTTTGTATGGAGTCTAACTTTTTTTTTTCTTTTAGGTGAGAACTGGAGCTTGAACTCAGGGTCTGTATTTCCCATTTTGCTTTGTAGCTCACAGATGGTGCTCTACCACTTGATCAACACCTCCCACTTCTAGCTTTTTGCCTGGTTCTTGTCTCCAGGACTGCCTTTGAACCTCCATTCACAAATCTCGTCCTTCTGAGCAGCTACAATTATAAGCCACTGGTGCTAGCCATAATGGTTACTTTTTGAGATAAGGTCTTATTTTATGACTACGATGATCTGGATTGTGATCTTTCTATTTGTACATCCCCATGTAAGTAATTGACAAGCCAATGTTTGAAATAGCCTGTTAAACATGTTTGCCTAAGCTGACATCAAATCACAATACCTTGATCTGTCTCCCAAGTAGCTAAGAATACAAGCTTAAGTCACCATTGCCCAGCTCATTTTCCTAATCTTGTACTTAAAATTTTAATGTTAGGAAAAAAGATACTGTTTCTATTGATCTATCTTGACAGTCCCTTTCTAATAAAAATGGTTTCAGTAGAGGCCACTCCTCACCTCTTGGAGGGGTACTTCAAAGGCTCAGTGAGATCGGATAAGTCAAAGAGCACAAGTGAGCAGTGATCACTCATCCCTTTGAGGTGCTGACAGATGTACCTGGCACCCATCCTAAAACAGAGAATCCTAGGTGGTCTTTGGAGAAACAGAGGAGAGCTCATATAATGGAGAGGAGGAGTGAACAAAAACAGAATGGTGTATAAAAGGACTAAGTGACTGCTAAAGATACAATAAGAAAAAAAAAAACCACATCTATCATATATAGAGATTAGACATAAGATGAAAGCAAAGAAAGTTGTATTTTTGCCTGGTGCCGGTGGCTCACACCTGTAATCCTAGCTACTCAGGAGGCTGAGATCTGAGGATGGCAGTTCAAAGCCAGCCCAGGCAGAAAGTACATGAACTCTTATCTCCAATAAACCACCAGAAAACGAGAAGTGGCGCTGTAGCTCAAGTGGTAGAGTGCTCACCTTGAGCTGAAGAGCTAAGGGACAGCACTTAGGCCCAGAGTTCAAGCCCCATAACTGACAAAAAAAAAAAAAAAAGTTGTATTGTTTTACTTGACTGTACTGATAAATTAAGCCTTGTTTTTCTAAAATGCAAATCTGAGCCAAAGAAAAAAATACCAATTGGTGTGAAAGTGTAGTTCAAGAACCACTGCAAATTACAGGAGCAAGAAGCTAATTCTTGGACAAATAAAAACATGGTGGTGGTAGAAAACGTTTTTGTATGTCTTACTACTGTGATGTGGAAAATGGTCTGAAAAATGACATACATTTAAGCCTACAGGAATGTGTTCCCAATTGTAAATCCTTATCAGAAAGTGCTGTGAACAAGCCACAGAAGTTACCATTAAAGAAATGCTACTATGTGCTCCCACTATCTGGAAAAGCCAGAACCCCAGCAAGCTTATTATGGAAGTGAAGAATATAGGCAGAAAATGGGAACACATAAGCCTCAGAAACCAAGGATAAAATTCTGTGGGGGGAAAAAAAAAGAAGCAGAATGGGAAAGAAACCTGAGCAGTGGAGTGGAGGAAGATCTTATTAGTATACTGACAGTCACTACATTTCCAATCATATGCCAACATCAGAGGTATTATGGGGGAAAAAAAATCATATATTTTTGAAAGTTTCTTTCCAAGAAGTGAGAGCGCCTGATTTCAACTTATCTTATATTTGAGAAAACACAGCACATTACTGTGAAGTTACTTTTCTACAGTAGTTGTAGGCAATAAAAGAGGAAGTCTTACTCTGCAGTAAAAATTCATCTACATAACCCAGATGAAGAGTTTCAAACTGAGGAAACTCTAATTCTGCCATCTTTAGGGCAGAAAAAACACCATCTTTGGTTAGTGAAGGCTGGATCCGAACTTCATGTAACCTAGGAAAGAAACATAGCAGAATGAAATGAAAGCCATCAGTATCAGAATCTTCCTGTTATGTTTGGAAGGTTTAAAATTTAATTTTCATTAAGTATTACATATTAATATGTGAACAGCTTTTATCTCCTATCATTAAAAAAAAGAGGTTTGAGTATAGGATCATCTTTGACAGTATACTGAAGCTACAGTCATCCCAGCTATGTGGTGGCTTCACTGTATCTTTTTTTTTTTTTTATGTTTAAATAGTGATCCCTCATCTATCTCAGTATCTACAATAGGTGAAAATTTGCGAAGTAGCAGTAAGTGAAGCATGACATAGTGAGGGATGACTGTCTAATGCTGCTATTTCAGATTTTCACCTATCCCAGAATCTCTGGAACATAGCTCCTGCAATAACCCCTGTTTTCACTGTATTTGATCCGGTGCCCTGCATCTTGTATGTACATTTTTATAATTTGGGGAGGGGAAGAGAAATAACAAAATGCTGAAATAAAGGATACAGGTTGACCCATTGTAACAATGAGATATACAAGACACTATGTTGAGAACAAAATTTACAACTTCGGGGCTGGTGGGACGTGGTGGAGGAGTTGGGGGAGGTGGGAGGGAAGGAATGGTTGGGTAAAAACAAAGGAGGAGGTAACAATGCTCAATAGAAAATGTACTCACTACCTTACTCACATAACTGTAACCCTTCTGTACAGTATTTTTACAATAAAAAACACAAAAAATAAGTGAGGGAATCACTGTATATAAAAAATAATGAATTGCAGGGTGGCAATAGCTCATACCTGTAATCCTAGCTACTAAAGTGGCTGAGATCTGAAGATCACAGTTCAAAGCCAGCCCAGTCAGGAAAGTCCGTGACACTTTTATCTCCAATAAGCAACCAGAAAACCAGAAGTGACACTGTGGCTCAAGTGGCAGAGTACCAGCCTTGAGATGAAAAGCTGAGGGACAGTGCCCAGGCCCAGAATTCAAGCCCCACAACTAACCAAAAAAAAAAAAAAAAACCACCCAAAACAATGTATTATACAGTAAGAATTCTGTATCTTTTCTAAGTGCTTTCCTCTTTTTCTGGCAGTGCTGGGGTTTAAACTCAGGGCCTTGAGCTTACCAATAAGCAGGATCTCTACCACTTGAGCCTGTATAGCTGGGTTTATGTGGTAATTATATATTACAACATTAACTTATTGCCCAGGTTTGGCCTCCAACTTCCACCTTCCTGATCTTTGATTGCTGAGTAGATAAGGCTACAGGTATGGGCCTTCGTATCTCACTTTGTAAGTGCTTTCTTCAGCCTGATAGTCAAGGTGAGAGTTTACCTTTTATATTGGTATGTCGTTAACATGTTTCTCAATGTTTCACTTCAATAAAGAATATTCTTCTATAGCAGGTAATAATATAGGTATTGCTAATTTTTGAAAGTATTTTACTTTAAAAATGAAAGTATAAATATTAAAAATGTGCTACAAAATAAGACATGGTTAAAAATATTAAGATGTTAGAAGAGCAAATGTGGCAAATATAAAATGCTGATTTCTGAAAAGCAAATTCCATCAGCAATTAATTCAGAAAACCATCAGAGATGAGAGGGGTTCCAACATTAGAGTTTCAACTCCAACTTCTGGGGGACTCAGCTATTTCAAGAGTCAAGTGCTTTCTCTGATATGAGACCACACCCTTAGAGGGCTATCTTAGGTCTGGAATAAACCCAGTTCTAAAATTAAGATGACCACTAAATAACACCACATGCCATTTAAATAGCTCCTTTGTATTTTAAACTAAGTACTGTAAAACCTCACGTAGAAATACACAGATATTCCCCCAATTTTTTGTTAACACAAGAAAAAAAAATTTCTAAGACAAAAGGCACAGAGTAAAGAGGAAACATACCTACGAGCAGCAGTGATAATGAGGTAACCAAGATCTACTTCCAGAGCATTTTTGCAAGCTCCTAAAACAATGGTGTGTAAATTTCTAAAACCTCCTAAAGGAAAACAAAAGAAAACAAGCATTTCTTTTATCATAATACATTATGGTAAAGTCATTTACATAGACCTTAGAATTATCATTTAAAAGTAAATGTGTTTTACTTCTGCATTCAAATTAATACATAAAACAAAGGATGATAATCATTCTGCAAATATATTTTAATGGCAACTGGAGATTCCAAAAGCATTAGACTAAGCAAGAATTTTCAGAAAGCTAGAAATTCATGAAGAAACTGTAAAGAAAGAATCTAGAGCACCCAATTAAAATTTGAGCCATCAGCTACCTGTAATCCTAGCTACTCAGGAAGCTGAGATCTAAGGATTTGTGTTTGAAGTCAGTCAGGGCAGAAAAGTCTATGAGATTCTTTTCTCTAATTAACCAACAAAAGCTGAAAGTGGGGCTGTAGTTCAAGTGGTAGAGCACCAGCCTTAAGCAAGAAAGATCAGGGCCAGTGCCTAGGCCTTGAATGTAAGACCCATGACTTACACACTGACACAGACAAATTGAGCCTCCAATATACCATGGAACAAGATAAACACTATCTTACCTTCAACTTTTCTTTTGTTCTTGAAACTTGTATCTACATATTAAAATTGTTTTTAAGACAAAGAAATTTCACAAAGGATTGATTTGTCCATCCTGAATTTTATCAATAAAAGGTAAAATGCATGGACTTTATGTCTGCTTTCTTACCAAACATCTCATTATGAGGTTCATCCACCCTGGTTGAAAGTGTTTCTAAGTTTATTTATTTGTATTGCTTCAGTTTTCTTTTTTTGTTGTTGTTGTTGGTCGTGGGGCTTGAACTGGGCCTCCTGAGCGCTGTCCCTTAGCTCTTCAGCTCAAGGCTAGCCCTCTACCACTTGAGCTACAGCACCACTTCAGGTTTTCTGGTAGTTTATTGGAGATAAGAGTTTCGCAGACTTTCCTGACCCGGGCTGGCTTTGAACCACGATCCTCAGATCTCAGCCTCCTGAGTAGCTAGAATTACAGGCGTGAGCCACCAGCGCCCAGCCTTTTATAGTTTTTTATTGTGTGAACATGCCACATTTTAACTGCCCATTCTATTGCTGATTGGCATTTGCTTATTCCCATTTTATGTCTATTAGAAACAGTAATTCTAGAAAAAAATCTTGATTATGTCTTCCGAAGAAAATACATATGCATTTCTATTGTGTTTAAAGCCAGAAATGTCATTGTTATGTGTGTGGTCAATATTAGTAGGCTGTTATGCATTCTAACAAACACTAATTTCATGTATATTATAGTTACTTTAGAGCAGTGAACAGCATTGTGAATTAATTTTCATCTCTAACATTCAGTAAAATTTATCATTTTTTAATGTTTAATTGCCATATGGATAGTCTCTTATGTGAAGGCTTTTAGGACTTTTCTAATGAGCTGTCTGCTTTTTTCTTATTAATTTCAAGAACTCCTTACATATTATCAATACAAGTCTGCTAACAGATTTGTATTGAGAAGAGTTCTTCTTACTCTGTAGATTGGATTTTCACTCTTTTTATTATCCCTTTTGATATATATATATATATATGTGTGTATAAATGTATTTATATATATACATATTTAAATGGTATTAGGTTTTTATGCTGTGTGCCTTACACTGTCTTCTTTAACAAATCATTACTTCCACAAGTAAAATATTTTTTAGAAGTTTTTATTTTCACATTCAGACATATGATCCATTTGGAATTAATTATTGTATCAGGAATGCTAAATTAGACCTTCAATTTTTCAACTATCAATTATCTAGGTGACTCTTTTTTCATTGCAATGAGATGACTACCATGAAGCACATTCTACTGTATATCATTTCTTAACTCTAAGTAAGAGATTGAGAGAGAAACTTTTTTTTTCCTTTTATTTGTCTTTGTGCCAGTACTGAGATTTGAATCCAGGGCCTGGGCACCATCCTCGAACCTTTTGCTCAGGGCTAGTACTCTACCACTTAAGCCATAGCTACACTCCCTGCTTTCAGGGATTAACTGGAAATAAGTATCTCACACAGACCTTCCTGCAAGTCTGGCTTCAAAAGGCAATCCTCAGATCTCAGCTGGATTATAGGCATGAGACACCAGCACCCAGTTTCAATTTTTTTCTTTTAAAAGCTATTATATGATGGATGAACATAATATCAAGACACAGGCATGTATGTTTTATATACTATACAATAAATACAGGCAGCAACATTAATAATGCATGAGTTCTTTTGAAGGCCTAGGCTATCCAAGCCTAAAATATCTCATCACCATAGGGAGTAGAAATCGCTGATAACATGTCTAGGAAAGACTTTGAATAAAATAAGAGATATTATTCATCAACCTAGTGATAATAAGAATCCAGGGGAAAAAAGTATAACTTGACTGTTTTTTTTTTGAGAAAATTAAACATTCATTAAAGAAGTAACTACTAGCCCATATGCTCATGGACACCTATCCATCAAATAAATACAGTCAGGACAAAGTGTAATTATTGACAAGCATTTTCCTAAAAGACTTGTAACTGAAGTCAAACAAAAAAGCTTAATGAATTTTTTTAACTGATTATTTTTGGCAGCACTGTGGTTAGAACTCAGGGCTTCACATTCACTAGTCAGGTATGCAACAATTTGAGCTAGCCTTCAGCCATAAAAGTTATTTTTAAAATGCTTAGTAAGTGAAGAAAATGATACCTGATCTCCAACTGTCTTCAACTACATGTTGGATAAGACCTCCAAGGAAAGGAACTCTAACCATTTCTAAATGTTCCAAGTTTCGGGCAGAGGCTAAGCCTGTTACTAGCGGGACGTATTTCAAGGAATTAGTAGGTCCTAGAAAACAACAACAAAAAAGCTTTAATGGAACAATGCAAACTCCTAAAGACAAATTTTCAAATCAGCAACTGAAATGAACACATTATAAACTGTCTTAAGAGGATAAGGGAACTGTTGGCTTTCTATGGTCTGTAATTCTTACAAAGGAAAGGTTTAGTTAGCTATTAACCAGAGACTTAATTATCATAATAAATTTTTCAGTAACACTGACAACTTATGGATTATTTCTTACAAACACACTGCTGAAGTCTCAATAGCTTTGAACTAAAAGTACCTTATGGGAAAACTGAAGATGAAATTTGATCCTTTACTCAAGTAAACAGATCAATCATAACATCTGTTTGTGAGATGTTTGTTATTAGATACTACGGAAGTTCATAAAACATATGGCTCTGTCATTAAAAGGCCCAAAATTAACATGAAGATACAACATGATCACTGCAAAAGGATAAAAAACCAGAATCAATCCAGTTTCAAAATATATTACATAAGAAAAAAACCAAAAAACCCAAAGTAAGCTGGAAAAACTGGCTTTCTGAAAATGTATATATCTGGATGTATTTATGTCTATATGTGTAGGGGAAGTAGTTCATACCTTATGGTAAGAAAATAATAATATAGAGGACACAAAAGTAAAAGCTGTATAGTTATGTAGGTAAAAATGAACAAGATGTTACCCAAAAAGATGGTAGATCTTAGAAAGGAATCAATAAAATAAGGATATCAATAGGGACCCTGATTATGAACTTCGAAGCATAGCAGTTACCACCTAATACTCTAGGGAAGTAGCAACAATAAAGGCTTGTTCAGGAAAATAATACCATAAAAACAAGGTTTATGAGAGATTATGTCAGACAACTATATGTAAACAATTAGGAGACTAGAGACAAAAAAAAGCAGACTGAAATCTATTAAAACAATCCTATGGAATATAAAAAGTACTTATAAGATCTGACTTTGTTTCTTTTTTGTTGTTTCATTTTTTGATCAGGTTAAATACAAATACTTTCTACTATTTACAAAACACACTCAAAAGATAAATTATAAAACATAAATAGTAATCATATAACTTGAATTATAAATGTAGCTTTGGAATGTTTTAGACTACTATGTGTTTAATTCTGCCATAGCTATGTATCATTACCTGCACAATTCCTCATGACAAAAGTTCTTAAACTGATGCAAAGGAAGTCTTTAAATGGCTGTGGTTTAGTGAGTCTTACCCACTTCATATAAAGGTGCCTTAGCATTGGGATGCAAGGGATTTCAGGAACATTCACACCTAAAGTACATATGTACAAAAGAGAGTAAACAAGAAGATCACAAAAGTACTCTGTACTTGGTAAGTTCAAGAATCTAGTGTTCAACATTTGTATACTTCAAGGAGATTTTTGTCAGAATAAGTTGTATGAAATTCATCAAGTATGGTGTACTTAAAAAATGTTGGTAAAAATAACTATGTGAATTAAAATAAGGTTACATTATCTTTTTAGAAAAGGAATATGGCAAATGTGATTCAAATCATACTTCTACACTACATATAAGTCCCTTTCATAACACTACAACTCTTCCAGAATATATTTGCCCAAAAGATGAAAAATGACAACAGATTTCTGAAAGAAGCATTTTGAAAATGGAGACAAAGTATATAAATGTATGATTATCATGACTGTTGTCCCTCCAGTAGGAAAACTAAATTTGTCAACCACAAAGTAAAGTTAGCTAGCTAGATTTCAATATAGTAGTTTGTAGAAGATAACTAAGACAGAGCTTGAAAAGTCATTTTTACAATTATAAGTAGGAAAATCTTTCTAGCTTAGCTCTAAAAGACAATCAGGCAGGCATTAATTTTAAAAGCTCAAACTGATGATAACTTTTGTTTAGATCAATGAGGGACTTAACAATAGACTCATACTAAGAGATGATCATAGCTGGAAAAAGGAGGAAGGTATTCTAGAATGGAGTGCCGGGAATTCAAGAAATATGGAAAAAACAAAAAGACTGATAACTTGTAAGAAACTTACTCCAACAGTCTGAACACTGTAAACAACAGAAAGCCAAGGGAACTCAAGAATCCAGAGTAATACTACTTAAGAATCAGTAGCTGGAAAAACTAGTTTAATGAAACTGTTAAGATTAACAGTTTGGGGGCTGGGAAGGTGGCTCAGTGGCAAAGCGCTTGCCTTGCATGCCTAAGGCCCTGGGTTCGATTCCTCAGCACCACATAAGAAAAAAGGAAAAAGCCAGAAGTGGCTCTGTGGCTCAAGGGGTAGGGCGCTAGTCTTGAGCTGAAGAGCTGAAGAGCTGAGGGACACCGCCCAAGCCCAGAGTTTAGGTCCCACGACCGGACCCAAAAAAAACCTGCTCATCATTTCAGTACAAGTTGTCATGTCGAAAACAAACTTTACAACTTTGGTGGGGAGGGGGGAGGATGGGGGGGCAGGGGGAGGCTGGGAAGGGTAAACAAAGGAGGAGGCTACAATGCTTGATAAGAAATGTACTCACTATCTTGCCCGTGTAATTGTAGCCCCTCTGTACAGTATTTTCACAATAAAAAAATAAAAAATAATAAAAAAAAGATTAACAGTTTGCTAACAAGAGCAAACAGGGAAAGCAAAATCAGAGTATTTTTTTTAATTATCTTTAAGTGGTTGTACAAAGAAGTTGTATTCAGAGTATTTAATGGTTGATTCTTTAAAAGCCAAACCTTATAGCATGTTCCCCTGCTACAAAAATAACTCCTTACCCCTCATCCTCCCAAAACAAAATGGGAAACTTTAGCTTTAACTATGCAAACATACCATATGGCAACGGCAACAGATGGAAAGTAAAATTAAAGACCAAAGGAAACAAACAGAAAGCAGATGGAGGTGCACGATGTAGTTTTCCTAAATTAAGTTTAGCATCAACAAGGAAGGTGTTAGTATGGATTAAACTGATTAAAAGACACAATTGAGAAAGGATAAGAATGATTCAAAGACAGTTCTCCTATGTTTAATCCATAGTCTGGCTCTAACTTATTCTACAAAAGACACTCTTACCCATCTACCATTCATTTTCATTAATTTATTGTACATCTTTGTATCACTACAATACAGTTAGAATTAAACTGTTGAATCAATCACTTAATGAATCTCAATAAAACCAGGTATATTGGCAATTAACTGTTAACACAGAAAATACAAAGGTATAAAAGTTTTTAACTTTAGGAGTATTCTATGCCCAGGAAAATTTTATGCTTGGAGAAGATACAGGAAAACTAAAGCAACTTAGGAGTTTTTGTTTGAAATGCTTTAGATGAAGCTGTGTAATAAAGTGTCTATTTAAATAAATTGGTTCAGCATGGTGGCATATGCCTGTGATATCAACACTTGGAAAATAAAGGCAGGATGATCACTAATTACAGGCCAGCTTGAATGACATAGCAAGAAAATGCCTCAAAAACAGCCTAAACAAGTAAATACTAACATAAAATATTCAGTTCCTTTGTTTTCACTAGCCATAATAGGTACCACAAGGAAAAGTAGGACATTTTCCCATTTCAAAACTAATATAAGTTCACAATAAAAAATAAATTAAAAAAACTTAAAAAAAATAAAAATAAAAGAAATCTGAAAAAAAGTCCTATATAAAATCATATATAAAATCCTTAAAAAAAAACTAATATAAGTAGACTCCTCCACTACAGGACAGAACTAGGAATAAAAGGTATATATGAGAAGAATAAAGCACAGAAGGGCAAGATTCTAGCTCAGTGGAGAAAAAAAAAAATAGAAAAAAAAAAAGCTCACATAATTTTCTCAATTACTCAAACTACTCAGACTACTTTAAAGCAGCATTTGTCCCTGACAGATCTAGTTAATGGGAAATTGAAATTTTTATACAGGTTTCTTTTTCATTGTTGTTGTTATTGCTAGTACTGGGGCTTAAACTCAGTGCCCCCCTGTACTCTCATGTAGCTGTTACTCACAGCTGATGCTCTACCGCCTAAGCCACATCAATGCAGCACTCTACCACTTGAACCAAAAAGCCATTTCTAAAATTCTCATTTTTGTGTGTGTGTGAAAATACAGTGGAGAGGGGTTACATTTACATGGACAAGGTAATAAGTGCATTTCTTGTCAAGCATTGTTGCCTCCTCCTCCCTTCCCATCTCTCCTCTCCTCCTCCTCCACTCCCCTTCCCCGCGCCAAAGTTTTAAAATTCATTTTTGACATAACATCTTGTACATCTCATTATTGCAATGGGTCCACTTGTATCCCTATTTAAACAATTTGTTTTTTCCCTTCCCCTCCACAAATTATACCAACATCAAATACAGTGAAAATGGGTTATATTGTGGGAGAGGGACATAGGTCCCATGGTTTCCCTTATTTGCAACTAGTATATGTCTGAGACAAGCAGAAATGGTCAGATAAGTTGATGTTAAGCGAAATGAACCCCAAGAAAAGGATTCAAATGTTTTTTCTTTCTGGCTATTGTTTCTAACATATTTATAAGATATTTTTTTGTGCTTTGTATGTCCTTCCCCCACGGTATAACCCCTGTTTTCACTGTATTTGATGTTCTCATTGATTTCTTTAATGAATATTCAGTTATATAGCATTTTGAAGCAATGCAAGTGACCTAGGAAATAAGTACTCACCAACTAAATGTAATGTTTGAATTTTCGCTCCTATAGGAATTTTCAGTTTATTTTCGGGAGGAATTGGAAATGCTCCATTACGATTACGAAATTTCCCCAGAATATGGACATGTGGCATATATGTCCAAATGGATTCTACCAACTCCAAATGTGATGTTTCCACACCCTAGAAAATAGCATCAAAACAAGCAAAAGAAAGGTTTTTCACTGAGCAAATGATTCTAATGCTTCTTTCTGTATCATAAGATACTAAGTATGCAATGAAACAGAAGATAAAAGTGTACTATGGGTAAAATCTTCATGTAAGCCAGCAAGTATGTCATTCTTCTAATCCATTATTTCACCAATCGTATCAAAATATCTAGTCAGGTGTACTCACCACCAAGTTTGGGCATGCTTGTAAAGCTTCTAGAACTCCTGGAATGCTGAAAGCCTCATGGCCCCTTACTCTTCGCCTCTCAAGATACCGAGGGTGAAGGCCATACAGCTGCTCAACATCTGGCATCTTCTTCAAAAGTGTTAGAAAACTGGAATCTGTGAAGCCTGAGAAGTTCAGAAGCATTTAGAGCCAGGGTCATCTTTCTAATTTGCTTATAACTTATAGTCCGATTTCAATTATTTATGCATTTACATATTTATTTATTTGGTGCTGGTCCTGGGTTTGCATTCAGTGTATGACATAGGAACTCAGCTATCTTGTCTCATTAATTCCACCTCCAGAATTCTCGCTGGCCTAACCTCTGCTAAAGCCAATCTCAATATATAAGATAACCTCTCTTTTACAATGCCCTAAATGTTTTCTTATCTGCTACAAACCATAACTCTCTGGAATTACATGACCCTTTTTCCTAAAGGATGAATTTTTTAGGTAACTGAAGACAAACTATAGTTTGCTGCCACCAAACTAAATTCTAGCCGACTAAAGGGATACATAACTACTGTGGCCAACTGATAAGAGTTATCAGTGACTCGTGAGAGGACACAGCATCCAAAATGCTAACAGTATAGCATAACATAGAAGCACTCTGTTCTGTGGTGCAAAACCAAACCAGATAATTACCTCCTCAGCCCTTCATCTCTGTTAAAGGATTTTTTTTTGGGGGGGGCGGGGGGTTGGTCATAGAACTTGAACTCTGGGCTCTTCAGCTCAAGGCCAGCACTCTACCACTTGAGCCACAGCGCCACTTCTGGTTTTCCAGTGGTTAATTGGAGATAAGAGTCTCACGGATTTTCTTGCCTGGGCGCCTGGCTGTTAAAGGATATTTTTGATGCCCTTCCTGCTCATCACATGTTGAAAGTCTCATTGTATGGATATCATAGTAAAGCACATGAATTCATGGACTGTTGAAGTCTTTTTTTTTAATTTTTGGCCTTTTAATTTTTTCCTTTCAGGTGTGGTTTGCTTAGCTAATGTCCTCAACTTATTTTACCAATTGATTCTATCTGAAGTACCCTAGTTATGCTTGGGCTGCTAAGTGTTATAGGTGAAGAACTCAGATTTGAAAATCTCTTAAGTCTTAGGATAGGATAGGTTTTTAAAATGAAAGTTACACAAGTACAACTTTGGCCAATTAAGCCACATTAGAGAACAGAAACAAATATTTAACTTTATTTGCAAAGCTGCAGTTAAGCTAGAGAAGAAAACCATGATGAAGAATGTCACTGACCACCAGAAAACCTGCATCATAAAAGAACACATCTGCTAATCTGACATACATATATAATCAATCAAGGGCTCAGTAAGTGTTCTCCAATCATATACATGTACAACAGGCTGATATAGCTCCTTAAGGAGTAGGAAATGAAAATACAAGACCAATCAAATGGTAAAGCATTAGGCAAAAACACATTTCACCAACCTAAAACAAAATAGTTTCAATTATTGTATCCTCAAAACACAAAGTGACTTAGCTTGCCTTTAAAACAACAACAACAACAAAAGCACATTCCATGCCCACTCTTACTACTTTCCAGCAGCTATAATGTACCTTACGGGCTGCATCTACTTACCACTTGGCATGTATTCCCACCACCTCCCGGCACACAGGTCCACAACCCTTACAACTCTGAGATAGAGAGTCACTGCTTCCTTTAGCTTCCGGGAAAGACATTCCATACACATGATATCCTGCAGAGGGAGGTACCTTTGTAAGAAAAAGAAACTTAAATTTATCAAGTAGGTAATCATTTCCTTTCACTAAATATGTTTGCTTCTGCCATTTTCTTACCCTATTTCAAATGAAATAAGATCTTTGGGATACTGTCAGGACTTTAAGATTTTATTGTAACAAGGAAGTCAGCAAATTCTCAAGTATCCAAATAAAATATTGCCTTCTCCATATAGAGTATTTGATTAAAAAAGTAAAATAAAACCAAACAAAAATCAGGTATCAGTGGCTTACACTTAAGAGGCAGAGATCAGGAGAAGCACAAAGTTTGTAAGACTCTATTTCAACCAATAGCTGGGGCACACTGATGCACACCTGTCTCCCAACTTCAAGAAAGGCTGAGATTGGGAGGATTAAGGCTCAAAGGTTAGTATGGACAAAAAAAGTTCAGAAGACCCCACTGCAACAAAATAACCTTGATATAGTGATATGTGCCTATCATTCTAGCTATGGCAGAAAGCATACATAGGAGGATCAGAATCCAGACAAGGCTGGACACAAAAGCAAGATCTTATCTCAAAAATATCAGAGCAAAAAGCTGGAAGCATGGCTCAAGTGGCAGAGAGCCTACCTAACAAGCACAAAGCCTGGAGCACAAATCTCAGTACCACAAAATAATATTATGCAAACCAATGTAGTAATATGAAGAGACAGAGCATAACCATAACCATTAACATCAAGCATTTATACAACATAACTAAGATGGATGAGTGCTTTAAAATCACCAGCTTTTAACTTTGAAATAATACCTTTATATCTTAGTCCACAGCTGGTAAATGGTCGACCTAACTGGGTCTAGAGAAAAACTATGATAGAATCACATTTTTTTTTTTCTGAAGGGTATGAATATCAGACAATGACCGAAAGACAGCAATGGAAAGTGAAATGACATATTTTCATTTATGGTTTCTTTAATGGTTGTTTTAACACAGTTTGGTAAAAAAAAGAATTTTAAAAATTTGTTTGAAGAAATCCTCCACAGTGTTTAAATCATAAAGCAACTTAAATATCCATACAGCGGATAATATGAATGGTAGTTTGTTTCAGAAATATTTTTGTTTTAACCATTTATACATATCAACAAAATGTCTCTCTGTGAGTTATAGTAAAAAAAAAAGTCAGAAACACTACAAAAAGTGTGACACATGGTAGTTTTATGATGGAATAGCAGTCAGCAAATCAATAAATATTTCAAGAAGCCCAGAAGTGTTTATCTAGAGAAGGGCTGTCCAAAAGAACTTTGTGTGATGGAGAAGTACTTCTCTTACAGTAGCCCAAAGCTGTCCCATCCAATAGCTACCAAACACATGTACTACTAACACTTGAAATGCAGCTAGTACCACGGAGGAACTGGATTTTCATTTCACTTAAATTTCAAAGTTGCATGTAGTTTAGTGGCTACCACATCAAACAACACAGCACTAGTTTGCTCTTACAACTCAGGCAAGTGAAAGTCAAATAAAATCCTACCTAAAAATATGGCAAAGTACTTCATGTGAAAGTTGATTCATGTAGTCCTTGGTTTCATCTGATATTGTTTCCTCTGTGATATCACTATTCATCAGACATATTTTAACACTTTTCTTTCGTGGCCCCATAGCTGTGTTGTCTTCAGTATCAAAGAGCAAATCTCTCCTTGTTTGAGATCAAAGCACCTGAAAGGCAAACAGAGAATAAAATATACACTAAAGAAGAACAGACTCAAACACAAAATCATTTCTGTAACAACACAGGTAAAATGCTTATTTGAAATACTGATAAGGCTTAAAATATTGATAGTAGCTTATCAGAATGGTAAATTGCATGTTAAAATTAAGAAAAGCATTCATTTATTCTGTTTGAGAAACATACAGTTAAAATTATATGTAAAGTAAGATAATTAAACTTCGTAACCAAAACCTCTTCCAACTCCAGGAGCTTGTATTCAATATAAGGATAAGTGCAATGTAAATGAATGAAGACGTGCCTGAACATGAATGAACCTCCCTTCAGCTGTCAATTTATGCCACCTTTCCAACTGCAATTCTCTCAACTAAATGTGAGAAAGTCAGACTATACTAAATGAAGCACAATGTGCGAATGTGATAAAAAAATTATTAACCTCCTACTCCTCAAAAACACAAAACAAAACAAAACACCAAGCTGGGTGCTGGTGGCTCATGCCTATAAACCTAGCTACTCAGAAGGCTTAGATCTGAGGATCAAGGTTGGAAGCCAACCATGGCAGAAAAGACCAGAAGTCTCTTACTACAATTAACTTACTACAATTAACTACCAAAAGGCTGGAAGTGCAGCTGTGGCTCAAGTGTAGCCTTAAGCACAGACACTAAGAGATAACACTCAAGCCCTGAGTTCAAGCTCCAGATCTGGCACAATAATTAATTAAATGAAATATACTCCAGGCCAGATGCTGGTCCCTCATGCCTATAAGCCTAGCTTCTCAAGATGCTAAGATACCTAAGGATCAAGGTTGGAAGGCAGCCAAAGTAGGAAAGTCCAGTAAGACTCGTGTCTCCAACTAACTAGTAAAATGCTCAATCACATAAGCTCCAATTCCAGCTTTTTGGTGGCTAATTGGAGAAGAAAAAAAAAAGTCTCAGGGCTCTCCTGCCTGGACTAGCTTTGAACTACAATCCTCAGACCTCAGCCTCCCAAGTAGCAAGGATTATAGGCTTGAGCCACGAGTACCTGGCCCTAATATGCTATTAACTCTGGCTTGAATATACTTTCTCCATCTCTTTCTTGCTTAGAAAACCACTCATTGGCCTTTAAAAAGTGTGTCTTCTATGAAATCAAGTACTCCATCTGAGTTCTTTGTAGAATTTACCCTATGCCTGTATTAGTGCATGGTCTTATGGTCATACTTTAACCAGGAAATGGGACTCTATCTTGCCTCCAGGTGATAACAAGTCCTTGCACATAATAAATCCTCAAATGTCTGACTGATGCATAGCCATCAGTCTATATTTCATGTACATCCACTAGCTTCAAGGATGCTACTGCTAAAAACAATTTCACACGGCTGTGAACAGTGATTATAGCAATCAATGATCTCAGCAAGCATAGAATCCAGGTGATAATGCTACTAGAGTTTGCTCCTATAAGGACATGCATACCAGTGATCTTCTACATATGCAAAAGCACCTAAAACACTATTAACCAAAAGAGTCCAATCCATGTAATGACTGAATACATACAAATGCTATATACATTATACAGAGGTTGTTAGGTCTCCAGTAAGCTGCCCCCTCCCCAAATCTACTTAACCTGCACTCTGCAAAAACAATAAATATCAAAAAGCCTAAATTACCAGGACTAACAAAATTTTTGGTAATAGTACGATTATATTTCCTGTAGTATGCCTTTAAGATTTGATCTTTTAGTTAGCTCTTTAACAGGTGAAATAAGGAGTCTTTTGCTCTAAATCTCAGGTGGGAAAAGGATTTGTGAAGATAAAAATTGGGATAAAGGGAGCTCTATGTGGAGTCTTTTTTTTTTTTCTTATGTGGTGCTGAGGAATCGAACCCAGGGCCTCGAGCATGCAAGGCAAGTGCTCTACCACTGAGCCACCTTCCCAGCCCCAGTATGTACTTTCCAAAGTGGTTGAACAAGTTTACACTCCCACCAACAATGAAGTAGGGTTCCCTTCCGGCCACATCCCCTCCAGCATCTGTTGTTATTAGAGTTCTTGATTATGGCCATTCTAACTGAGGTGAGGCGGTATCTCAATGTTGTTTTGATTTGCATTTCTTTTATGGCTAGGGAGATTGAGCATTTCTTCATGGTTCCTCAAAAAACTCCACATAGAGCTCCCCTAGGACCCAGCAATCCCACTTTGGGGCATTTACCCAAATAATCACAAACAAGACCATACTAAAGCTACCAGCACAACTATGTTTATTGCAGCATTATTTACCATAGCTAATACATGGAACCAACCTAGATGCCCCTCAGTAGATGAATGGATCAAGAAAATGTGGTATATATAGACAATGAAATTCTATGCCTCCATCAGAAAGAATGACATTGTCCCATTTGTTAGGAAATGGAAAGACTTGGAAAAAATTATATTAAGTGAAGTAAGCCAGGCCCAAAGGTCCCATGATATCCCTTATTTGCAATAACTAGTATATGTCTGAGACAAGCAGAAATGGTCAGATAAGTTGATGTTAGGTGAAATGAACCCCAAGATAAGGACTCAAATGGTTTTTCTTTCTTGCTATTGTTTCTTACATATTTATAAGATGATTTCTTTGTTGCTTTGTATGTCCCTTCCCCACAGTATAACCCCTGTTTTCATTGTATTTGATGTTCGTATAATTTGGGGAGGGGAAGGAAAAAAACATTGTTTAAATAGGGATATAGGTGGACCCATTGGAACAATGAGTACAAGATGTTATGTTGAAAAATGAACTTTATAACTTTGGTGGAGGGGGGGAGGCAGATGGGAAGGGATGGGAAGGGGAAACAAAGGAGGAAGCAACAATGCTTGATAAGAAATGTATTCATTACCTAGCTCATGTAATTATAACCCTTTGTATGGTATTTTCACAATTAAAAAAAATGGGATAAAGGACTGACCTATAACCTCCCCAGTCCAAACAGATGTCTATTCCTGGAAATGAGAAGGAAATAAAAAGCTTCCTAAGTAAAGGACTTGTTTAACTTCCCTCACCACAACTCCACCTCTTGACAAAGAACAAAATTCTTTCACCTAAACTTGGCTACAGGCCAGACTTGGTGGATTATACCTGCAATCCCAAGTAGTTGGGAGGTATAGATCCGGTGAACTGGAGTTTGAGGCAAGCCTAGGCAAAGTCAGTGAGCATCCATCTCAACAAATAAGCTGAGCACCTGGTGTACACAACTCTAGTGTGTGGAAGGCATAGGTAGGAGGCTTGTGAGACCAGCCAGAAGCAAAAAAATGAAATCCTATCTGAAAAAGGACCCAAAGAAATAAGGGACAGGGGCATGTCTCAAGTAGTAGACAAGTGCATGGCCTTGGACTCAAACCCTACTACCAAATAAATACGAAGAATAAAATGGCAACCATCATCTAAGTCTAAGTCTAAGGGAGCCTATCACAGGCACTGTGAAATATGGGCCTCCTTTCCCCATATGCAAAGAAAACACTTCTCCCCTTGGGACTTTCCAACACGGGGGGAAAAGGCCATACTGTTTTGTTTCCCCCTTTCCTTTTCAGCCCCCTTTAGTCAAAATAATACCATACTACTCAACATTCTGCCTTTTCTAGAGAACTCAACAAAGTCAGAAAGGTCCAAAGCAGTAGCAGGTTCAAAGACAGTAAAGGAAGGAAAATTTGATCTAGCAGGAGTCATGGAGGGTGATGAACAGGTAAGTATAAGATCTCTGTCTTCTAGGAAGGCTGCATTTTTGCAGCACCGTTTGTTATTTCTAGGGTTCTGGAGTCTTAGACTCAGAAACACAAAGAAAATGTCACTCTGACTGAATTACAAAATCCCCATGGCAATGTTAAAAGCTGAAGAAGTCTTCAGAGTCACTCTCAGAATGTTAAGAACTAAAGGGACCTTTAGAGACTGCATAGTCACCCTGTTTATTTTGTGGGGGGTTAAAAGCGTATCTGAAAGTGTGACAAAAAGTGTTATATCATCTCCCTAATTTCACAAGAACAGAATTACAAATGCAATTTCAGAGGGCTTAAGACACCTAGCCATCCCTATTCAGTAAGTCTCTTGCCAAAGGTCGCTTAGAAAGGTCAAGGCCCAGTATGGGATTCAGACTTCCGACCTATACTGTACAACCTATTATCAAGTTAGCTTTCTGACACTGTAGCTTGCCGTCCTGCATTCCAGAGCTATGTCCCAATGCCTGAAATGGATTTCAGGATTCTGTGATAGAACTGCCTCTGACACATACCTTACTTCATACATTAAGGTTCGTGGTTCCTCTCATTTAGTGTCCCATACAATAGGCCATAGCCATCCAGGCAGCCTCCTGTAATTCCTTGGCCACCTCTTTAAAGATGATAGCTAAAGAAAGCTTTACATTTGTCCCAGAATCCCAGGCAGATTAAGTCTGAGTTGTTTGTGAATATACTTTAAACCAAAGACCCTCAGAAATATTTCTCTAAAGAGTGTTCTTTTCTCCTTTTGTTCTTTCAGTCCAAATATCTTTCCTATCCCAAATGAAATATTACTACAAATTTATTTGGGTCACACTCCAAATCATGCCTACCTTTTTTTTTTTTTGGTTGGTCGTGGGGCTTGAACCCTGGGCTTGAGCGCTGTCCCTGCGCTCCTCAGCTCAAGGCGAGCGCTCTACCACTTGAGCCACAGCACCACTTTCGGTTTTCTGATGTTTTATAGGAAATAGTCTCACAAACTTTTCTGCCTGGGGAATAACATTAACTCGCTTGCAAAATCAAATTCTTCTTAGTCTTCTATTTCCACTTTGTATTTCTAACACTTTGTATTTTTAACACTTATAGTTCACAATTCTAAAAATCGTTGATACCTAAACAATCTTTACTCCTTAACTTCCTAAAACCTTTCACAATTAAAAGTTTTCCTATATATGTTTTACCTTGTCAACATCCTCTATTCCTGACTTACTCTACTAGCTATTCCATTCCTCAGAACACACTAGGTGATCTAGAACATGTTTGTCTTTTACTAGCATGTCATAGGGCAGAGACAAACCGTTTTGTCTTGCAACTGGCCAAAAATTCACCATCTCTTCATAAATATATGTGTGTTCATATAATATTATATACAAATATATAATTTTACAATTTGTATTTTTTTGTTTGTTCATTTTTCTTGCCCAAGCCTGGGCTTGAACTCAGGGCCTCACACTCTAGCTTGCTGTTCATGACTGGCATTCTACTTTTGCTCTACTCTACTACTAGATCAGCTTTTTGATAGTTAATTGGAGATAATAGTCTTGAGGGCTCTTCTGCCTGGGCTGGCTTCAAACTTTTGATTCTCCAGGTGTCAGCTTTCTGGGTAGCTAGGATTCCAGGTGTGAGCCACTGGCGTGGCTTTTTTTACCCACAATTTTGAACCAAGTTCTCAGTCTGTTACCAATTAATAACAATTCTCTGGAAAAAAAACTTCTTATGGATACTCAAATCTAATCATCCATTCATTTATTCAATTTTCATTTACTACCTACTGAGTACCCAGTTGTGGTGACATCGCCTAATGAAGCTCATAGTCTTAGACTGAAACTTTCCTACCTTAGTCACTTCAGTTCGCTACAACTTACTTTTCATTATCCTTAAGAACCTCCCCCCCCCAAAAAAAACCATATAGACACATTAAAAAACAAAAATCCCAAACATCTTATCAAACTTAAAACTTTCCAGTGTCTTCAATTCTATAGTCAAGGGTTTCCCTGACCTTCAATTTTTCTAATCCCTTTTACTGGCTTCAACATGTCAAAGTAATCTTACATGTCACTTAATATGAATAATATATTTACTGCCTATGACTCTTGCCTAAAGAGATAACATATGTACCACATTGCCCTAAAAGAAAAACAAGGACAAACAGAATATACTGCTAAAAACACCATAGGCATCCAGCTCAACTCTTTCTTTCCAACCAAGTGAGGCCCAGAAAAAGTGAGCCTGCCTCAAAGGAGTCAAAATATATACTACTGCTGAAGCAAGGGTTCTAGCCTTCAACTCCAGTTCAAGTCCAACTTTATTTCACTATGTACCACCTAATCTAACTGAAACCAGTAATTTCTTTTTCCTTTTTTTCCCCCTATATGACTGTACCTCAGACTCACGGCCATTTAAACATGTACACACATGTGTATATGTATACATACATACACACAGCCATATTCTTCACCCAAAGCAAACACTAAAATTGCACCATCACAAATTCTGAAGGGAGGGACGGAGGTTTACAGGTCATCGAAACCAGTAATTCTCAGAATGCAAGCTTACAAAGCACAAGCAAACATTTGTCTTTCAATCTACCACGATAAAGCATATGTCTTCCACGCCACCATTTTTTTTTCTCCTCCATAAACATCCTAGCCTTACGCTGTCACTACTTCATCCTTCGGTGGTGGCGGAATGAGAAAGGATGTTAAGAACTAGGTACGCTTCTACTTTTGACAGGTGAGAAGTCGCTCCAGTTCAAAGAGAGGAAGAGAATTGTGCAAGATCCACTATCAAGTGAACAAAAAAAAACTACAAGACAACAACTAAAGTCCCCTTTCTTTCTTTCTTTCTCTTTCTTTCTTTTTCACTCTGGAGTGATCTACACCACCACTAGGTAATGTAGACCAAGTTTCCTGGCCGGAACTTCTCACTGGCGCAGGAACCTCGAGCGCCCCGCTTTGCCCTTTGGAGACCCCGGTATCTGGAACGAACACGACCGATCGCTCTCACCAGCCAGCTCTTGGCTACGCAGGGGAGGAGGGGGGGGAGGCAGGGAGGGCATGCCCGGCACGTCTAGCCTCTAAGGACTCCAACGAGAGGGGGTTCACCATCATGTCAGAGCTGGCTAGGATGTAAGAAGGACTCAGTGTCGGCTTTTGGGGGTTTTTGTGTCCACAGAAGCGCACGGTGGTGGCACGGGGTGGTGAACCCGGGGCGGAGAGCCAGGGGACCAGGGTCAGACCCGGGGCCTCGCAGAGGACCTGGCTTTGGGGACGCCCTCTCCGCCCCCCCCCCGCCCCGCGGCGCCGCCACCAGCCCTTCCTCCGCGCAACGGCAGACACGACGACTGGACATCCAGGTCGCGGACTTGGCGAGGGGTAGGGGTCCCCAGTGCAGGCCCAACAGCCCGCTGGGTCGAGGCCCAGGCGCCCCCACTACGGACCCGACCCCTCCGCGGCCCGCGGCTCTAGGCCCCAGGGTTCCCGAGGCCGAGGGCCCAGGCGGCTGGAAGCCCCGGAAGGCTGCG
>NW_012267301.1:4578375-4604940 GCF_000151885.1 Dipodomys ordii
CGGGCGCCTGCCTCACCTACGCCGGCCCAGCGCCTGTTATTGTGGTTGAGCGGGAGGGAAGAAACTCCACAGGCACTTCCCGCGGCCCCCCCCCACCTCCGGGGACTTCCGCTTCCGGCGCCGCACGGGGCATTCCGGGATGGCGTCATCCCGCCGCCATCTTGGGTGTGGATAGGTCCGCGCGAGGCCGCCATCTGGGGAGTGGCGCCATGGTTCACCCTGGCCCGGAAGCTCTGCCCCGGAAGGCGGTGGGGAAGCCGACGTGTTGGAACTCCCCCGGAGCTGGTCTGTCTGGTGCAGATGAACAGTCTTCCCTAGAGTTCTTTTTGCTCTTCTCTGCCGGGAACGGACTCGGAGGGCCTGCGCCATGGAAGACCTCCCTGGTTACCCAGTGTGCCTTGCGCGTGGTTCCCAGCGCTCCTAGTCCGCTGGGCCTTGCGTCAAACCTTCACGTGGCCGACACATGGTGGCAAACAGCCCCCTCCCCCCCATGGATAAGAAATGACCTTTAGGATGACCCTGATTGAGATGCATTGCACAGGACTTGCACAGTGTCACACAGCTCTACTGAAATACAGACCTTCTAAATCCCACGCTGTGTACTTAACGGGCACCTAATGAACATGGGCTGAGTAAAGTAGATTCAAATGCCCAGAGGGACAGTAATGTGTCTGAGACTCATGGAAGACACAAACCAACAAGACTCTTGGATGACTAGACTATGTCGTTGGACAATTGCTGTGTGGAATGAAGGGGTGGTGTTGCTCTTCTTTTTGGGTGCCAAACTTACTGCGTCTTCTTTCCTGTCACTACGAGGTTTGTGCCCTAGGTTTAAGCTTGCCTTGCACGAGGCACAGTTTTTACCTATTAAATTTGATACTGATTTGAGGGTGTGAGGAGGAAAGAGGAAAACCTCATCATATTCATGTGGTGATCTTTTTTCTTTTTGCGGTACTGGGATTTTGAACTCAGGACCTCAGCACCTCAGGCAGGTGCTCTATCATTTGACCCAGCACTTTTTCCTTTATATTTCAAGCAGGGTATCATGTTTTTGCCCAGAGCCAGGATCTATGATCCTCCTACATAGTAGGACCCTCCTACTATGTAGGAGGATCATTACAAGTGTACCACCATGCACAGCATATTGTTTGAGATGGGGTTTAACTTTTTACCTGGGCTGAGCTTGAATCACTGATATCCCAACCTTTGCCTTCCAAGTATCTGGGATTACAGATATGAGCCACCCTGCCCTGCTTATGTATTCTTTCTCTGAATCCTAGCCTTTATGTTACTATGGAAATACTACCTTCTGAAAATGAAGATAAAATTCTATTCTTACGGTGTTTATTTCTGTTAGTATCATTTTGGATGCAATACTTATTATGTCAGTATTCATTTTGGACTTCTATTTCCTAGATGGCTCTGAAAATAAGAATGAGATATCACAAGGTTTAGTACAGTGCTTGGTATATACAAAAAAACATTCAATAAAATTGGAACAAAAAGAATTTGTTTCAGCATAGTGAAGTTGAATTTTTAAAAAGTTCAGATGAATAAGTTGTTTCACAAGGATTCTCTGTTTAGTAAGAAGCATCATGAGAAGGCTCAAAGTACTTTTGACTAAGATTTCCTAATCTCAAATTTAGAAAAGGTAAACAAATACCAGCAAATCATTGTAAAAAGTGCCTAGTAGAGTAATAGTACACCAAATTTCCAGTTTGTCTACATCCTTTCTTGTGAGGTAATGTTTGTAATCCATTCAGAGCAATACCTAGCATGACCCAAACACTCCACAAAAATTAGCTGTTGTTATTTGTTGAAGGTCTGTTTTCCTTCCTACTGCTCAGCTATTTCTGGATTGTTGAAGACTAAAGGCTGAATTTTTAGCATGTGATGTTTCTGAACTTTACTTTCAAAATACCCTTTCTGAACTTTACTGTCAAAATACAATGAAAGGATGTCATATTAGGCATATACATCTATAACATCAGTTTCAAAACAGATATAAGGAGCAGATTAGGAAAAACAGAAACAAAAATACCTACATAAGAAACTTTTGCCTCCATACTCAAGTGTGGGGAGATATGCTCAAAGAAGCATTTGAGCACTGTGCCCTGGCCATGTTTGGCTACTTGACAGATAGTGGGACTGTTGAGCCCTTACAAACAGTTGAGGTGGAAACTCACAGAGATGGCTTAATGTCTCTTTTTGGATGAATGGCCTTATAAATTCAGTGCTGATGAATTCTTCATACCATGGGAAGTAAAAGTACTTAATACTGATCAAAGAAATTTTAGAGGATGGTCAACTAGGTGGGGAGAAGACTTTTCACTGTCCGAGCACCCTCAGAAAACAGAAGTCAAAGTAATGACATATTCAGTGATGCAGGTCCATAATGAAGAGAAAGCAGAAGTTTTTGTGAAAGCAAGAAAACAGTCTATGAAGAACGAATGTTTTTCTTCTTTTTGAGAAAATACAATTCTTTAATTTTTATGGTATCTTTTTGCTAAATTGAAGCCTACAGAAAAGAAAGTTAACTTAAAGTCTGACTTTCAGAAATGGAAAATCAGAGAACAACCTCAGTCTGTAGTCATTTCTTTGATTCTTGAGGAGCTATTTTTTTTTTGGGGGGGAGATGCTGGTCATGGGGTATGAACACTGGGGCATGAGCACTATCCCTCAGTTCTTCAGCTCAAGGCTAGCGCTCTACCACTTGAGACACAGCATCACTTCCGGCTTTTTTTCTTTTTTGCTTATGTGGTGCTGAGGAATCGAACCCAGGGCCTCATGCATGCAAGGCAAGCGCTCTACCACTGAGCCACCTTCCCAGACCTTGAGGAGCTATTAAGGTGCCTCCTTTGTTAATTCCCTGCTGTAGCAGTAGGGGCCTCACACCTTTGCAATGGAATGAAGCATCCCAGCCTGGTCCTAGAAAGAATCAGTAAGAAGTAGTTGAGAGAAATACCAGTTTAGAAAAAAAAAATAATTTGAGCTGGACATGGTGGTATATGCCTGTGATCCCAGCATTCAGAGGCTGAAGAAGAAGGATAGAGGAGTGTGGGACTGACTTGAGTTAAATAGTGAGAGCCTATTTCACAAGAAAATTTAAAAATGGCCAGGTCTGTGAACCAAATGGTAAAGTGCTTGCAAAAGCATGAGATCCTGAGTTCAAACCCTAGTACCAATGATAATAACAATATTGATGTGAAGAGGTGCTTTGTTGTGTGTGCAGCACTGGTGATTGAACTTAGGGTCTCATGTTCTCACATGCTTTTATTACTTAAGGATGGCCCTCTACCACTTGAGCCACAACTCTACTTCTGGCTTTTTGCTGATTCATTGAGTCCTTGAACTATGAACCTTAGATCTCAGCCTCCTAAGTAGCTAGGATTACAAACATGAGTCATTGGTTCCCGGCTGAGAAAATAAGATTTTTGCACCTAGGGTTTGTCTTTTCTTCCAAAATGGTTAAGATGTTTTCTATTTGTATGAAAAAGGAAGTAGTGGGGGGTTGGATTTTTTTGGGGGGGGTGTCAGTCATGGGGCTTGAACTCAGGGCCTGGGACTGTTCCTGATCTTTTCCCAATGGAAGGCTAGCAGCTCCCCTTCTAGTTTTCTGATGGTTAATTGGAGATAAGAGTCTCACAGACTTTCCTGCCTAGGTTGGCTTCAAACTGTGATCCTCAGATCTCAGCCTCCTGAGTAGTTAGGATTATAGAACCTAGCTCGTGTTTCCTATAAGAAAAAATTGATCCTCCTTTCTAACAAGATTGTCACCTTTAATAAGACAGAAAGTGGGGTGGGGTTGACAGCAAACTTCAAAATTATCCAAATTTTTTGAAGTATTTGATTTTTTTTTTTAGTGTTAGAGATTGAAAGTAGATGAGTTGTGTGTGTGTGTGTGTGTGTGTGTGTGTGTGTGTGTGCGCGCGCGCATGCGCGTGCGCACACACGCGTGCTTTAGGAATTGTTTTGTTTGGTTAAAGCATTCTTCTGTGCTGATTGAGGGATTCTGTTGTGATTGCAAAATTGGGATTCACTCATACTTCATAAAATTACCATTGGGTGGTGCCAGAAATCATTATAGTATGCTGATTTTGAATTGAAAATTAAGAGCTGTGTGCTCTCTTAAGTACTCTGAGCACTGGACTGTTTTTCTTTAAGTATTTAAAAGTAGGGTTAATGAAGGCAAGCCAAGAACCTGGTGTTTTAAAATCAGCTCTTTGGGTGAGTGTGTATATACCAGCCCCTAAATGTTTACATAGTTTTACTTGTTAACATTATATCTAAATATTTGATTCCTGATGGCAAGTCAACACTTGTAGGGTATCAAGCCTCTCTACAGTTTTGTATGGAGAAGGCTGATGTATTCAATAATATTTGTAGGTAATCAAAAATAAAAAAGAAAAGAAAAAAATGGATGAATCCAAGAGATGGACAGGAAGATTTCTGGCGGAATTTCTGGAGATCTTTGATCCAGTCATTGCTGATTCAGAGATACATTAGAGCTTTTCAGCAGAGGAGCCATACACTCCCTCTTTCCACCTTCCTATACCCTTTTTATTTTCTTCAGTCACTTTGAGTTGGGTATTCTATGAAATTGGAGAGAGTGACAAGTACAATAGTAGGCAGGTAGTATTACATTCTAAACTCAATATACTCCAAGGGATTTGCCCACTAGAGGGTGGAGTTCACTCATTGAATAAGGAGCAAGCAATAAATGCTGGCAGCATTCATTGTCAAAGAGACCTGTTGGGGTAGTACAGTTTCAGCTACAGAGTTCATGTCCCTGAAAAGATATGTGTCTTATAAGAATTAGGACTGTAAATGACCCAGGCATGGGGAAGGGGACATTTAAGTTAGCATTTCAGGGAACATTAAATGGAGATACCATATAAAGTTCAATGATTCTGGAAGAGTGAGGGAGAATAATGAAAGGGTGAGCTATAGATCAAGATACATTGTACTTATAAACTGATTTGTTGAATGGTAACCCTTTGGATAACTATCTGAATATAATAAAAATATTATTTAAAAATAAAAAATACCTCCAGTCTTTTCTTGTTCTTTCTCTTCCCTCCTTTCCTTCCTTCCTTCTTTCCTTCCTTCCTTCCTTTCTTCCTCTGTGTGTGTGTGTGGTGTGTGTGTGTGTGTGTGTGTGTGTGTGTGTGTTAGAGGCTTTGAACTCAGGTATTATTACTTGCCAGTCATTCTACTGCTGAGTCATACCTTACCTCCCCCACTTTTATATAAGGTATTGCCTTTCATTTGGTTGGGCCTGGAAGCACTGTCCTCCCTTTGGTAGTCTTAAGGAAAAAGATAAGGGCAGAAATGGCAAATTGGCGTTCTCTTTCTTGCTAAATATAACAAAGTATGCTTGGATGTGTATGTTGAGATTTTGAAGCCACATGATGCTCAGTGATTCCTGACTCTAATGGGGACATGGGAAGCAACAGGAGCAATGACTATAATAGGAACACTCGTGACCCATTGAACAGATCATCAGTTCTTTCTGAAACAGGATTGTCCAAGGCACTGCAGGGCCTTTGTCACTAATGACAAAGTATAGTCTGTCAGTAGTACCACTCTAGATATTGGGACAAGTAAAACTCAAGTCCTCTACCTACTTTAAATGTAATGATTGTCATTGCTTCACTTGAAAATTATTAGGCCGAGTGAGGTAAGCTGAGCTGGAAACTAGAACAGAGGCTGAATTGGGGATTTGACAACATGGTCAGGCTGCCTTGAAGGATCATTAAGGAAATTCACTGTTTGCTGGTAACACCAGTTCCTGGCATCAAAGCTGACTCACATGAAAGCATTGCTTGTTGTTCTCATGGAGTCATTGCTAGTACCCCATGTATTCCTTTTGAGAAAAGGCTTTTAAGTTTGAAATATTGCTTCCAGAATATACAATGACAACACCTAAAGTATGTTTCAGGCCAAAAATTATCTTCCTAATGTAGAGAAGTTGGAAGAGTATGTTTAGATATTTTTAAAGATAAATCGTCTCCAGCAATGCAGATCTGCACAGTTCAATTATGAATCTAGGCTTTGTAAAGTGCTCCTAATCCAGGTGATCCATTAGCAAACAATGTAGCAGAGCAGTGATGACTGATGAAGCACTAGCCATAGAAACACTGCATGGTAATTTAGCTAGATTCTTAAATTCTTCAAGGCTGAGGGTGGGAGAGGGTAGGGGAATGAACCATTCAGCTTTTCAAGAGGAAGAGATGGGCATTGAGAATGGGGATGTGGATGGAGCATGTTCAGCAGAGAAGACAATGCTTACCATGACAGGAGATCTGATAAGAGGTGATTGGCACTCCCTTGGTTTTTAGAGAGGGAAGAATGAACCTCTGCTGTGGGGGAAGAGGTCCCTGCCAAGTACTAATATCATTTGGGGTGCCCGCAATCTGACCTAGAATTCCAGTGTCATGTTTCTTTGGCCCAGGGTGTCATCTTTGTTAGTTTTCAGTTTGCTGCTCTCTACTTTGTATCACTGCATATCAGACACCTTAAAATTGTGTTTGGAGTAAGGCAGCATATAAGCCAATGAATGAATAATAAATTAATAAAATATTGCCTATCCCTTGCTTTCAGTGAGCCCCAGTCTATTTTCATATTGTTTTGGCCTCTGTAAATGCCCAAGGAGAGAAAAGTGACAACAAAAAAAGAAAAAGGCTTGAGCAACAGGAATACTAGATTGCTGCTTTCAAGTGTTGTATTTGTTGTGTCCTGCATCCAGACACCACTAGGAACGCGTGACTTTAATTGAAGTTGGATTTGCTGTTCATTATAACTGGAAGGGTACACACTGGGAGCCATAGGACATGTCAGTTGGAAGGCACTGGAAAGATCCTGTGGTAGAATTTGGAATTATGTGGCACATTTCAAGGAAAGTTTAAAGAAGAGAGATGTTACTTTGGGTTGGATCCCTGCACAAAGTAGAAATGATCCGGTAATTGGGTATCTTTCAAAAATCTTATTTAAGGAAGTGGCACTGTAGCTCAAGTGATAGAGTGCTCACCTTGAGCTGAAGAGCTGAGGGACAGCGCCCAGGCCCAGAGTTCAAGCCCCACGACCACAAAATAAATAAATAAATAAATAAAAATCTTATTTAGAAGGAATCTAATGTTGTTGAAGAAACAGCAGTCACTTATTTGTCTTAGAAACTGATGTTTGGTATTCTGTGGCTAGGGTAATGTTTATTCATGGTCTATCTTCAGACATGATTATGGAGTACTTTGTTTTTGTTATGATTTATCATCGTCTCTAAGTAGCTTTGTCAGATGTAAATGTTCTATAAAATTATTTCAAAGGGACATTAAAGCCCTTCTGTAAGTAGGAGACTCATGTGTCAAGCTGGTAGATGTCATGGGTTATTGTTTTCTTTCTCACAGTTTATTTTTTTCTTTCTCACAGCTTATTATAATCATTTGTTTTCTGACTTCCTCTCTAGATTGTAAACTCAATAAGTGCACAAACCTGTTTGATTATCACGGAAGTCTAATAGTCTAGCCAAGTTTCTAAAACCCATAAGAACTTAAATAGTATTTACTGAATAAATGATTGAATTGTTGAATTCACTTTTTAAGCTGAAGTTGCTCATAGCCAAGGATTACTTTCTATTCAGCTTTGCATTTCTAGACTCAAGCTAAGTTCTTATACAGCTCATTATGTATGTCTCAAGGCAAAGAGAAGCTTTATATGAGATAACATTTATTGATTTAAAAATAAGGCAATATAATGAATTCTTTTTGAGGGAAAGATGATGCATAATTCAAATGACTTCATTCATGATGAAGAATAAACAGGCCATATTCAAGATTCAATCGTCTGGCATTTTCCATGGTATTGCATTTTAAGAGTGAGATTCAAAGCTCTAAGAGAAATTAACAAATATTTAGAAACCATTTATAGAAATAGAACCTTTCTTCTTCTTAGCCTAGATGTATTACAGTAGCAATTTCAAGAGAAGGAAGGCCTTTATTTGTGAATTCCTGACTTACATATAGCCAACAGCTACCAAGATTTATCTCTCAACTCATTACTTTCTTGCACTGTGGAGTATTGGCTGTTATTTTGTAGTCATGGTAACTGTGTGTAAGAGTGTGTAGCAGACATGTAAAACCATATGCTATGGAGTTGATGGAGGAGAAAGCAATTTCTTGCTGAGGCATCCTGGCAAAAAATTCACTATTCGGAGTCAGAATTACTGTATCTTTAAAATGGCTGTAATTTTGAATACCCACTGAAGAGAAAGTTCTTTGAGTCTGATTGTGAAAATGGTCTATTAGTTGTAACCAGGAAGGATATAAACACAATTAATGATCAAGAACAAGACAAACATGGGAGTCTAGAAAACATAATGAAAAGTACTTCTGTTCAATAGAAGAATAAGAAGAATAGCAACCAAATTACCACACTTTATACTAAATTATAGTCAGTGGACTTGTGTTTGCATATCTCATAAAAGGTCCATTTGAAAACTAGCCACACTAGTGGCTAGCTGATTAGGCTTCAGATTAGGGGCTTTGTGCTTGTTGTCAAGTCTCCTAGGACTTGAGATGTGTCTTCAGCACATAAAAACTATTTGAAATGATATACTACTTATATTTTGTTAACATGTACTATTTAAAGTTACTATTTAAAGATAAAGTTACCTTTATCTACATGAGAATAACTCTTTTGTGCTTACAATGCAGTATGGGTGTGGATCTGTTAAGAGCATTGTTAGAGACAATGCTTTCTAAAAATACTGTTGGATAAAAGGTGAACTATACTTGCTAGACACTACCTTGGAAATGAACTATACAACTTGGGCGTAGGGGGGTCAGGAGGGAAAAAACTGGGAGAAAATGAGGGAAGGGGTGACACTATTCAAAAAGAAATGTACTCATTACCTGATTTATATAACTGTAACCCCTCTGTACATCACCTTTATAATAAGAGATGTATAAGAGACTATGTTGAAAACGAACTTTACAACTTGGTGGGATGGATTTGGGGAGGTGATGAGGGAAGGGACGGTAGGGGAAAAACAAAGGAGGGTTAACAAGGCTAGTTACCTTACTCGTGTAACTGAAACCGCTCTGTACAGTATCTTTACAATAAAAAATATAAAAAGTAGTATGTTTATGATCATTATTTGAATTAATAGTTTGTGTGTGTTTGTGTGGTTATTTCCTTTTTTACACCTAGCAGTATCTAGAATTCATAGGACACACATTGACACTCATGTAATAAATGGAAAAATGTAAGAATTTTTTGATGCTCAAACCCAGGGCCTCACACATGCTCAGTAAAGACCCCACTGTTGAAATATGCTCAGATCCCATAACATTGTTTAAGAAAACTCCTAAAATTCTGTCCAAGTATAAAATTTGAATTATCAGGTAAAATAACAAGAGGCAAGACTTGTGCATTCTGAGAGTCAATTTCATAAATTTGTGTTCTATTTTCTCCCTTTTTGATCTTTGATACCTTTGGTAAATCCCTAAATCTCACTAGATTCCAGTTTCAGGGTCTATAAATTTGGATAAGAACAATACCATGTTTGTAAAATTATTTTGAATATTGAATGAGATAATTTCATTGTAGAGCCAAGCACTGTGCCTAGAACATAATAAACACAAAATTAAAACCAGATGTATTTACCAGATGTATTTAGAAGTTTTAAAATAATTACTAATCAAATATTCTTTTTACTATTTTATATTTCTGCTGTCAAGTAATATATTTATATAATATAAATGTAAGTTATATAAATAGATATTTGTAGAAATAATTGAAATTAATTCAAAATACAATAGAAATTAATAATAGAAATAATAGAAACTAATAGAAATAACTTCTATGAATATATAATTTGAACATATGCCTTCTCATCTTTAGGGTTATTTTCAGAAAACTTGCTCTGTCCTATCAAAGTGGAACTTTTAAAAGATCAAACATGGGAGTGGGAATGTAAACCAGTGCTATTACACTTACTTAGCATGTAAAAGGCCCTAGGTTCAATCCATAGCACTGCAACCAACCAACCAACCAATTAATCTGTCAATTATAAATGGCTTTATAAAGATGAATATTTAAGCAAAATATCGAGTTACAGATCTTCAGAGTGGCCCCAGTGGATCAATCTTCAATCGTCCCAAGATAAAAAACAGAGTATAAGACATCCTGAATTGGCCTTAACAGCAAAGGGGAGTGCAGGGTGTATGCAGGAATGCTTGGTGCCTTCCCTTTGTCCTGAACCTGACGAGGCCTTGCATTTGGAATGCCTTGATGATCTGAGAAGTGCCTTAAGGCTAAAGAAGATGAATGTGAAAGCTATGGTCTCAGATAATGCTCTTGTGAGAATTCCTGCTGAAATGTTGGCATGAGAAACATATTGGATCTCTCAGTGAGTCTGGGATTGAAATAAAATGTTTAGTTGTGTACAAACTTCGGGAGTGCTATGGGCCAATGATATATAGGTTGCAAAGCTACTACGCAAAAAGAGAACTTATATCTAATCTCATTATTGTCGCACTGGGAAGTGGAAACCTTAGGAGACAATAGATTTCTTCTCAGTAAAGTTAGAGGGTATTAGAGCCACTGGTAGTTGTAGAAGTATAATAACCAATAACCAAATTTCATTTTATTAATGTTCTTCAGAAAATATTAATAGTAAATGTCTTACAAATTATTGAAACCAATTACCTACTTAATTTTTTCTCTACTATTTTACTCGTAAGGTATTATACTAAGCAAATCTGTACATTATTCTGTGAAAATACCCTTGACACTTCCTAAAAATAGGAGCAAAGTTAAAGAAAACATAATTCCTGATTTCAAAATTTAAACTATAATAATGATTA
Source organism: Dipodomys ordii (assembly GCF_000151885.1). Lineage (NCBI taxonomy): Eukaryota > Metazoa > Chordata > Mammalia > Rodentia > Heteromyidae > Dipodomys > Dipodomys ordii. Next base: position 4,589,238 of record NW_012267301.1, read on the forward strand.
TGATAAAGTACAGTAAATACTATAAATAAATAACTACATTTAAAACCATAGTAATAAAGACAATATGGTATTGGTGTAAAGACAGTCATATAGATGAATGAAATTGACAGTTCAGAACTTGGCCTTATATTTGTAGTCAACTGATTGTCAATGAAAATGCTAAGATGATTGAGTGGGATTGAGAATAGTTTGTTTCAACACATATATCTAAGATACAGAAACAATGACTTTGGATCTGCTACCTTATGCTATGCAACGTGAAGGAAATGAACCAAAGATCAACATATAAGAGCTGAAATTTAGTCATAAAAGAAATGCAAATCAAAACAACATTGAGATACCACCTCATCCCAGTTAGAATGTCTATAATCAAGAACTCTGATAACAACAGATGCTGGAGGGGATGTGGACAGAAGGGAACCTTATTGTATTGTTGGTGGGAGTGTAAACTTGTTCAACCACTTTGGAAAGCAGTATAGAGGTTCCTCAAAAGACTCCACATAGAGCTCCCCTATGACCCAGCAATCCCACTTTTGGGCATTTACCCGAATGACCACAAACAAGACCATACTAAAACTACCAGCACAACTGTGTTTATTACAGCATTATTTACCACAGCTAAGATATGGAACCCACCCAGATGCCCCTCAGTAGATGAATGGATCAAGAAAATGTGGTATATATACCCAATGGAATTCTATGCCTCCATCAGAAAGAATGTCATTGCCCCATTTTTTAAGAAATGGAAAGACTTGGAAAAAATTATATTAAGTGAATTAAGCCAGGCCCAAAGAAACATAGGTCCCATGGTTTCCCTTATTTGCACTAACTAGCATATATATGAGACAAGCAGAAAAGGTCAGATAGATGATGTTAAGCAAAATGAACCCCAAGGACACAAGTAGTTTTTCCTTTCTTGCTATTGTTTCTAACGTATTTATAAGGTACCACGTGATTTTTCTGTTGCTTTGTGTGTCCCTTCCCCACGGTATATTTAAACAGTGTTTTCACTGTATTTGATGTTGGTATAATTTGGGGAGGGGAAGGGAAAGAACAAATTGTTTAAATAGGGATACAAGCTGACCCATTACAACAATGAGATGTACAACGAACTTTACAATTGAGGTGTGTGTGGGGGGTGGGTTGTAGTTGTGGAGATGGGAGGGAAGGGACGGTAGGGGAAAAACAAAGGAGGAGGCAACAATGTTTGATAAGAAATGTACTCATTACCTTGCTCATGTAACTGTAACCTCTCTGTACAGTATTTTCACAATAAAAATCTTATTTATAAAAAGAGCTGAAACTTAGAATAAAACATAAGTAAATCTTCATGACCTTAGGATAAGCAATAGTTTCTTAAAAATAACACGAAAAGAATCTTCTTTGCTTCTAAGGACATCAGTGATGAAATATGAAGACAAACTATATCACGGGCATATTTGAAAACCCCAGGATAGGGACACAAGTGGTTTTTTCTTTCTTGCTGTTGTTTTTAATGTACTTATAATGTACTATGTAATTTTTTGTTTTTTTTTTAATGTTCTTCCCCCATGGTATAATACCTGTTTTCACTGTATTTGATTCTGGTGCCCTGCATCTTGTATATACATTTGTCTAATTTGGGGAGGGGAAGGGAAATAACAAAATGCTGAAAGGATACATGTTGACCCACTGTAACAATGAGATATATGGGACACTATGTTAAAAATGAACATTACAACATGGGGGAGGGGAGCAGTTGGAGGGAGGAGGGAAGGGATGGTAGGGGAAAAACAAAGGAGGAGTAAAAATGCTCAATAGGAAATGTACTAATTACCCTACCCATATAACTATAACCTCTCTGTACAGTATCTTTAACATATATATATATATATATGAAAAATAAGGTGTGGGGGGGGTGTTCAGGGACTCTACCCAGGTCCTGAGTTCAAGTTCCTTAATTGCCACACACACACACACACACACACACACACAGAAGTTGTATACAGAAGAAAGAATTTTTACAACACTAAAGAGATTGATCTGGAAGTGGAGCTATAGCATAAAGTGGAAGAGCACTAGTCTTGAGCAGAAAAGCTCAGGGACACCCCCTAGGCCGTGAGTTCAAGACCCATGACCAATTAAAAAAAAGAATGATATAAATATATTTTAGATATGAGACCTGATGTATAGCTAGTAAAAATTTTCTCCCATTCAGTGGTCTATTCATTTTATTAGTTATGTCCTTTGCTATGCAGCAACTCTTTATTCTGAGGAGTTTCTCATTTATCCAGTCTGTCTTTGATTTGTTGTGACTCTGGATTTTAGGAGCCCTAGTGTTTCCCCATCCCTTCCTGTAATATCTTCATAGGACCTGGCCTTACACTGAGGTCTCTAATCCATTTAGAATTCATTCTGGTACAGGGTGATATATAAAGATCTAGCTTTGGTTTTCTACATGTGGATAGCCAATTTTGCCAGCACCATTTGTTGAAGAGGGTGTCTTTCTTAAACATGTGTTTTTGGCTCCCTTATCAAATATTAGGTGGCTATAGGTCTGAGGTTCATTTCTATTCTGTTCCATTGGTCCTCAGGCCTATTCATGGGCCAGTACCAAGCTAATTTTATTACTATAGCTTTGTAATAGAGTTTAAAGTTTGGTATTGGTATTCCTCCTACACTGTTTTTCCTGCTAAGGATTGTTTTTTTCTGTTTGGGTCATTTATTAAGTAAGCCAGACCCAAAGAAATGAAGGTTGCATGGTTTCTCTCATTTATCATAACTAGAATGTGCTTATAAATCCACAAGTAAACACATTGGATAATAAAAGACAAAAAATACACTTGGACATGACATACAAGTCTCTAGACATTCACACAGTAGACCAAAGGAGGATATTCTTAGGAGAGGATCACAAGGGCTCAATAACTATGTTCATATGACTTATCAAATGATATTTATCAAAATTAACTCCAAGAAATAAGAGGTTTTTTTCCTCCTTTGTTGCTGTTCTTGTTTTCTTTATCTTTTGTTTTGTTTGTAAGTTTATCTCTTTGGGGAAGGGTAAGAATGGAGCACAGAAATGGTAGAACAAAGAGTAAACAAATGCAGCAGTGATACTAGATATTATGAACTATACAACTTGTGGGCACAGAAGGATAAAATTGGGAGAAAGTGAGCAAAGGGGTCACACTGTTCAAAAAGAAACGTGCTCATACCTGACTTATGTAACAGTAACCCTTCTTTACATTGCTTTACAATAACAATAATAAATAATAAAATAAAAAACAATGATCTAACTAGAAGGTAAGCAAAGAATTTGAATAAATGTTTCTCCAAAGAAGATATATAAATGACTATTAAGATCTGTGAACAATATTTACTGTTAGTCATTATAGAACTGCAAATCATAAACATGAGGTATACTTCATACCTATATACATGGATATTAATATGCACCTGCCCTGTAGGGTTAGCTTTCCCACACTTTCCATCGTATGAGATTTAGAAAAAACAGGTTATCACAATTTTCTTTTTTTGGGTCAGTTGTGGGGCTTGAACTGGCCTGGGCACTGTCTCTCTGCTCTTCAACTCAAGCCGAGCGCTCTACCAGTTGAGCCACAGCACCACTTTTGGTTTTCTGGTGGTTTATTGGAGATAAAGAGTCTCACAGACTTTCCTACCTGGGCTGGCTTTGAACAGTGATCCTCAGATCTCAGCCTCCTGAGTAACTAGGATTACAGGTGTGAGCTACTGGCACCCAGCTAAGTTATCACAATTTTTAAAATAGAGTATTTCAAGCTTATGAATGCACTGATAATGCATTTATGCAATCCAAGAACCATCTGATTAGAGGTATAATTGATGCAGGTACTCATATAATGGGGATACATTAGTTACCACCTACCTTCTAACTTCATGGAACTTACAATGTGGCAACAGGAAGAAATGAAAAAAAATTTAATTATAGAATCATGTCTTGAATTCATATTTTCTATAATAATAATAATCAGTTATTATCACATGGATACAACAGTAGACTTTTCAGAGGGTTGTTGTTTAGATTGCATGTTTTCACTTACATGTTGGCATAGCAGTACGCGCAGGAATTAGGATATGTGACATTATTAGAAGCACACAATGGGCTGGACCTGATGGAACATATGTGTCTCTCCTGTGCAAACTTCTTTACATAATGATTGCATGAAATGACCTAAAACAGAACTCACAGGTCAGACCTTCTACCTTAAGAAACACAGTCTCTATTTCTCTCTCTCTCTCTCTCTCCCTTCCTTCCCTCTCTTCCCCTCTCCTCTAGTTACTTTATGATATAAGGTCTCAGATTTTTAATTTTTGACTGTGCTGGCCTAAGATCACAATTTTCTTCTACCTACACCTCCCTTGTAGCTGGGATTACAAGCACATACCAGAATATCTACCTTTTTTTTGAGATGTGGTCTTGCTGACTTTAGTTCATAGTGGCATCATAATTCTGATCTCTTCCTTGCAAGTAATTGGGATTATACTCATGAGCCACAGGCCCAAGCCTATAGTAATCTCTTAATGGTTGCTAGGTTAACTGTTTGAGTGTTTTAGTTTTAGCAAAAAGAAAAAATTAGAATTTTTTTAAACAACAAAAAAAAGCTACATTAGCCTAAGTATGTTACACTTTGAGTGTTATGGCATATACTTAAAATCCCAGCACTTAGGAGGTAGATGCAGATATAATTTCCACAAGTTCAAGTAATTCTTCCAGTCTGGAATATATAGCAAGGCCTTGTTACAAATATACAAAAACAAAATCAACTAATAATTCATGTTATGTTACATCCAGCATCCAGATATGTTGTGATTGTTATTTTGTATAGTACCTGTGGCTTTGTAGCTCAGATCTTTGGCCATGTAATTCCTCTCTCCAACTTGTTAGAAGTGAAGGGAATCATTGAGTAATAAAATGCCTAAAACCACTAGTAAGTACTGTCACCACTGTCAAGTTGCCTCTGCATTGGTTTCAGTTCTTCAAAGTCACCTTGTAACTGTAGTATTTGTCACAGAACACGCTGTGCAGTCCTGCTCTTGTATAAGCTGTATTCCAATCATCTGAGCATTAAGATTCTTGAGTAGTAAGAGAAGGAAGAGTTAAATCTTCCGCCTATTTCTCCACTTTGCGTCTCTCAATACTACCAGGGTTGCAGTAAGACGCTCATAAATGGTCTTAAATACTAACAAGATTTGTCTACAGACAGGTAGGAAAGTTCACAGGCATTATGTAACACTGTACATTCTGCTGCTCCAGTGTTTCACTTCATGGTATATCTGTCCATGAACATACTAGTTTCTTGTATGTAAGCCTTTAGTGGTTCCCATTACAGCAATGTTGTCAACTTGAGTCACTTCATGTCTTTCTTTCAAGTTCACATGATATTTTTCTTTAAATATTTCTTTGAATTTTTAAAAACTTTCCAAACTTTTTTTTAACAGTTCTAGATTTGTCTTAAATATATTAATAATAGTTTGGAAGTTATCATTTTTTCTAGAAAATTGAAGAAAAACTGTAATTATGAAAACGAATAGATTCACTGGCATGTTAAGTAAAATAACAACTAATGGATTATTAGAAGGTATTTAAGTTACTTTGTGAGAAACTATGTGTTCTGGCTCTTCCTTCACTGATTAAGTCCACATGGTATATTTAGGAAGGCTCTTAGATGATGGAAGTGACTTTTAAAATTGGTTGTATGAGAAGGACAGTTGGAATTATATATACGAAAACACAAAACTGGAAATATCATGGGCCTCAAATAACTCAGAGTACCTAGAATAAAGGGGCTGGGAAGGTGGCTCAGTGGTAGAGCGCTTGCCTTGCCCACATGAGGCCCTGGGTTCGATTCCTCAGCACCACATAAGCAGAAAGCAAAAAGCCGGAAGTGGCACTATGGCTCAAGTGGTAGAGTGCTAGCCTTGAGCTGAAGAGCTGAGGGACAGCACCCAGGCCCAGAGTTCAAGCCCCACAACTGGGCCCTCCCCCCCCAAAAAAAACATCCTCAAGACCGGGGTAGAGTTTGGGAAACTTTTTCTCCCCCCCCCCTTTTTTTTGGTGGAGGGGGACTTTTTCTGTTAAGAACCTGGTAGAAAATATTTTGCAATATTTAGGCAATTTGCTTTGTTCCCACTATTCAACTTTGTTTTAGCCTGTAGGTAATATGGGAACAAAATGAACTTGTCTTTGTTCCAGAAAACTCTTATTTCATAAACCAGGAGGCTCAATTTAGTCCATACCTGGATCAGCTGAAATATAAGAAGACTAGTAAATGTCTATTGTAGCAAAATTTGTCAAGTGAGGAGAACCTGAACATGAGCAAATACAGTGAAGTTCAGGGAAGGAGAGAAAACATCAAAAAAAAATTAGGTATTTTAATTGCCAACAGTATATAATGACATGGAAACAGGAAGTCAGAGATGAATCCTGGGTATCCCCAAGTTTGGTTATGATATACATATTCAGATTGAATTGTGATTGTGTAGGCTGAAAGTGTATAGATGATGACAGTTGCTTATAGTTTAAACTAAAGAAATTCTACAATAGATGGAAGTGGGAAACTTACCTTAAACAAATCGTCCCCCAAAATATCTGAAATAAAAATGTTTAAGAATCAAATAAAACAACGAAGTGTTGGGAGGCAAATAGCTAATCATCCCATTAAATAATAACATAGAAATGAGCAATCATGAAAGTAAGAAGTAGCTTCTCCACACTTATTTCATTTCAAAACATTCTTTTCTTCTTCTTATGTCTGTGACCCATGATGTCTCAACTGGAAACTCAGCCTTAGCCCCATTCCTGGATTTAATATTGGCTTTGGCCTTAGGCAGAAGGAATTTAAACTCAAGTTTCATTCTCTGAGGTGTAAGGGCACCAGCCACTGTCAGGCTGCTGACATATTTGAGAGAAAGATCTAATTCTTTTTTTGAAAGAATAATGATTTTATTATACTCAATACTTTATTAAGTACTAATTAATAAATACGCTTATGAAGTCTTAGAGCAGCATAGGATACTTTGGGAAATAACTAAAAGTAGAGGAATCATTGTTGTGTAAGGGAATGAAAATCTTAGCCAGGGACCTCTGAAACAGGACTGCCTACCTTCCCCATTCGCAGTACAGCCTCTGCACTGGAGGGCTTCATGTAAATGCTTCAGAAATGTTATTTGACAAGCATGTCTTATAGGTTTGTGATATAACTTCCTTGCCAGTGTTTAATGGCTGATCTCCAATTTTTACAAATCACATCTCCTACCTTGAGTGCATACATTTTAAATAGCCATCCCATGAGCTGTTTTTGTTGTAGCTATTGTTTTTGTTTTTAATATTTTTTGTTTTTGTGATTTTTCTGGGGCTTGAACACTCAGGGCCTTGTACTCCTACTTGGCTGGCTCTATACCTACTCATTTAGTGCCAGCTCGATTTTAAAATTCCATTTTCTTTTCCTTTTTTTTTTTTTTTGCCAGTCATAGGGCTTGCACTTGGGGCCTGAATGCTGTCCCTGAGCTTTTTGCTCAAGGCTAGCATTCTACCACTTTGAACCACAGCACCATTTCTGGTTTTATGGTGCTTAGTTGAAGATAAGAGTCTCACAGACTTTCCTGCCTGGGCTGCCTTTGAACCGTTATCCTCAGATCTCAACTTCCTGAGTAGCTAGGATTATAAGCATGAGCTACCAGTGCCGGACTTTTTATTTTGTTTTTTTCATTTTTAAGTGGTTGTTCAAAGGGGTTTCAATTAAACATGTCAGTTTATGAGTACAGTGCACCTTGGTCAATGTGACCCCTTTGAAGGATCTAATTCTTTATAGTCATTGTGGTTGCTTCCTGACACAAATCATGCTTTTTTGCCTACATTTCTGAATATCACCTGCCTTGAATGGACCCTTTGTCTACACTCTATCTGCTTATAACAAAGACTCTTTTTTGCTTGAAATCTCTGGGTCAGTATCTCCTTACCCAATGTAGTAACTATAACTTTGACCTTCATATTTTACATTCTGACACCTTGATTTCTTTCAATGACTGCTGCAAGTGAAATTTCTCCTCACTTCTCTACCTGTGCTTTTCAATGGGCAGATTGTTTTATGCCATGAGATTCTATTATTGGTGTCACTTTGCTGGAGTTACAAAGGATATGAGCTCTCTCTTAAGATGATACCATCTAGTGATGTTCTAGTAGTAAACTCAAGTAAAAACCTACAGTGCTTTGTGTAGTGTATGTGTGTGTGTGTGAGAGAGAGAGATAGAGACAGAGAGGAGAGAGAGAAAGAGAGAGAGAGAAAGAAAGAGAGAAAGAGAGAGAATAATAATAGGGAGAGAAGTTGAAATTGATTATCAACTGAGAAGGGCAAATTGTCACATGAAGATTAACACTGGTATAGATTCTCAAAATACCTCCTCTGAAATTGACTATGGGAGTGTTTTTGGAATCTTAAACAACTATTAACTGAAAAGTTCCAAAATTTTCTGCATTCAAATAACAATTATCATTGACTTGCTACCTATCCTAAAGTTCATTTCTTCCCCAAGATTGTTTGACAGATCCTTACATGAGAGACAACCTGTGGCCAAAATAACAAGGAAGAAAGTTTTTGTCTTTTCCATGAAGAGCAACAGAAGTCATACACCTGAGATCCTTCAGTCACGTTTACTAGCAAGCTTCTCAGGGATCAGTACTGCTCCCGAACTAAGGGCCATAAACCCATTATGAGAACTTCAAATCTCATTGTGAAGTAAATTCTCAAGTGATCTATTTACATGTGTCACCAAGGAAAATGTCACTAGGTCAACAGAGACTAAAAGTTCCATGAAAAATAACTTCATCCTTAACAGGCTCTACAGCCAGAATATGACAGAATGATTCAACATTGTTGGATTTCACTGCTTGGTTATTTCTTTTTAAGTCATCACATAGATATTTTATCTTCATTAGAAATATATTTGTAGCTTTTAAGTCTATTCTACATTCTCATTTTCAATCATCAAAGGAAACAAATATGAGAATGATTAAATTAGGGTGAATACTTCTGGGAATTGTTTTTCAAAATAAACTTTTTTGCCTTCTCAGTCTCCAGGTTCTGGCCTACTATGTCCAGAGCAGAGAACTGATAAGATAGAGAACTCACAATTTTACATTAAAGGGCTAAATTTCAGGTTCTCTCTCTCCCTTATTCCCTACAGGAAATTATTATGTCTTGCTAGAGCCATGACTTTAACCATTATTGCTACCACACCCACCCCTACCACCCTTGACTTTCATGGGAAACATGAAACATTATATCATCAGAGATATCCATGGGAGTTCAAGGCTGTTCTATGTTCTATCTGTTATTTTACCTGACTTGAATAGCAGTGTACCAGTTTGGAGATCATGTAAGACAAGTAGTTCTATACCAAGGTTATGATAGAGATAGGGAGGTTCATCCAAATAGAAATGAGAATGTTAAGCCTAACTCTTAAGGATGGAAGTCTTCAAAACATAAGATTTGTTCTTGGATTTCTCTAGGATTCTTCTTAAATTTTTCTCAGTGTAGAGTCTGAATAATAGAAACAAACCATTTTAGACACTTCTTTCTATGATGTAAAAAAAAGAAAAAATAGGGCTGGATGCTAGTTCCCGTTGCTTAGAAAATAGAGATCAGGAGGACTGCTAATCTTAGACCTGCCCAGGCAGAAAGTTAGCAAGATTTCGTCTCAACTGGGTGTGGTGGCACAATCTAGAACTCCTTGCTACCTAGAAGCATGAATAGGATTATGGTGGCCTCAGGATGGCTCAGATATAAGTGCATGACCCTACTCCAAAAATATAATTACAGCACGAAAGGGTTAAGGACATGTCTCTCTTGTAGAGAATGAATGCACAAGAGCCCTGAATTTGATGCTGTAATAGAGTCAGTATGAGACTGGAGATGCATCTGTGAATCTACCTGTTCTGTATTGGAAGTTGACTTATTGATGTTTCTGGACGGAAGCTCTCTGACACTGTCAAAATACAAGAATGAGAATCTTCACGGATTTCTTAGGAATGAATCCAGTGGTGATGAAGCTGGGCTGTTCTTAATGATTTGACCATGCTTGCAAGATTGCTTTGTGTCTAAAAGGTCAAGTATATTTTGATGGACCAAAAACTAATAATCTCTATTATGCTCTGTCTCAAAGGCCATGCATAGCTAGTCATTGTCAAAATGTGTGGTCATTGTCAAAATGAAGAGCAATACTCCTCACTATGACAAGCATTAGAAAATGACTTGAGCCAAGAATTGAATAAAATGATGTGAATTTTGCTAAACTCATTATGCAAAATGCATTTTCAAAGAAGAATTCCATAGTTCCATGCAAGACGACAAGCAGTATCACTTGCACTGGAGTTCATGGGCTGAAAGGTATTTTCTAAAATTCTAATGGTCATAATACACATAGCTTCAAAAGGCCGAGTGATAGCAGGGTATCTGTGGTTTACACCTATAATCCTAGCTACCCAGTAGGTTTAGAATTGAGGATCTTGGTTCAAAACAGCCCAAGCAGGAAAAAACCAAGAGACTCATACCTCCAATTAACCACACAAAAAAGGTAGAAGTTGTGGAGTGGCTCAAGTGGTAGTATGCTAGTATAGAGGAAAAAGCTCAGGGACAGTACCCAGGCGCTAAGTTCAAGCCTAATACATACATACATACATACATACGTACACACACACACACACACACACACACGCACACACACATACAAAGGCTGGGTGAAAAAGCTTACAATTATTTTTCTAGAAGTAATTGTAGACATCTAAAAATTTGTATAGATGGTCTGTTATGGGACTTGGGATTGTGACATTGCCTGAGGAACACAAGGCAATACTATTCAAGAGGTTAAGTCATACCGTTAAATCAACTAGTATTTTTGCCAGTCACAATTCCATTTCCTATTTGTGCTGAAAAGTATATTTGTCATTACTAAACTTCATAGTTCTTAAGGTAAAAGAGGAGTTGTTAACTTGTAACTTTCCTTTTTCTTGTCAGTAAGTACTGTCTATGTTTTATTACACAATTAGGTATGATAGAATGTTTGAAAGCTACCTTCAGGAAGGCTATAATCTAAACATATCCAAAGATCTGTATGCATAATATATGCATAGCTGTATGCATCCTACTGTACAGCATTTTATATAGGAGCTTGTACAAGATTTATTTTAACAAATGTGAGTGAAACTCAGTGAGTTTCAAGAACTCTCTTAAAGATACTAAGAAGGTTAGTGGAGTTTTCTCTCTGTTATATATAGAAGTACAGTTAGGACAAATAAAGAGATATATAACATGGTGGTAATGAGCTTCTATACATGCTAGGGATTCAAGAAGAAGCAATATAAATGTCTGTTAGGAAACCTATAAGGACAATTCCTGCCTTGTACTTCCTTCTCCCATCAAGTATGAGGAATGCAGCCACTAATGGCTTGTACTTTTAAGGTTTATACTAATATTTACCAAGTAACTATATGCTGTGATTATTCTCTGCAATTCTCTTTCGTAAACTTGTTTTACACTTCACAAATTTCTATGGACTATGTACAAACTCAGTTCCATTTTAACTGAAAAGAAAGAAAGCTGAGTCTGAGAAATTAAAAACTTGCTTATGTTTATATAACTAGCAGTAACAGAGCTTGAGAAATGTGTGTGTGTGCGTGTGTGTGTGTGTGTGTGCGCGCGTAGGTTAGTGTCTGCAATCTCAGGTATTTAGGGAGGCTAAGATCAGACGGACTGAAATTTAGGGAAAAACTGGACAGAAAGATGTGCTAGACCTGTTCTTTAACAAAAGGTCTGCTGAGCCCCTCATTCTGTAATGCTAGCTACTCAGGAGGCTGAGATCTGAGGATAGCAGTTCGAAGCAATCTTGGGCAAGAAACTGTGAGACTTTTATCGCCATTAAACTACTCAGAAAAAGCCTGCAGTGGCACAGTGGCTCAAGTGGTAGTCTAGCCTTGAGCCAAAGAAGCTCAGGGTAAGCACAAAGGACTGCCAAAATTCAAGCAAGCAAGCAATCAAGCAAGCAAGCAAGCTTGACTGGAGGTGTGGCTCAAGTGATACTATACAAGCCTAGCAAGTACAAGGTCCTGAGGTCAATCTTTAGTACTGGCCCCTAAATAAATAAAGTAAAGATGATTGTAATTATTGTCTTGAATTTCTATTGTGATTCTTACTTTATTTTGAGTGAAAAGATTACTATAAAAAAGAGATATAGGCTGGGAAGGTGGCTCAGTGGTACAGTGCTTGCCTTGTATGCATGAGATCCTGGGTTCCATTCCTCAGCACCACATAAGCAGAAAAAGCCGAAAGTGGCGTTGTGGCTCAAGTGGTAAAGTGCTAGCCTTGAGCTGATGAGCTGAGGGACAGCGCCGAGGCCCAGAGGCCCAGAGGTTAGGTCTCACCACCGACAAAAAAAAAATTAAAAATAAAGTAAAAAAGAGATATAGCTAACCATTGATGGCTCATGCCCATAATCCTAGCTTCTCTGGAGGCTGAGATCTGAAGATCATGGTGTCATGGTTCAAAGTCAGCCTGGGCAGGAACTCTATGAAGCTCTTATCTCCAATAAATCACTCACAAAAAGTTGGAAGTGGCACTGTGGCTCAAGTGGTAGAGCCTAGCCTTGAGCAAAATAAGCTCAGGGACAGTGCCCAGGCCCTTATTTCAAGCCCCAGGACCAAAACAAAAATAAAGGAAAGAAGGAAGGAAGGAAGGAAGGAAAGAAGGAAGGAAGAAAGAAAAGAAAAGAAGGAAGGAAAGAAAGAAAAAGGAAGGAAAGAAAAAGAAAGTGAGAGATGAGAGAAAGAAAGAGAGAAAGAAAGAAAGACAAACAGGAAGGAAGCAAGGAAGGAAAGAAGGAAAGGAAGGAACTTTTTTTATATTTCTTTTCTAATTCATTGTGTGTGTGTGTGTGTGTGTGTGTGTGTAGGTGTTTGTGTGTCAGTAGTGGGGCTTGACATCAGGGCCTCAAGTTCTTTCTTAGCTTTTTCCACTTAAGACCAGAACGCTATCACCTAGAGCCACATTTCCACTTCCCCTAACTCCAATTCTTAACTGTGATTCAGGCTACCACCTGTCAGTAGATTTCTACTTCTGCTTCCTTTCTACTCTGAAGGACATTTATACTTCTGTAGTCTCTGAAAACATTCATCCATTGTGGAAGTTAGCAAGATGGTTCTGATCAGTGATGTTAGCTGAATAATACTTGTCCTATTTGTTATTGAGATATTGAATACATGCCTTTAAATACATTCAATCTAGATTTTCTTTAAAATTACTTGTGTCTGTTAGGTACTTTTATAGGTCAGGAAGTAGAAAAACAAACATTTTATACAAAAGATGACAAGACCTGTTTTTTACTCTGAGAATTGCCTCAAGGATAAAAGATATATAAAAAAATTAACACCCAAATGAGAACAATTACTATCCCAAAGTCCTTAATGGTAGGTTGTATATTTTTTTCTCTTGTAATCATATGACTTTGTTGACCTCTGTGGTCAAATAAAGATGGTCTGTCCACTCTGACAGGATATTGATACATCTGTAGCTCAGGACAAAACAAGAACAGGTTTTAGTTGTGACAGAGTGGGAATTAGAAAAAAATCAGGAAGTCCTAGAGCCTCAATCAGAAATACCTCTGTCCACCAGGCAAACTCATGGCAATCACAGACTTTTGTTATTGTTTTTCAAAATCTACTACCTGATAGTTAATTGTGTAATAGGAAATCATACTGGACACTATGTAACAGTTCAAGACAGACTGCAAAAATAATGCATGCTACTGTTTTGAATACTGGAAACAACATGGGTTAAAAGATGATAAAGCACCTTCTCTATTCATTGAGAAATATATAGTAGTGGGATAACAATTTTTATGTCTGAGACTTGAGCTCAAACCTTAGAGAAAGAGAAACATCAGAGCTCTTTACTGGCCACTTTCTCAGTGTCTTCTGGTCTCAAACAAGTTGAGAGAAACCCCAGTTGAAAGCAGCTCTCAGCATTTTAAGCACCAAGGACATCCGAGAAAGCAGGATTTTCAGATTCTTGTCCTTGATGTTTCCCTCTAACCGATTACATTTCAGAACTATATCAGACATTTTAGTATGCAAGTAATATACAAGGGATATTTAGCCTGGTAAGAAGAATGTATCAGCTTCAAGGCCCTAGGTTTCCTGGTTCTGATTACTGGTCTTAATTGGCACTCTCTTCTTCCAGAATATTTCCCTAAAACACTCTACTAGACATCACCTCAAAGTAAAGCAAGTCTAGAAGATTCCACTCTGCCTCCAAAGTCACAGGCATGTATTAATTGAAAATCTATTTTTAACAAAAAAGAGTCAATGGTGCATTTATTTCATTCAAGTCTACTTTATTCTACAAAGACATTAATTAATGAGTGATGGTAAGGTTAGGTAAAATGGCATAATTATGTGGGAAAAGAAATATGTCTTGTGGGCTATACTAGAAGACATTTGGACTCAGAAGATAGATTCCGCAAGGTCCAGGATATGCAAATTGAAGTGCATTGCCATTGTCTCTGTAGAGTGAAAATAGTAACGAATGAATCACCAATGAATCTCAAAATATGTACTCAAATTTCCCACTTACTGATGTGTTTAAAGAGAGTAATGGCAATGTGAGAAGCTTTTCAAAACAGAGGTTGATTACATCAAAATATACTGCAATTAGTTTATATCCCTGGAAACATCTTAATCAATGTTTTTATTTAAAGAAACATTTGTTTAGAGGACTCTTCATAGTGGATTTAGATATATTATTTTTTGCTACTACTGTGACTTGTACTCAGGGCTACTGGCAGCCAATTCAGATTTTAGTTTTCATTAAGTAAAAGTCTATAATGTTATATATAATAGTTGCTTATTTTCATTTTATAATTATTTTGAAAGTACTTAAAAATATCTAGATGTTTCTATGAATTCTATAAATGTTTCTATGAATGATCACTTTCTATTTTGGAATTGATGCTAACCAACTTAAGAATATTATTCCATGCTAGGTGCTGAAGGCTCACACTTGTAATCTAGATGTTCAGGAAGGTAAAATTTGAGAATCAGTGCTTGAAGACTTCTGGAGAGGAAAAGTCCATGAGACTCTTATCTCCAATAAACTCCATCAGACTTTTATCTCTATTATTAGAGATAAAAGAGATAAACTGTTTTTTTTTAAAGCCAGAATTGGAGCTGTGTGGTGGAGCATTAACTTTGAGTAAAAGAAGCTCAGGGACAGCACCCAGGCCCTGAGTTGAAGTCCTAGATCAATACATAAGCAACGTAAAGAAGATTACCTTGTAACTTTTAAATTACTTTTGACTATCTTGTTTACTTTATTATTGTATATTAATTGTACAAATGAGTCTTAATGAGATATTTCCATAAATACATATAATGTACATTGATCAATTTTACATCCTCTATTATATTTTCTTAGCCACCCTACCTCTTTTTGAAAATTCTGTATGGGTTTCATTATTTTATTTTGGTTGTTTCATTTTTAAGATGAGATTTTTTATTTTTTTAATTTTAATTTAATTTTAATTTAATTTTATTTTAATTTTTTATTGTAAAAATACTGTACAGAGGGGTTACAATTACATGGGCAAGATAATGAGTACATTTCTTATCAAGCATTGTAGCCTCCTCCTTTGTTTA
>NW_012267301.1:4605066-4632797 GCF_000151885.1 Dipodomys ordii
TTTTCCCCTTCCCCTCCACAAATTATACCGACATAAGATAAGATTTTTTAAAACTGCAGTTTCAACACATAATTTCTTGAAGCAATACTCTGATACAGAACAAGTTCTATAGACTTTTCACATATTTTCCTTTTTGGTATCAATAATTAGGAGATCTTAAGACTGGCAAAATTTCTTACTGAAGCTGAATAATAAGCATAGCTTATTATAAAATTTGTGGATGGGCATGCATAATAAGAAGATTCTTGCCCTTGGAGGTAATCTAACATGGACCATGATGCTTGGTGATTTCTTTGTACATGGAGTTTAAGCAACAGATTACCAGGCTGAAACTGAAGCTGGATGACTTTATGTTTTCTTCAAAGTTCTAGGGTAATTCACTCTTACTGACAGAATGTGTGTGGATATAAAGGCATCAGGGACTCCCCACTCCTACAAATTGGAGGGCTCTGTTTGTTTGCTTTTTGGTTTTTTTTTTTTTTTTTAGTTGTTGTTGTTTGTGCTGGTCCTAGGCTTGAACTCAGAGCCTGAGTGCTGTGCATAGCTAGAATGTCTGATTTGGGGAAGAGAAGGGGTATAACAAAATGATGAAATAAGGACACAGGGTGACCCAATGCAACAATAATATTCACAAGAACTGTACAACTTTGGGGAGGTAGGGGAGAAATGGGGGAGGGAGGAATAGTGGGAGAAAAACTAAGGAGTAAGTAACAATGTTCCACAAGAAATGTACTCATTACCTTACTTATGTAACTGTAGCCCCTCTGTATAACACCTTCACAACAAAATAAAATACAATAAAATTTAAAATAAAATGCAGTCCCACTTTATTGGCTCACACAAAAGTGTGGCTCAATTTCTGGATAAAATTTCCTGCTGTTTCTTTCACTCAAAACTCCAGTATGAACACAAGTGTGAAAAGTAACAGGGATAACTGTTCTAATTTTCATGACATCATTAGTAATTTTTCCATAATTATTGATTATAACAACTTGTTACACATTCCAGTACACAGACAAATGGAATTGAGGAGAATGATGAAATGCGTGACAATGATCAAGATGCATTGTATTTATAAATTGCTTTGTTGGTTGGTTATACCTTTGGACAAGTACTTAATGGTAATAGAAATATAATTTTTTTAAAAATTAGAGTTTTAAATTTCTGTAGAAGAGTCAAGATAATGAGCTGTGGGGCACATGGGCAGCAAAGATGGCGTTGAAAGGAAGTTGAGTGGATAGAGCCCGAGTTGTTTAAGTTAAAATCTGATTGGATGAAGCTTAGGTGCATGATAGGTTTACAGTGATTGTTTGGTTCCTTTTCCTCCCCTTTTATGCTGCGTGGTTCCCCCCTCACCCCTTCATCCCCCCCACACTTTAAAAGGTGCTTGCTGTGTTCTTGACCCTCGGACCCCGATCCTCTTTCGAGATCCTCTTTCGAGATCCTCTTTTGAGATCCTCTTTTGCGGGGCGGATGAAGGACCCACAATGAACTACCTGTGGAATCAGATAAATTCCTGGGAAAGACTTCCACATTTGTTTTCTACAAGCATACTGAAGGTTGTGGACTGTAAACACATCAGATGAACTTCAGAACCTTAGGACAATTTTATCCTCAGCTATCTGCAGTTTTGAAAACCAAGTTTTTATACTGAAAAAGTAAGCCTTCAAATACAGACATTTAATTAATATAGATCATTAAATGTTTCCTTCTTGATACTGGCTAGCAGCAGGACTTTTATATCAGGATGGATGTACTGACCTTTTCTTCAGTGCAGCATAACCTATGGCTAAAAGGAAAAAAAAGACACTGTAATATTAAACTCAGGAAAAGTCTAATTTATCAAAGAGATATCTGTGACAATTCTCAGCTCGCCATATAAGTATATCTTTCTCAACGCACTGCTGGCTCATGCCTATACTCCTAGCTACTGAGGCTGAGATCTGAGGACCACAGTTCAAAGCCAGCCTGGACAGGAAAGGTCTTGAGACTCTTATCTCCAGTTAACCACCAGAAAGCCAGAAGTGGAGCTGTGGCTCAAAGTAGTAGAGCACTAAGTGAACACAAGGAGCCCAGGTCCACTCCACAACTGAATATATATATATATATATATATTACATAATATAATAAAAATTATATGTAATTATTATAGAATTATGTATAATTATAGAATATATTTTATATAATTATTATACATAATTATTATACATAATATAATATATATTACATATAATACATATAATCAAGTCTGCACAGAGTCCAAATAAGGGTCTCCCTAACAAATTACAAAGTATGTACAGATTAGCATTTGGCATGCATCGTCTATTTACATCCACCCAACCCTTGATATTTAATCACATCAGATGATCATTACTATTGATATATTATGTGGCTAGAGTTGAGTTCAACTGTTGGTATCAGGAAACAAGCATTGGTATGAAAGATACTCATTGAGGGCTGGGAAGGTGGCTCAGTGGTAGAGCGCTTGCATGAGGCCCTGGGTTTGATTCCCCAGCACCACATAAGCAAAAAGGAAAAAAGCTGGAAGTGGCACTGTGGCTCAAGTGGTAAAGCGCTAGCCTTGAGCTGAAGAGCTGAGGGACAGCACCCAGGCCCAGAGTTCAGGCCCACAACTGGACCCCCTCCCCAAAAGAAAAAAAAAAAGATACTCATTGAATATAGTTGTAAGTGCCAGAGCCAAGAGTAGTATGAAAGCTGAAATCCTCAATGGAACAAAGTGTCAAATGAAGTTCAAAGTACTAACATCTAGTGAGTGCTCAGCCATTTAGATCCTTCCTGAATTATGAACTGTTTCCAGTGTCAGAATACTGCAAAGATGTCAGATGGGTACTGGAACTCTTTTCTTGTAAAAGACAGGTAACTGAAAATCCCATTTCCAAGTGACCAGAACCTAATGAATCCTGAATTATGTCCACAAATTGATTTTTTAACCTCTATAGGAGACTAAAATTTATATAAGTACTTTCCTTTCTTTTATAAAGTTCGGTCTTCACAACCAATCTGTCCAGCATCATTATCTTCATTTTTTAAAAATTTGATTTACAGGTAAGGAAAAGGAATCTCACATTTGCACTGAAATTACTGCATATCCTTTGCTAAACTTTGTTTTTAGGAAAAGTGATCAACACAGCTGATCCTAATATTTTTAACATTTTCCTACCAGAACCACTCTTCCTTTTCATTCTATTATCAATTGAGAGATGCTAATGTCTTAAGCCTTCAGACTGAGCAGAGTCCAGAGCTATCCTTTAGCAGAAGCCACCAATGAGCCATATTTTGCTTTGGCTTTTAAACAAGAGAATAACTTTCACAAGACTCCACATTTGTGGAGGTGATGGTAAGTATTCAATCACTTACCTGCTCCCCTCCCTGGGCTTACACCTGAATTGTGGTTCTCTTATTTTACACTTTCCACCAGAACAGCTATGCATATCTCCAGGCTCAGCCTCTTTCTCCCAGCCTCAGCTTCTTTCCACTGAGATGGTATTTAGTATACTTCCCTTTCTGCCCTGTCCTAGAACCTTGCTTCTCCTGATCTTAGCCTTACACTGGCAGAGATAATTATCATGCCACATTGTTAATATCACACTCGCTGTTGGTTCAGAAGGCATCTTGCAAACCATTTTCCCAGGCTGGTCTCAAACTACAATTCTGATTTCATGCTGCCATGTAAGTAAGATTGCTGCTGTGAGACACTAACCTGGCTTAATTAATATCTGATTATTCTTGATATCTGACAAAGTTCTTCTTGGTTGCTCTGCTTTGATAAGATTATGACAGGTCATTTTAGCAGCAATGCTTCCATTCTTTATAACCTCTCAAGAAATTTTCCACTCACAAACCCATCCCTTTTTCTCCTTGACTATTAATTCCCATTCGACTTTGTACTTGGAATTGACACTGAATTATGTGAAATGTCTTTTAACACAATGCACTCTTCTTTCTATGTAAGCCAGACCTTGTAAGCAGCTTACAGTTGATACTGAAAAATAAACTGAAACAAAAGCTTTTGTCACTATGAAACGGGGCTAACCTTTCCTAAGATATCTTGAAATATTTTCAATGTGTGTTGTGTATGAGGAAACTAGTAAGAATCTTGTGGTTAATTTACAAATTACATAAAATCTCAGCCTATTTCGCATATCTTTTCCAGGTCTTTATAGATATTAATGTTCTGCAGTCACTGCTGGGCCTCCAGTTTGCCCTGGGGTTGGGAGATGGTCTCCTTCCTAAGAACAGATTTACCAGGTTTGCAGGACAATCAGTAGGGCTGCATTTTCACAGTTTCTTAATTTGAAATTACTGTTATAAGAACAAATCAATAAATTTCACATACTCTTTACCTCAACATCCCATTCAAATTTTGCCCTCTGCGCCAGAGCTTTTCTAGCAAAATGATCCATCTAGGAAGACAATGTTAATATGGCAATATTCTCCAAATGGATCCAAAGATCAATATAAGTCCTATCAGAATCTCAGCTGCCATTATTGGAAAAATGGACAAGTTATTTCTAAAACTTACAGAAATACATTTTGTCCACATAGGTAAAAGTATCTTGAAGTGCTAGTGGCTCACCCCTGTACTCCTAGCTTCTCAGGGGTATGAAATCTAAGGATTGACGTTCAAAACCAGCTAGTACAGCAGAAAAGTCTGTGAGACCCATCTCCAGTTAACCCAAAAAAGCCAGAAATGGAGTTGTGGCTCAAGTGGTAGAGTGCTAGCTTTGAGCACAAAAGATCAGGGACAGTGTCCAATCCCAAAATTCAAGCTCCAGGACTGGCAAAAAGAAAAGAGAGAGAAAAAAAGGAAGGAATGGAGGGAGGCAGGACAGGAAAGAAGGAAGGAAGGAAGAAAGAAAGGAAATGAAAAAGCAAGCAAGCAAGCAAACAAGCAAGTAAGAAAGAAAGAAAGTAGGGAAGAAAGGAAAGGAAAGAAAGAGAAAAGAAAGCTGAAGGATTCATTTCCCATTGTTAGAATTTAAAATTATGGTAAATAAAACAGTGTGGCATAAGAATAACTTGTAGGTCAATGTAATAGAAATGAGAGTGAAAATAAAGTCATATTCCTGTGAATTTATTTTGAAAACTCTACTTTATTTAACAAAATATAATTAGGCAAATGAAAGGAGTACAATGTAATACTTCGTTGCATGTACATGTTGCAAAATGTTTACATTAGGCTAATTTATCTATTAACTCAAAAATTTATAATTTGTGTTGATTACTTTAAAATGGATACCTTATTATGAAGCCCACTAAAACTGCTTTAAAATGAGGGGAAGAAAATAAGAAATAGTACTAGAAGGGGTACATCTGATGACAGTATATGTATGTATATAAATATCTAATAAGATATTGGCTATAGGGCTTATTGATTTTTAACAATGATGGTATTATAGGTTTTTGGAGAATAGCCTTACAAAATCTCATGTTTGGATGAGAACTCTTAGAAGAAAACTGAACTGTAAATCTTCATAATACCTTGGCTATGGTTATAGTGATGCAATAAATGTGGTAGTGCTGTGGCTTTACTACATCCTGATTTGTAGTCTTTTAGGTAAATGCCTAGGAGTGAAAATGCTAGATATTAGGGTGGTTCTATGCTTACATTTTTGACAAATTCCACACCAGTTTCCAGAGTGGTTGAACAAGTTTGCATTCCCACCAACAGTGTATTATGGTTCCACTTTGTCTGCATCCTCACCAGCATCTGCGATCAGTTGTTTTCTTGATAATGGCCATTCTAACTGGGTGAAACCATGAAACTATTACAGGAAGAATAAGGGAAATACCGTGGCTCCTGGGAGCAGGTAGAAACTTTCTGAAGCACAGCAAATCAAAGAAAGACTTGATAAATGGAACTACATTAGACTAAAAAGTTTCTGCATGACAAAGGACATAGCCAATAATCTAAAAAAGAAAGCCTATAGAATGGCAGAAGGTTTTTGCCAGCTACTCATCAGACAGTGGTCTAATATCCATTATATACAGAAAATGACAAATTCAACCCTCAAGAAATCTAACAACCCAATTAATAAGTAGACTAATGAGCTAAAGAGAAACTTCTAAGGAAAAGAAGTAAAAATGGCCAATAGACACATGAAGAAATGCTAGGCATCTCTGGCCCTGAAGGAAATGCAAATCATAACTTGTGACTTTCTCCTACAGAAAAAGCAACCTCTGAGTTTAGAGACTCAAGCAAGGTGTTATTATCGTTGTGGGAAGGTTCTTACTTTACTGTGGGCAAACTGGCAAGTGGATGTTCTGGCTATACTCTTCTTCTAAAGGACCTATGGACACACATCTTAATAGAGACTTACTGGGTGATGTGTGCTTGAATGAGGTGGATGATGGTATGAGTTGATAAAAGAATAGAATATAAGAATCCAGGTATAGTTTCTGTGAGCTAAAAGAGGCTCTAGGAGGGAGCCATAGTTCTGCCACATTGAGTTCAGATCAAATTTCACCTTCTCCATAGATATTTCCTGTTAATCTCATGTTTTTCCTTTACACACAGAACTATTTTTGAATTTTCTAATTCTGATTGTATAGCAATTGAGAGTTGTAGGGGGCTGTCCTGATTTTACTGGAGTATAATGAATAGGGAGGAGGTCTTGGTAACTGTGTGTTAAGTACTTTCTCATTATTCTTATAATGAAAATATTCATTATATTCATTACTCTTAGTCAGCAGTGTAGCACTCACAAACACATAAGTTTCATTCTAATAATGCTTCTATATTGTAATTATGATCTTTGGAATTTTAGGCTGCATTTATAAAATAAAATGATTTGTACACAGGTAAGAGTTTTAATTCCTCTGCATCTGTCAGACAAAAATGGTGGCTATTCAGTTTCTGGAAAATATTCTAATGCACCTCAATAGGGAAATAACCTAATTATAATGGATTCAAATAAGCTGACTCAGGATAAAAAGACATGGAAAAGAGACTTGAGAAGCAGTTGAAATTAATTGCAGATTTTTGTGGTAGAGAAAATAGATTTTAATTTGAAATTCTCTTAATTGGAAGAAAAGATGTAGTTCTTTGTACTATGGCCTCACTGGGTCTGAAGGTTGGTGATCTTGGAATATATATATTTTAATTCTAAACAAGTACAGTGTGCTAACAATAAGACCCCTACAACAATGAGTATGCTCTCTCAAGAGAAGGTACTTTTCCATCTGTGTGTAAAGATGTTATGTCATAATTCTAGAAAGAAATTCTAAAATTCCCAAATTCCACCTTGGAATAAAATAGAACTTTGGAAAAGAGACCAACATAAAGATCTAGTATGGTCCATAGAAGTAGGTCTTAGTAGATAAAGACACTAAGAGAAAGTTCACTGGCATTTGTGTGTGTATATGTGTGTGCATGTGTGTGTGTTGCAAGAAATGTATCCTTTCCAATTTTTTTTTTACCAGTGAGATACTATACAAGACCCAAGAAAGAAATACGAACAGGAGTGAAGGGAGATTTCTTTATTGAGGTATAAAACACAGCCGGTCTGTCAATGAGACATTAGGGAAGAGTCCAATAGCATGCCATAAAGATGGCTCTGAATCGTATTCTGATCCCATCCAGAGCATCAGCAAAAATGAATAGAAGTCAGTCAGACCCCAGGAATAAAGACGATAACGAAGAAATCAGTGCTGTCTATCCATGTCCATGGAGAAGTTAGCATTGTCCTTCATGAAGCAACTGAACTTTTCCACCACTTTTCCTAAGGGAAAAGATAATTAACAAGATTCATGAACACAAGAAGAACTGTGTAATATAAAAACTGTGAAGAGCTATAAAAATGATGAATTATAATCTCACTTTCGTTTGTCCCTCAGATTCTCCTGGGATGGAGCCGGAACCTTCACTGCAAGGAGGACTTGCAACACATTGCCCTCCCAATGGCCCACGTACATAATCAAGGTCCCAGTATGTGTCTGTTAGAGAATCTTTTCTTATATGAAATACAATGTCTCAAATGGAACAAAAGTGTGTAGACTTGGCCTTCTGGGATTAGCCCTAGCTTAGTGGCTTCTGCCATAATTATACAAAAAATGAAAACACAAAATTTAAATTAAGTAGTTAAAATCCAAGGGCTAAAAGTAGGATTAACACTGATACAAAGCTGACTTGGTATATGACAGTAAGTACTAAATTACATGCATGTTTTGCATCAAAAATATGACATCTGCTTGGTTGCATACATTTACTCAAAAACAATGTGCAAGCCAAACAAAATACCTAACAAAACCTGTGCATGGAATTCTGGTCCAATGACCAGAATCTATTTTCGATTATTTTTACTTATTCTCCTTACATATGGTAAATTCAGTATATAGAAGCTGGAACTGCAGTTTGTCTAAGAAGCAAGCTGTTAATTATCTTAAAAGTGAAGTAGAACAGTAGTCTCCTTTTTGAGTGATGAGGAGGTGTAAATTTCAAGACCATTTCTTTAAATAAGACATATGAAAGTAGAGCTGGTAGCTTACACCTGTAACCCTAGCTATTCAGGAGGCTGAGATGAGAGAACTGTAATTTGAAGTCAGCTTGGGCAGAAAAGGTCATGTGACACTTATCTCCAATGGACGAACAAAAAAGTCAGAAGTGGAAGTATGGTTCAAGTGGTGGAGTGCCAGCCTTGATTGGGGAAAAAAAGGTAGGAAGAGTTCCCAGGACATAAATTCCAGTACCAGAAAGACAGACAGACTGACAGAGACAGACAGACAGACAGACAGAGACACACACACACACACACACACACACATTATAAGGTATGTAACTCTGCTACTGAAAACAAAGTTTATATTGACACTGTATAAGCTCTGGAACACAGAGAAAGCAGTCTGGGAATTCATGGTTTTATATTTCCACAATTAACAGCAATCTGAGCATCTATGAGGGCATGGGAGTAATCCGAGTGGGCAGTGCAGCTGCCCAGCCCTGGTTTGACCACCTTGCAGTCAGTTCTCTGTCCCTCACCAGACATTCTGGGTGGTGATAAGTGCAGCTTGTGGAGTGTTAAGCAGAATCTTAGAAAGAGGAGAAATATGTATGGAGAAAACTCAGCCCAGATCACATTTTCTTCTCATGAGATACTTACAAGATCTCAGCACACAGCAAGCAGGAATTCCCGTAGGTGATGTAGTTAGTTCCACAAACTGGCAGGTATGTGATGGGGCAAGGGATGGCTACCACTGGGTACTTTTTGTAAATGCTGCAGTCCATCTGGTCAGACACAAGACAAAGTCCTTCTTTTTTTCTCAGATCTCACATTTGGCTACACTAGCTCTCTTGTACAGGCTATAACAGCTGGAATTCTCAGCTCACAGGTTCTGATACTGTGTGTGTGTATGTGTGTGTGTGTGTGTGTGTGTGTGTGTGTGTGTGTGTGTGTGTGTGTGTGTGTATGCAGGTCCTCAAGGCCTGGGCTCTGTTCCTGAGCTTTTTTGCTCAAATCTAGCACTGTACCACATGAGCCACAGTTCTACTTCCAGCTTTTTGGAAGTTCATTGGAGATAATAGTCTCATAGACTTTTCTGCCTCCACTGCCTTGGATCTGTGATCTTCAGATCTCAGCCTAGGACCCACTAGCACCCAGTAAGACTACTTTCAGAAGAAATAATATCACCACTGTGATCAATACCAGTACTAGTGGCAAAATTCCTATTGTTACTTGTACATTCCGTTAAAATTGCAGTTAAAAAGTACCAGACAAGCCACTTAAACCTTACATAAAATTTCTTTAATATTGATAACAATTGAATATCATAAATACTACTAGTCTCTGTTTACAAATGGGGAAAGTAAGGCTTAGAATGACGCTGAAACTCATATACAGTCAGTTCTGATAAGTAGTACAGTTGGGATTTAATTCTAGAGTCTATACAAATGACTGATGCACCTCTGTCCTGCCTGTCTTGTGCTGTTCTTTCCGTGAAAATGTAATCTATCTTTTAGCTGGAAGCCGACTTTCTCCTTTAATTCTGGATAAAAATATTTTTTAAAGATTTTTTAAAATGTTTATGCCAAAATTCTTTCTGGAGATGAGAAATGTTTCTTTACCTGTGTTGTGTCCCCCTTTCTCCTCCAGAAGCGCACTGGGTTAACCATGTTGATTTAAGCGACAGCCAATAGAAATTGAAATGCCAATCAGCATACTCACCATTATTGAAGGCTGACTGGTAACTTCTGAAAGACAGGTATAGATGGAAATGTTAAAATAAATTAAAGGCTGGGATTTCATTAAGCAATGTGATTTTTCTACTCTTATAAAAGATTGCATCTGTTCTGGCAACAAGTCTCAGTGTATCCTTATCCTTGTAAAAAATCTCAGATATTTGCTAAAAAGGTTGAATGGCTAATGGGGTAGGGTCCCTTGATTTAGGCAAGGGAAGTTTTTAACTGTTCTCATTTTGTTGATAAAATGATAATTTTTTCTGGAGTTTATTGTGTCTTTGGTAATGGTTCAAAACCAGTAACAATAATAATAAGAGTGTGGAGCCTCATTTTGTTTTTCATAGCCTCTGCTTCCATATTGACATGAAGGAATTAAAGAGTATACAAGTTGTCAAAAGCCAGGCACTGATGGTTTATGTTTGGGAGCTTAGCTACTCAAGAGGCTGAGATCTGAAGATCAAGGATCCCAGCCAATCTGACCAGATGAATCTGAGAGACTTTGATCTCCACCTAAACATTAAAAAACAGGAAACAGAGGGGTGGTTCAAATGGTCTAGTGCCAGCCTGGAGCAGAAAAGCTAGGTAAGAGCATGAGGCTTCAAGTTTAATTCCTAATACTGACAAATAATAAACAAACAAGTGTGTTAGAAAAGTTTCAATTATGCACTTGGTACCATATAAAAGTTGAACTGCAGATGGGCTGGGAAGGTGGCTCAGTGGTAGAGTGCTTGCCTCGCATGCATGAGGCCCTGGGTTCGATTCCTTAGCACCACATAAGCAGAAAAAGCCAGAAGTGGCGCTGTGGCTCCAGTGATAGAGCTCTAGCTTTGAGGTGAAGAGCTGAGGGACAGTGCCCAGGCCCAGAGTTCAGGCCCCATGACTGGCAAAAAAAAAAGAAAAAAAAGTTGAACTGCTGAATTCTGGTTCCTGGAAAAATGTATTTTGTTTTGATCCCCTTATACTGATTTGGGAAAGTTCTTTTTTTGTTGCATTTTTGCACTGAAGAATAATATCCAGTAATGCTAACAACTTCCAGTGCCTGCCATGTACAACTTGTGGATAAAATAAAGGGTTTCTTTTTGGTCCATGGGATGCAAATACATAAATAAGAAGACATTAGGCCAAAATATCTTAACTAAGAACTGGAGCTTAAGCGTCTCTTTTTCCAGACTAGAGCCATTTCTCTTACAGATTAGCACATTTTAAATCCATACGTCCCATAAGGGACTGCTTGGAACAACAATCAATGGCGGGGTGAGCACTGTCCTCTGACTCACCTGAGCTGCTGCAGAAATGGGTAACTGCACAGAGCAGAAGGACACCTCCAAAGATCTTCATGGTGGAGCTGACAGCAAGGCAGGGGCTGCTCCACGATGGTCCCAGGGCTGAATGTGCCATGCCCTAGGGATCATGTTTATATGCAACCCTTGGTTTCTCCACCTTTCCTGTGAGGTCAGCCAGAGTCAGTGCTGGCTCTGAAAGGATCCCAAACCATGTCACACCCCAGGTGGTATTGCAGTCCCTGTCACTTAATTGCTAGTTCCTTTATGACAAACAGGTTGACTGAGGTAAGAAATATATTTCTGCATGTCCTATAGGTGGGGACTCTTAGAACTGTAAACTTCACACTGAAGAGACTAAGTGCTGGTTTCTTGGGCAAGTTGTGAAATAAGAAGACATTTCAAACATCCTTATTTTTTACGCAAATGGAAGATTTTTAAACCAGTTTGCTTGATTGTATGCTATGCTTATAGTTTTGACTTCCGGGAAAGTAAGACTTTAGTTTTGCAGCAATGAGCTTAGGAAGCAAGCTGGGACTTGGTAAAGGGAAGTATTTATGAGGCTTGGAGAAAGGTATTGAAATGTTCTAGCTGTATGATCTTGAGTATGCCATTTCAAGCTGTGGGCCTGTACCAATTGCAAGACTTGGGAATCATGGTGGTAACACAGAAGCACAAGATTTCTGTGATATTAACAAGGCAGGTTTGTTTCTCACACAAACTATATCTGAATTAATGATGGTTAGTTAATGGAACCACATGGCCTTCACTGTGGCAGCCATAGGAACAGAACAACCAATGTTGGGGATATTATGACTAGGTGAAGTGAAGATGTTTTTCTGAGGATTTCCTTTTGAGCAATGAAATGAATGTTCCAGACCGAAATTGACCCTACTGTCATTCTCCCTCACTCTTCTAAGACTGCCCTGTGGCCTCACCAGCTACTGAGGTTAGAAAATGAATGCAACCTTTCTCAGGCAGGCCCTTGAAACCCAGAAAGGTATGAAATGGATGGAGCTGGAAAACAGCAACCATACCCATGTGCCCAGTCCCAGTGGGATCTATTGTAATCATCAGGAGAGCTACAAATGTGCAGTATAATCAAGTACATGAAAACCCTGTTTTATAACCCAGCTACTGGAATTCTTGGTGTTATCAATGAAGAGCCAGCGCTGTAGGTTACTGATGTTAGATTGTAAACTACATGGTTCAAGCACAGTTGTTCAAATGGCTGCTCCTTGTCTACAGACATGTGTATGAAAACCCTAGAGAAGGCAGTACTCTGTTCATTTAGGTCGTTGCTTAGTAGGTTTATTAATTACATTCTGAAACTCTGCACTTGCAAACAATATTAAGTAAAGTATAAAGGGCATGGCATGACTCCCTAAAATTTGGACTCAACATGTTTTGGGGAGGTGACATCATCTTCTGTGAGCCCTGAGTCCAATGAAGCTCATTGAAAATTTTCTTGTAAAAGATGTGATCTCCTTAGGCTATATAACTTAATCTCTGCATGCATTATTTCCTCATCTCTAAACTATACATAGTATTTAATTAACATTATATTTTTTACTATTAAGTGAAATTTTATATACACATGCACACTTGAGAATAAGGGATATGTTCTGAGAAATGTGTCATATTGAAATTTTGTGAGAGTATATCCAAACCTATATAGAACAGCTTACCTACACTATAAACTCATATATAATATATAAATATATGAATGTATATATGTGAGAGTCTACATATATGACTATATATAGACACATTTTGTGTGTCTATAAATACTCTCTCTCTATATCCTCATATATATGCACATTTAGGCATGTGTGTATACATATGCATGTGTGTATATATGGTGTAGCTTATTGCTCCTAAGGGTATCCAAATAAAACATTGTAATATTAAATGAAGCATAAGAGAAAATAACACAGTTAAGAGCCACAGTATGAGCCTGCCTCTGTATAACACAGCATACAATTGTACAGCTAGCTTTCATGAGTAGGAGTAAATGCTGAGATGATGAAAAGTATACAGTACAGGGAATACATAAACCAGCAATGCAGCCGTTGATTTTCTTTCACAGTTATTAACATACTGCATGGAGTGATATAGTCTATCCTTGGCCATGACTGTCAGGGGCTTAGGGTTGTTTACACCAGCATCAACACAAGCATGTGAAGAATGTGTTGCATTACAACATCATGAGGGCTGGAATGTCACTAGGTGACAGGATTTCTCAGCTCTGTTATACTTTAATGGGGCCACTCTCCTAAATGCAGTATGTGCTCCACCAAAACATTCTGTAGCATATGACTGGATAGATAAGTTCATTATGGTAGTGTGGGATAAACGTGTGTGTGTGTGTGTGTGTGTGTGTGTGTGTGTGTGTGTGTGTATGTGAGAGCTCCAATCTCATGGCCAGATCTTGATTTATGTTAGCTAATGATAATGTCATTCCTGACAATTTGATGAAGAAGTAATTATTATGTTTCATCTTTTACTTCTCTTTGTTTTGTACTAGTAGGGCTTGGATTCAGGGCCTGGCATTTGCTTGCTGTGCAAGTGTTCTACACTTGAACCACTCTCCTAATTCTTTTTGCTTTTAGTTAGTTTTTCAGATAGAGTCTTTCATTAGCTTTGCCTGGATTGGCCTGGAACCCTGATTCTCCTACTTATGCTTTCTTAGCAGTGGGACCACAGGCAAGTGCCACTTCACTTAGCTTATATTTTGAGATAAGTTCTGGCTAATATTTTTCCCTTGGCTGGTCTCAAACTATGATCTTCTGCCTCTGCCTCTTGAGTAGCTGGGAAGTACTGGTATGCGTTCTTGTGCATTCATGTTTTGAAACAGAGTCTTTTTAAAAAAAATGTACCCATACTGGGCCTTGAACTCAGGGCCTGGACACTGTTACCAAGTTTTTCTGCTCAAAGCCACCACTCTACTACTCTAGCCAGAACTCTACTTGCATCATTTTTTTTTGTTTTTTTGCTTGTTAATTGGAGATTGGAGTCAGACAAGCTTTGTTGCTCTGGATGGCTTTAAACTCTGATCCTCAGATCTCAGCCTCCTGAGTAGCTCAGATTATTGGCATGAACCACGAGAGTACACTAGGTAGAGCTTTTGAGATGGGCCAACTTTCTCCTCAGTCTGGTTTCAAACTCTCTTGTAAGTGGGTATAAATCCCCATGCCCACCCTAGAAGAAATTGTTTTTACCCTAATTTTACCAAGGAGTAAACTGAAACTCAAGATTTAAGTGATCTTCACATCATATCAATTATTGGAAGAGGTTGAGATTTAGTCACAGAAAAGAAATGAGGAAACTTCTAGTTAAGGAAAGCAATTGTATTTTATTGTTTGCTGTAAATTTTGAAGATAATGGATGTTGAGAAAAAGACCGTTACGTTTCAAGATGAGATGTATTTATTGCAGTTTGAAAATGAAAACTTCTTGGCAAAGAGGAGTAGAGATGGAAACAAGGGGCTATTGGAATGATGCAGAAATATAGAGTTATACCCTCTTTTTTGGATGTTTGATTTTCAAAGAGAAGAGAGGATAGCGCCATGTGAGGCTCCAGTGGGTTCTCGAATAGAATGAGTATCTGAGAGGCAGGGAAGAAGAAAAGTAAGATTCATGGTATAGAGTGGCTAATAAGATGCCTGTAGAGTGTTGGAAATAAGATGTTAACAAGCAAGTCAGGCTCAGAAAGACAAAGGGTATATGTTTTCTCTCATATGTGGAAGTAAGATTTAAAGCATAAACACATAAAAGCATACAGGGTCATATGTGTATATACAGAAACATATTGTCTATACGCAGGGAGGATTGCAATGGTGTAATTCCTTTGGACAACTAACAGTGTAACAAATTGAATATAAAACAGCTGAGCCAGATGCTGGTGGCTCACACCTGTAATCCTAGCTACTCAGGGGACTGACATCTGAGGATCACCGTTCAAAGCCAGCCTGGGCAGGAAGCTTTATCTCCAATTAACCCTTCAAAAACTGGAAGTGGTGCTGTGGCTCAAGTGGTAGAGTGCTAGCTTTGAGTGCAAGGGGCTCAGGAATAGTGCCCAAGGCCCCACAACTGACAAAAAAGAAAAAACAAAATAAAACAGAAAAACAGCTGAAACTTGTGTCGTTGAGAAGTGGGTAGGTCAAGTGGTGTGGTCAATGGAGAGAGGAAGGATGGGCAAATAGAGTGATACTCTTTGGAAATGAATATGTGAAAATGGAGCTAGGTAAAGGGGAATGGGTGAGGATGGAAGTGATAGGGGTAACAATAGAAAGGGTAACGCTGCTCAAGATGCATTGTACTCATGAACTGAGAGGTAGAACTGAAACTCCTTTTGTACTGCTTAAAGATAATAAAAAAGAAAATGATGAAAGATGAAGAGCAAAGACAAAACACCATTCCCTTTGACACAGGAGACTGAGATGGGCTGATAAATATGAGGCTGGGGATTTGGAAGGAAGGGAGGAGAGATGAAGGGACATACTGCAAGGTAGGCCATGACGGTTAGGTGCTAGGGTTGCTTGTTATAGTGGAAGATGGAGTGGATCTGGCAGCTTCAGAAGAATGCATAAATCCTAGAGCATTCATTGATGGGAGCATGGCAGATAGTCAATAATGAATATTAAAGTTAGCAGTAAATTCGTACCTTTCCATATATTTCTCTCAAAGCTTATTATTTTACAGAATGAGAAAGAATAGTGATTTTTATAAATAAGAGATGAATACATAAAAGATTTTGGTGGGGCACTGGTGGCTCATTTCTGTATTCCTAGCTACTCAGGAGACTGAGATCTAGGTACTGTTGTTCAAAGCCAGCCCAGACAGGAAAGTCCAGTAGACTCTTATCTCCAATTAACCACCAGATAACTAGAAGTTGTGCTGTGGCTCAAAGTAGTAGAGCACTAGCCTTGAGCAGAAAAGCTCAGGGACAGTGCCTGAACTCTGTGTTCAAGCCCCTTGACCACCACCACCACCAACAACAACAAACTTCAGAAGACCATAAGTAAAGGCTGTTAGGAAATAACAAATCTTGGAAGACAGTCAAGTATTCTAGAAAATTCTGATTGACTACTCAAGGTGCAAGCATCTATGTGTTTAGAGGTCAAAGTTTAGGCAAAACCTGAGCTAGTAGGTATGGAAAATATGAACAATTGTTTATAGAGCCTGTTGCCAGAAGGCAAAGTGTCATATGTAATTTTTTAAAGGGTGAGGTTGAGTTAATGATCCTCTGGGTGTATTATAGATAAAGTTGATGAAAGATGGGTGGATATTAAGTTCTCTGCATTTAAAAGGTTGAGAAAGAAGTGAGGTCAAGAAAAGGATCAGGTGTGCAGCAGCTTTGGGTTTTGGAAGCTATTTATAGGTAGAAGAAGTTTTGGTGCCGACCACTGAGGCCTAGATTATGGAAGATCTTTGGGAGATAAGAAGAAAGACCTTTAGCCAGGCAGGCACCAGTGCTCATACTTGCCATCTTAGCTACTCAAGAGGCTGAGATCTGAAGATGGCAATTCAAAGTCAGCCTGGGAAGGAAATTCCTGAAGATTCTTCAAGTAACTGCCAAAAAAGCCTGAAATGGAGTTGTGGCTCCTGTGGCACACACACACACACACACACACACACACAAAGAAAGGAAAGAAAAGAAAAGAAACAAATCCATTGGAGACGAACAAGCCATCCATTTCAGGCAGAAAGCCATTTGCTTATTCCTCTGCATATTTAGGTCAAGGGATTTTGAACCTTCTAAGGTCACTATGGCTGTGGGACCATCCTGGGAATAGAAAGGTAAAATTAATGCCAAAAAACCCCCATAAAAATGAAGAAAGACAAAAATCTGAGACTATTTTCCCTAGTTGATTTGGAGTGTCTCAAGAAAGACGGAATGACTTATTAGAGGACTAGAGGTAGTGGGTTCCAATTGAACTCGGAGTTCAACTGGATAGGGCAGAAGTGGTAGCACCCTGAGACAGAGTATACGGTATCTTCACATGTAATGGTCACCTGGAAAGAGGAAGGGCCCTAATAGGGAGAGGAGTAACTAAGAGCAGAGATCCACGAGTTTCTGTCCTGTTCTCTAAGCCCATCCATGTAAGGAACAATCATGTATTTTTTTTCTTGAGCTTCCTACTTCTGTCAGATCTAGTAAAATTGAGGAAGCTTGGCACTTTGTATTTTCAAGGTAAAGATCCATCCTTAGCGACTGGGGTTGTAGTTCAGTAACTGAGTGCTTACCAACCTTGTACTAGGCTCTAGGCTTAACCCCCAGCCTTGCCAAAGAAAGGAATCCATCTTTGGAACACTACAATATAAAGAAGCTTGAGGGTTGAGGTTAGATAGGAGACTGGAAGCTAGCTGCAACTCTGCTGCTTGATTTCTGCTTTTTGTTTTCATTGCTATATCAGCACCTCTTCCTCCAGCTCCAGGTTCTCTTCCTTCCTGATTTATTTTTGAGAGCCTTACGAATTTTGCCTATGCAGGCTTCAAACTCTTGAACCGCCTGTCTCCCAATTCCAGGCAGCTGGGATTATAAATTTGTGCCACCACACCCAGCCACGCCTTCCTTCTTGAAACCCAACAAACACACCATCGAAACTCTTAAGACTTTTCTTGTAAACAGCTTTAAAATTACCAATGTAGATCTGGCTACAGTAGCAATGTGTTCTTTTTCTATTTTTTTTTTGCCAGTCCTGGGACTTGAACTCAGAGCCGGGGCACTGTCTGTGAGCTTCTTTTGCTCAAGACTAGTGCTCTACACTTGAGCCACAGCTCCACTTCCAGCTTTTTTGATTGTTTTAGTGGCAATAAGAGTCTCACAGACTTTTCTGCCCATGCTGCCTTCAAACTAAGATCTTTAGTTCTCAGCCCCTTCAGTGGTTGGATTACAGGCCTGAGCCAGCAGGCTCTAGTCTTTTGTTTTTTCCTCCTTTCCCTTCACTGTGGGGCCCTTTCTTACTCCAGTTCGGTTCTTTTCCATTTCTTTTTTTCTTCTAATCCAGCCCTCAGTGTTATACCATCATGTGCACTGGGGGCAGGGAGAGAATAATCTGGACATTTGCATTTTGAATTGGTATATGGCAGGATCATGTTGCTTGCTGCTTGTGGGATTAGGGAGTCAGCACAGTGAAGGATCCTATGTATTTTGGTTACAGCCAAATTCCTCAGAGCCGCTGACTGAGGATAAATAGCCTCAATTATGGGACAAGAAGATGAGAATGAGCAATAGCAATTTTTACTGTTGGTTAACATTGATCCTAAATGATCTGACTTATTTGGATGCAAAAATGGGTGTGTATGTGTGTGTGTTGAGATGGGGTCTGGTTCTGTAATACTGAATGACCTGGAATTACCTACATAGCCCAAGATATCTTCAAACTTGCAATCTTCCTACCTCAGTCTCCCATGTGCTGAGATTAGAGACATGCACCTAATAATTTAGTGGATATAATTTTTTTTTTGGGTCCGGTTGTGGGGCCTGAACTCTGGGCCTGGGTACTGTCCCTCAGCTCTTCAGCTCAAGGCTAGTGCTCTACCACTTGAGCCACAGTGCCACTTCCGGCTTTTTTTTCTGTTTTGCTTATGTGGTGCTGAGGAATCGAACCCAGGGTCTCAGGCATGCAAGGCAAGTGCTCTACCACTGAGCCACCTTCCCAGCTCTAGATATAAATTTTTACACACACACACACACACACACACACGCATCGCTCCCAGAACCAGTGGATAAAATAATGTCTACTGTGCTCAGAGCTGAAAGGATACGTATACCTCCAGAGTTATTCAGCATTAGAAAATGTATTAGTCTGTTATGGCTGTAATAAAAGACCACACATTAGGAGATCTTAAACAGAAGAAATTCATTTTCTCACATGTCGAAAGCCCTGAACCTGTATTCTGTGCCTAAAACTGTGATGAACACCAACTTCCATACATTTTATATATAATTGCCTATGATAACATTTTGTGAACTAGGTGTAGTAAGAGATTAGCAATAACTGACAGTAAAATAGAAGGATTATCAGAGTATACTGTAAGAGAAGTTGGAGGAAGGTGATCTCTCTCACAAGATTTCTTTTGAGACTCTAGCTACTCTTCTGTTTATTTGTTTTTAGATGTTGTGTGATGATAAAATGCCTTTCTGATGAGAGGAGATGAAGTAAGTTCTGTAGATATCAAAATGTTAAGTTCAGCTCTTACATAACAATTACTTGAACAGAAACACGGTGATACTACCATAGTCCATCTGATAACAAGGTGACTAATGATTCTTGGGTGACTCAGGAGAGAGTAACAGTACTCAGTAGGGATCTGTGTGGGGGACAATGGGATGAGTCATGTCCTGGCTGAGTTAGAGCAGAATGGTGGGAGATTTCCTGACTACTCAATGGCATGTAATTTAAAGCTTACTAAGTGTTTCCTCCAGGAATTTTCCATTTAGTATTTTTGGTTATATCATGGTTGGCTGAATAACTTAAACTACTGGAAGGGAAACAGTGGTCATGAAGGAATTACAATGTTTATTCCCATACTAGTTTGTTTTCTCTTACTATGCCAAAATAACTGAGGCTGGGCATAATAAAAAAAAATGGAAGAAATCTACTCAGCTCACAATCTGGGAGGTTGAAAGTCCATAGAGTATGGTTTCCTTGTATGTGAATGCTCATGGCTGTACCAGTTCAAGGTAGATGGCATTTTATGTGGGAGTGAATGCAAGGGAGAGAGTGATTGATCAGTTAGTGAGACAGGATATCCGCTCCCAGGGAGGAGTCTTCTGAGGTCCCAAAACAGTACACAAAACTCTTGTAAGTGCAATATTGTCCAATCATTACCATATAAACCCCACTGTGAATGGAGGCAGAATACAGCCTCAAGGTCCCAGTTAGATCTTTGTCACCAAGGTTGGAAGAAATATTTTATATGTCTTTCCCTAGGCTTCCTGATTAACAATGCGCTCTACAAAATTAATTTGATCTGGGTAAAGTCTGTCTTAAGTCTTCTGAGGATGGTCAGTCCCTCCTTACTTCATGGAACTGATATTAAATACAAATCCTTTCTCGGGCACCAATTCTGATTCTGAAAAATAACCTAATTTATTTCCTCAGCTACTCAGCCAGTGATATGAAAGAAGACAACCAGACTTAACAACCAAACCACATTTCCCCCATTCTCTGAAAAGTAAGTTTTCTAGGTTATATATTGACTTGTTTGCTATTCAACAAAGAAGTTTATGAATATAGTGAGATTTTGGAGTTTTTTTTTTTGGATGGTTTGTAGGGCTTGAACTCTGGGCCTAGATGTTGTCCCTCAGCAGTTTTTTCTCAAGGCTAGATAACCCTCTACTCCAAGCTATAGCAAGCACCACTTCCAGTTTTCTGGTAGCTAATTGGAGATAACAGTCTCATGGACTTTCCTGCCTGACCTGGCTTTGAACTGTGATCCTCAGATCCTCAGCCTCCTGAGTAGCTAGGATCACAGACCAGGCCAGCAATAGCCCAGCTATTCAAGCTGGGCTAGAGTGAGTCTTAACCAATGTCATTGCTCTCAATATTCTCACCTACCCCTCTCGGCCCACTCCTTAACTCACTTTTCTTAAATTTTAGGATATGTATTGAATTTTTTTTGCCGTTTAACAAAGTCATTTATGTATATACCGCATCTTGATCTGTGTCACCCCTGTGTCAACACCTTCATTCCCCTTCCACCCACCCCTTCTGGTATGTTTCTCAATTCTGTGATATATACAATGCATTTTTTTTTGGTCTGTCGTGGGCCTTGAACTCTGGGCTTGGGCGCTGTCCCTGCAGTCTTCAGCTCAAGGAGCGCGCTCTACTGCTTGAGCCACAGCGCCACTTCCAGTTTTCTAGTGGTTTATTGGAGATAAGAGTCTCATAGACTTTCTTGCCGGAGCTGGCTTTGAACCGCGATCCTCAGATCTCAGCCTCCTGAATAGCTAGACAATGCATTTTTTTTGCCTGCATTCTCCCACCTTCCAGGCTTCAGTCTTCTACCCCTTTTCTTTTAGCTCCCCCACCTTTCAAGTACCCATTTCCTAGTAGGTAGTTTGTGAGGTTTGACTTAGTTTTACTAAAGAATTATACTATTTGAACTCTTCATAGGGTCCACTATACTTCAGTTAACTCATTTACAACTGCTTGCATACTACCCAGTGTGTTTACTTATAGATTTATGATACATTCTAGTACCACAAATGAGGAAAACCATATAATCCTGTTTCTCTGGGGTCTGGCTGATTTCACTTACTCTATCTTTCCCCAAGTCTTTCCATTTCCTTATGAATACTACAATATCATTTTGATAGGTTAGTGGAATTCCAGTGTGTGTGTGTGTGTGTGTGTGTGTGTATAGTTTTCTTGATCCAATCATCCACTGAGGGGCATATGGGTTGATTTTATATCTTGTCTATAGTAAATGATGCTGCAATGACCATGCTTGTGCTGGGAGCTTTAATG
Organism: Dipodomys ordii; assembly: GCF_000151885.1. NCBI lineage: Eukaryota > Metazoa > Chordata > Mammalia > Rodentia > Heteromyidae > Dipodomys > Dipodomys ordii. The sequence goes on from NW_012267301.1 coordinate 4,627,022, forward strand.
TGACCTTGTTTGTGGTCTACTGGATAAATGTCCAGGAGTGGAATTGCTGGATCATAAGATTTAAGCTTATATTCCCACTAACAAAAGTACTTGACTGATGATTGGAGGGGAGGGTCAGAACAACTTATTTGGGTGGGAAAGGGCAAGCTATAATAGTTGTAGAACAGTTTAGAAGGATCAAGAAAGTAATGAACAGGATGGAAATTATGGAATGCAGAGGTGGGTTAAATAGGGAGGAGACAGAACAAATTGAAATGATGGCTGTCCTTCCATTCATTAATGCAACCGGGATCAATGAGAAATAGAGGAGTAAACAGTAGCTGAGAAAAAAAAAAACAAGCATGTTCTGGAGATGTTGAGCTGGTCACTGAGATTACCTTAGCATAGAGCAACTGAAGACAGATAACCACCAAACCACCGAGGGGAACCGGTAGCATTTTTGCAATCAGCTCTAGGAAGGTGAACAATATTTACAAAAACAATAAGTTGATGTAATGTCAGCAGCAAGACTAAGTATCCTGAAACACAGGAAGCGCTAGATGGCAAAGCAGAGAAGCCAGGTGGATGGGAGGAGCTTGCGAACAGGTATGGTTCATGATATTCCCAAGAATTCCATTGGATGATTGCAGCTGTTCTGATCTCTACCCATAGTACAATTAGGACAAATGGGAAATATAAGAGTAGTTGAAGTGAAGGAGTTGCTACGCTGCATAAAGCCAGCCCAAAGACCGAATGATGGAAGTAATCAATCAACAGGAACAAATGGATAAAGAGAACATAGGCCAACATGGCCACAGTAAATGGAGGGGGCTGCAGAGGGTAAATCTTTAGGAACACGGGAGCTTAAAATTTAGGTCATAGCCCAGAAGCTGAAAGATGTTTGAGAGTCAGGATTAGTTCACAGGAAAGCAGAAGGCTGAATCCTCGAAAAAGAGAGTGAAGTCGATCTCATAGTCTGTTACTTTTAATCCCCTGGATTAGGATTTTCATTGAAGAAGTAAAATAACATAGGTCTTAAGAGAGGCTGACTTCCTTATGTTACTTTCTTCTCATTTCCTTCTTTGTTCATTTTGTGTTATCTTAACATCAGTTATCTAGCTTGGAGTGGGGCTGCCTACAGGATTTCCCAGGCATCTCTGGGGTTCCTTCCTCCATTAGGAAGGGACATACTGGAGGGTTCTGGTGATGTACATGATTATGTACAGTAAGATGAGGACATTCCCCAAGCAGCTCTCTATAATCTACTACATTCCAGTCTCTTCAGCTGAACGCCTTTTGAAATTCAGTCTCCGCCTGGTTCTTCATTAAATAAGATTTGGTAAGCTCCTTTTGCTTACAAAAGACTCACTTTGATCTGTGGTGAAAGCATCAATTTCTGTTATCTTTTCAGGAAGTTGGGCATCTGTCAAATGATCAATAACTCTACTGCAAAGTTTTTCTATTGCTTTCCTTCCAACAACCCTCATTTCCATCTCATGGTAGCAGGATTATAACTCAGATTTCATCATCACCCAGAACTGCGCATCTTCAACAACTCCCCCCATGCTCAACACCTTCCCCTCTTCTACCTGGGTCTCATTCATTATCTTTTTTTGTCAGTTGTGGGCCTGATTTCTGGGCCTGGGCGCTGTCCCTCAGCTCTTCAGCTCAAAGTGAGCACTCTACCACTTGAGCCACAGTGCCACTTCCGGCCTTTTATGCTTATGTGGTGCTGAGGAATCAAATCCAGGGCTGCATGCATGCAAAGCAGGTACTCTACCACTGAGCCACCTTCCCAGCCCCTGTATCACTCTTAATTGATTGACCTACGGACCACTTCCTTTTTCCTCCAAATGGAATATATTTTCTTTACTCATTTCCAATATCCAGTCTTTGGAAATGATCTGGAGAAATTCTACAAAAATTGGGCCTTCTATGTAATCATATCATTTTCTTCCTTGATCTGAGTCACCACATTTTTGCAGGATTTTTATCATTTAAAACTTTCTTGGCTACATTGCCTTCTCTGCTTTGTCTTCTAGCGCTTCCTGTGTTTCAAGATACTTAGACTTGCTGTTGACATTACATCAACTTATTCTATTTATAAATGTTTTTTTTAATCTTCCTAGAGTTGATTGCAAAAATACCACTGGTTCCCTTCTGTGGTTCATCTGTGGTTATCTGTCTTCAGTTGCTCTATGCTGAGGTAATCTCAGTGATCGCCTCCTGTATATTATGTTTAGCTTGTGTTTATTCATAATTGTCTTTTTTCCAATTTCTCTCACATTCTTTTATTTTCAGAATAATATGTCAGATTCTCTTGACTGTAGAAATTCATTAGCTATGATAAGCTACCATGAGGGTTAGTTTTCACTTTAAAATGCTGGATGTTTTATCTATTGGCCATTCAATCTTACATGTCTGTCAATTTACTGATATTAATTTCTTTCTCTTAAAATCTTCACACTGTGTGAGTGACTGATAGCTGAAGATTGCAAATTTAGGCTAACCCATGCAGGAAAGTCTATGATTCTTATCTCAATTAATCATCAAAAGCTAGAAGTGGAGCTGTGGCTGAAGTCATACAGCGTCAGCCATGAATGAAAAAGCTAGTGGACAAAACCCAGACTGTGACTATAAATCACACACACACACACACACACACACACACACACACACACACACACATCATCATCATCATCATCATCATCATCATCAAGTGTTAGTCTTGGAGACTAAAAACCATATTGTTGAATGACCAGTTGGTCATTGAAAAGATTAGAATGGAAATTCACGTGTTTACGGAATTCAACAAAAATGAAGACACAAAATACTCGCCTTTCCGGGACACAACAAAGAAAGTACTCTGGGAAAATTTATAGCTCTGAGTGCCTATATCAACACATTGGAGAAATCTCAACTCAATACCTCAATGATACTCCTCAGGTTTCTTAAGAAATAGGAAAAGCCAAACGCCAAACCAGTAGATGGAAACGAATAATAAGAAATAAATGCATTAGAGATTTAAAAGCTGTGGAAAAGGCTTGGAAAGAGTAACATAATGAAAATGGCAATATTCCCCAAAGCAATTTACAAATTCAATGTAATACCCATCAAAATCCCAACAACATTCTTCAAAGAGCTAGAGGGAGCAATCTAAAATTTCATATGGAATAACAGAAAGCCCTGAATAGTAAAAAACAATCCTTCCCAGGAAGAACAGTGTTGGAGGAATATCAATACCAAACTTCAAACTCTTACAAAGCCATAGTAATAAAAATGGATTGGTACTGGCATTAGAATAGGTTTGAAGACCAATGGAATAGAATAGAAGACCCAGCAATGAATGCACAAACCAATAGCCATCTAATATTTGATAAGGGAGCCCAAAACACAGGTTGGAAGAAAGGCAGCCTCTTTGTGTTCTACCACAGAGCTACAACTCCAGTCCTTATTTTTTCTATTTTCTTCCCTGAGATAGGCTCTTGTTACGTCACATAAGTAGGCCTTGAACTTGACATTTTACTGTGGCTCAGACTGGCCTCAAACATATGTTATTCCCACCTTAGCCAATGTTTGATTACTACTTCTTATGGAATAAATAGACTTGGCAATTAAAAAGCAAAATAGGTCAAATCTAAAAGGTTGGAACCGAGTATTGCTAATTTATTCTTTTTTAATTCTTTTTAAAAATTTAAACTTTAATTTTATTGTCAAGGTGACATATATAGGGGCTACAGTTACATAAGTAAGGTAGTGCGGACATTTCTTGTCAAACTTGTTACCCCCTCCCTCATTTTTCTCCCACTTCCCCCCTCAACTACACCCCCACATGTACAGATCATTTGTAACATATTGTCTTGTAACTATCACTGTTGCATTGTCCTTTGTCTCACCATTGCAAGAGAAAGCCCACAGATTAGATGATCTTCACTAGCCATACAAAGGGCCTCATATCAAAAATATACCTAGAACTCAAAATTTAAGTCCTCCCAAAACAAATCTTCACAGAAACACGACTTAAAAGAGAGACTTCTCTAAAGAGGAAATAAGAATGGCCAGTAAACACATGAAGAAATGCTCAACATCTCTGGCCATAAAAGGAATGCTACCTTATTCTTAAGCATCTCAAGAGAAAGCAAAAACTATGTTTCTATTTGAGGACTGCTTTGAAATTCTGAAAACTTTTCATATCTTGATACTTAATTAGTTCATTAATGCATCTAAACAGAACGTTTTCTCATGGAGGAGACTGATATTTTAAAGATGTGCATCTGTGTACCTTGTGGAAAATGTCTTAGAATGAATGACCTCTGCCTCTCCTTTAAATTTTTTTTCTAGTTCCATTTTTATCAGAGTTGGTGGTCAGGAACAGCGTAATTTGAGTTCAGATCTCAATTCTTCTGTACAAACTTGTGAGCTAAGTTTCATCATATGGAAGAAGTGGATCCTGATGGTATCAGGCTCAAAGGACCGTGAAGACCATGAATTGACACTGGCGTGGGCACGTGCTAATGGAGCTGGACTGGTGGTGGTGAGAATCCTTCTCCAGCCAGGGCCCTGTTCAGGTGTCACACTGAAGTCCTGGAGCACCATGTCGCCATTTGGAATCTCGTGATCATTTCTATCATACTGCTCAGTGTTTCCATTGTACCCCCCACCTTCCCCCGGCCAGGCTACAGAGTGTTCTAGCCTGCTTCCCAACCAGCACAGGATTTTTACACAACATGTAAATCAAGGATGTTTAGACTGTACCCTGTTTGTTCTACCAAACTAGAATATTTGTGGCTCTCAATATTTTTGTACACACAATAGAAGTTTCCTTAATTGCATCTTTTAATTCTGTGATAGGACAGGGTAGCTCTCTTCAATTGTGTTTGTTTCTTTGTTTCTTTTCTTTCCTATTTTTGTTAAGAAAGGAGAGCTTGAAGATTGATTTGCTTAGCTATAAGAGGTAGACAATATTAGTAAGACATTAGTAAGGGAGAGATAATCAAAATTATTAGTAAGATAAGACTATATTTGAGGAGCTGGGAAGGTGGCTCAGTGGTAGAGTGCTTGCCTTGCATGCATGAGGCCCTGGGTTCAATTCCTCAGCACCACACAAGCTGAAAAAGCTGGAAGTGATGCTGCGGCTCAAGTAGTAGAACGCTAGCCTTGAACTGAAGAGCTCAGGGATGCTTTACTCTGGGGAACTTGAAGAACCAGTCTCTATCTCCTCAATTCCAAAGAGCCACTGGATGATGCTGATGGACCAAGGTACACAGAGAGAAGAAGGAAGGAAAGTGCAGTAGGAAGGAGGTTCTGGTTGCTAGCAGAAGACTGGACAATTAGAAGAAAACAGGCTGTTCTCAGAACTCTCCTGAGAACTTGAACTAGAGGAGTGAACCTGCCATCTAGTGGTTATAATAGGTAATGGCCCAGAGTACACAGAGCCTAATGTAGTCAGCTTTTCAAACATTTACATGTCCTCAAAAACCTGTTTCGTGGCCAAGATTGTTTGTTTAGAATTCAAGATTATGTGCAAGGCAATGAGTACAGTTCCTATCAAGCTTTGTTGCCTCTTCCTGTTCATGTAACTGTAACCCTTTGATATATTATTTTTACAATAAAAACATATAAAAAATAAAATGAGATGAAGTAACTCTGAAAGCAAAACTTTATTTCCCTTAAGAATTATGTTTCTGCCTCTAGGTCTCCTTGGCACAGGCCGAAATTTTCTTAATAGAGACCCAGAAACACAACAAATCAAAGAAAGGTTGGACAAATGGGATTGCATGAAGTTGCAGACCTTCTG
>NW_012267301.1:4633852-4639639 GCF_000151885.1 Dipodomys ordii
GTGCCGGGGCGGGGGAGGGGGGAAGCTGGGAAGGGATGTGAAGGGTAAACAAAGGAGGAGGCTGCAATGCTTGATAAGAAATGTATGCATTCTCTTGCCCATGTAATTGTAACCCCTCTGTACAGTATGTTCACAATAAAAAATAAAAAATAAAAATAAAATAAAAATAAAGAAAAAAAAGAATTATGTTTCTGGAAACAGAGCTGTAACTTCTGTCTTTTGAGAACCATCAGTGACAAAACCACTACATACTTTGGGTTTAGGAATGAAGTATATAGAGGGACAATTGCCCAAGCAATTTTTACTTTGTTTGTTCATTTTGTGTTTTGTTTTGTTTTTAAACAGGAAACCTTTCAATTAACTTCTTTTGGTCCTTTTACTTATTCTTACTCTCAAAATATACCTAATTACAAGTTTTGAAAAACATCTCCCTACTTTTTTCCCCTCAGTTTGTATGATGATTGAAACCTTTTCCATTTTGGTTATTTTTTGATATGTACTTCTTACTATTTCAACCTGTAAGAAATGTTATGTCATAGGCAGATCAATGATTCACCCTTGCTATGGACACCATATTCTTTTTTTTAAATTAAATTAAATTTTTTTTGTGAACATACTGTACAGAGTGGTTACAATTACATGGGCAGGATAATGCATACATTTCTTATCAAGCATTGCAACCTCCTCCTTTGTTTACCCTTCAGGACACCATATTCTCGACTCTTCTAGACTTTGACATTTTACACTTCATTAAAATATGATTTATGGAACAAAACAGAATGCAAGATTATGAGTCAGATTAAACAGAATTTAAAAAGTTTATTTATGGATGTAATGAGGAGAATGAGACAGAATCATTATTAGTTATCCTGGAACTAAGGTCAAATAATCGCACTTCCCTCTCATTGAAAAATTGCTCTCCTCAGGTTCTGTTACCATGTGACTGTCACTCTCTCTATCGATACCTTCTACTTCAGAACCACATGTGTCATAGATTATACTGCTGGGAAGGCCACAAACAGCTGTGTGTATGCTGGCTGGGCAGTGGAGATAAGGGCTTGTTTTTCTGTTGCAGTACTTACACACTTACGCTTCTAGACATTATGGTCAACCCTGTCACTACTCCATTCCTTAGGCCTACACTTGGAAGGTAGTTTGCCCAGATGTTTTGTAAGTCATTCTGCTGTAAAGGAATGACTATGGCTGATATATTGTATTCATAAATGACTCTTTTCAATGGCATTTCTTTTATACAACTACTAAAGATAATAATAAAAATAAAACAAATAAGAGGACATTTGCAGACTCAAAAAAAACCCCAAAATAGAAAATGCTACTCCTTAGATTCTTATTTTGGCTCCAAGGTTTTCTATTCCACATAGGCAACAATACTATCCATAATTACTTCCCTGGTTCTGCAGCAGAGACCAGACTCTATAAGCCAACTAATAGGGAAGCAAATGAATGAATGTATTTTGAAAGTGCACACTGGAGAGGGATATACTCATGGCACGCTTTTGTTGTGAGAATGAAGCGAACCAAGATAGCATACTTGGGGTGAGGTGTGACACATACGATTTCACAACCAAGGTGGATAAACCTAAGTGTTACACTGGTGAATGGAAGGACCAGGCTTTTATTTACACCCAGGAGAAGTGATCACACCACTTGAATGACCTTTAGAACATTCCAGGCCCTGTGCTGTCAGTTGAGGGCAAGAAAAGAGCAAACTGCCTTTTCCACTTCAGGGGAGGTTGCAGGTGAAGCTGTTCACCCTGGCTTTCAGGATTTGGTTCAATGTACACTTTGTTTTATCTGGAAATCCTGGAATTGGGATCATTTGTTGTTTTGTGTATCATCTGGCTTGTCTCAAAAAACAAAAGGCAAGAGAAAAATTTTGTAAGAGAACAGGAAATATATATATATATATATATATATATATATATATATATGGGGAGAGAGAGAGAGAGAGAGAGAGAGAGAGTCAAAGGGTAAGTAATGAAGCATGACCAAAGATGATAAGGTGATGTCATTGCTGCAGTTTCCCCCTTCTTCCAATGATGGAAGACATAACATATATTTGGAGAATTTGAAAAGTATCTCTAGAGCTGGATAGCTCAGTTATTTCTCATTGGAGCGCACATTTCACAAGAAGCACATTTTCTCTCTTGCTTACTGTTGTTAAGCGAGACTGGTGGGTCCAGGTACAGACACTTGCAGTGTGTAGTTAAGTTGAATTCAGGAAGCTTCTGGTAACTTCAGTGTATGGACCTATCTTTCCCCTTACCCTGTTCCCTGCCATGGAAGCTTGTCTTTTAAAAAAAAAAAAATCAGTCAAGGGGCTGGGAAGGTGGCTCAGGGGTAGAGCGCTTGCCTTGCATGCACGAGGCCCTGGGTTTGATTCCTCACCACCACAGAAGAAAAAAGAAAAAAGCCGGAAGTGGCGCTGTGGCTCAAGGGGTAGAGCTCTAGCCTTGAGCTGAAGGGCTGAGGGACAGTGCCCAGGCCCAGAGTTCAGGCCCCACGACTGGACCAAAAAAAAAAAAAAATCAGCCAACCAAAATGAATATTTATTATCTCTTTTGTTATTGTGTTTATTTATAATAGATGTGATATTTGTTTCTCAATTGATTTGGTTCTTTATTTTCCCCAGTGAGTTTATACACAGAGTGAAGTGTTTATTTAATCTGCAAATTGTATTTCTCAAATTTCAAAAGAAATAATTTTCAAAATTGAGATATAAAAAGAATAAATAAATTGAAAGTACCCTGCTACCTATTAATCACATCTTCCATATTTAGAAAATTTAATACGACGTCCAAAATCCCTAAAGAGAAGAGAAGAAAAAAGTTAATATCATAGGAAAATTGAGCATTGCTATTGAGTATGTTTTTCCTTACTCTCAATGACGTTTGATTTCTTTTGAAAGCGTTTCTTTATAACTATCACAGACTGATAGAAGGGGGAGATTGTCCTAGGAAGTTCTTCAAGATAGATTTCAACCCTCAATCCATTTTCGTTTCAATACTCTGTAGTAACACAGCAGTACCATATTTTTTTTTCTATCAAGAGATAAGAAAATCACAGCAATGATGGTACATACAATTCACTTTCTGCTCCAAACTTAAAAATTAAGACTATAGGTCTGGGAATGTGGCTTAGTGGTAGAGTGCTTTCCTAGCATGCAATGAAGCCCTGGGTTCAATTCCTCAGTACCATCTAAACAGAAAAAGCCAGAAGTGGCGCTGTGGCTCAAGTGGTAGTGTGGTAGCCTTGAGCACAAAGAGGCTCAGGGACAGTGCCCAGGCCCTGAGTTCTAGCCCCAGGACTGGCCAAACAAACAAATAAACAAACAAAAAACCCAAAAAAGACTATATTAACAAAGAGGTTTCATTGCTCTATTTCCACACATGCATTTAATATACTTTGATCACATTCATCCCTCTCTTCTCTTTCTTATGGTATATATACATACAAGTTCAAATTCTTGATTTACATTAGTTCAACTGGACTTATTGAATTCTAGATTGTATGAGTTCAAATTCTATACATATATATATATACATATGTATATATACCTATATGAGTTCAAATTACAAATTTTTTGGTAAAAATTGATTTTGGAACAATTTTCAATTATTTCAAAATTTATTAGAATGCTATTTGGCTCCAAAAATACTGAAGATAATCTGTGTCATCAACTTTGCTCTGTATGCATTTCCTTTCTGTCTCTGAGAGAGACAACTGTATTCCAGGTATTGATGATCAATGTCAGGTATCAATACACCAAGTAGGTATGAGGAACCCCTTTAAAGGTCATAATGATCAGGTTTAGCTAAGGTTTGCACTCTTCAGTTTTCAATTGTTTTTGAAGGGGTTTTATTCACAGTGATGGCATTCCCTCAGGGCAGTGAGTCAAATTTGTTAGTTTTTTTTTCTTCTTCAATACGATGCCAAGAGCAGGCAATTCCTCTTCGATTTCTATTACAAATTATCAAGACTTTTATACTTAGATATAGAAAGGGTAGGAAGGTTACATTTATGTATGCAAGTCACATGAAGAATTAGAACAAACACTTAAGTCACTGGGTTGTTTCCATACTGGCATCAATTTCCTTTTCCAGAAGAAGATACATGAGACAGGAACTTTGCTTATATTGGCTACAAAGTCACCATGCCACATTTTGAATTTTAATCAACTAGGGTTCCTTCATTTATTCTTTGAGAAATAACAGCCAGAGATACCACCTTTCATCTGTCAGAGTAACAAGTAAGGAAAGTAGGAAAGCAGGGAGAGATGGAGGAAGGAAATTGCTTCTTCCATTTCTATCAGAAGGGACCTGAACTATGCACTGTGAGCTGCTAAACTGTTCTGTGGAGTGTCACTTCCTCAAAACTCCTAGTTGAAGCTGAAATCTTCTTTTTCCTCCTTTATCTCTTCCTCCTCCTCCTCTTCTTTTTTTTTCCTTTTCCTTTGTCTTTTCCTTTTGGTCGGTCCCAGGGTTTGAACTCAGGGGCTGGGCTCTGTCCTGAGAGCCTTTTTTGCTCAAGGCTAGTGCTCGACCACTTTGGGCCACAGCTCCACTTCCAGTTTGGGGATGGTTGATTGGATATAAGCGTCTCACAAATTTTCCTGGCTTTGAGCCATGATCCTCAGATCTTAACATCCTGAGTAGCCAGGATTACAGGTATGAGCTCCTGGTGCCTGGCATCCTTCCCCTTTTTGATTCTAGGATAGAACTTTGGGCTTTGTGCATACTAGGAAGGGCTCTACTTGAGTTACACCACTTTTACTCTTTCTTGGGACAGGGTCTTGCTATCATCTTTGCCTACCCTGGCCTCAAATAATGATTCTCATTGGCAAATACCCCTCTTAAACTCTCTTTTCAAAATAATTCTGGCCCAAATACTAGAGAGGGAAAAATGAAAACTAAAGATATTGCCAAGTCTCTCATGTAATTAACTCCTTCCTAAGAAATGAACAGGTATGAAAAAAGAAGGCTAGTTTAATTGTCCTTTATAGTTTGGTAATATTCATGATGTCTGTTTTTGGAGCCATTGGTGGTAACTTGGTTGAAGAAGTATTTCTTCAACTATTTGTATCCTTTAGAAAATAGTTGCAGCCATCCTCGTAGATTAATTCTTGCTTAGAGATGAACTCATTGCTTTTATTGAACTGGCTGACATACCTGCTTCCTTCAGGGCTCCATTGGCTGGGACCACAATGCTGGAAGCACGTGGCAGTCATTCTCAAACATTTGCGGAAGGGACTTGGATTAGCCAGTCTCCAATTCTCAGCTCAGGTCCTGAGAGTTAACCTTATAAGACATTGCAGTAGCCTGATCAATAAGAAGTTTGGTGTATACCTAAGAACCAGGGCCTGCCAGATATTGACATTGCTTATATAATTTATAATGAGCATCTCTCTTGCTTGCCTAGGGTCCTAAGCCATTTTTTATCAATAGCACCTAATGGTAGGCCTGGAGACAATGGTTAAAGTCAGCTCTGCAGATGGTATCTATGTCACTGACCTTCAATGAAAAGTGCTGACACCAAGGTGTGGGCAAGTTTCCCAGCTTTGTGATAATTCATTAAGAGAACTATCTACTGGTCATGTGATTCCAGTAGGATGGGGCAGCTAGGGACTTGTGTCTGCTCGTTCCTTACTCTAGAGCATTTTGTCTCCACTGATTTCTTTTTCTTTCTTTTCTTTTTATTGTAAAAATACCATACAGAGGGGTTGCAATTACATGAGCAAGGTAATGAGTACGTTTCTTATCAAGCATT
>NW_012267301.1:4640667-4653841 GCF_000151885.1 Dipodomys ordii
GATTTGTTGTTGAGGGATTTAATTTTTTGAGTTCCAGGTATATTTTAGATATGAGACCCTTGTCTGTTGTATGGCTAGTGAAGATCTTCTCCCAATCTGTGGGCTTTCTATTGATCTTGCTAGCTATGTCCTTTGCCATGCAGAAGCTCTGCAACTTCATGCAATCCCATTTATTCACCCTTTCTTTAATTTGTTGTGTTTCTGGGTCTTTATTAATAAAATTTCAGCCTGTGCCTAGGAGCCCTAGAGTTTCTTCTATTCCTTCCAGTAGTGTTTTCAGAGTGTCTGTTTTGACTCTGAGGTCTTTGATCCATTTGGAGTTGATTCTGGTGCAGGGTGATATATAAGGATCTAGCTTTAGTTTTCTACAGGTGAATAACCAATTTTGCCAGCACCATTTACTGAAGAGGCTGTCTTTCTTCCATTATATTTTTTTTAGGTCTCCTATCGAAGGCCTGTGGGTTCATTTCTGGGTTTTCAATTCTATTCCATTGGTCCTGAGGTCTGTTCTTGTTCCAGTACCATGCTGTTTTGATTACTATGGCTTTGTAGTAGAGTTTGAAATTTGGTATTGATCTTCCTCCAGCACTGTTCTTTCTTTTGGGGATAATTTTTGCTATTTGGGGTCTTTTATTGTTCCATATGAATTTTTGGATTGAGGTTGGAATATTGATAGGTATTGCATTGAATTTGTAGATAGCCTTGGGAAGTATTGCCATTTTCTTGATGTTGATCTTTCCATCCAGGAGCATGGGAGGTTTTTCCACTTTCTGAGTTCTGTTTTGATTTCCTTTTTCAGGTTTTTAAAGTTTTCATCATAGAGGTCCTTCACTTCTTTGGTTAAGTTAATTCCTAGGTATTTTATTTTTTGTGGGGCTGTTACAAATTGTCTCCAGTGATTTTAATTTGTATCCTTTCATTAAAGTAAATAGCTACTAGGAAGACAACAACTCTGAGCCCCTGTAAACCATTACATCTGAGGTAGTCTTGGAGATTTCTCAGCACAGAATGTCTCACAGACCATGAAGACTCCCCCCACTACCCCCCCACATACACACTCACTCATGATTGCTGACAAAACATAAGACTGATTTGTAAAACAGAGTTTCAAGCTGGGTGCTGGTGGTTTACACCTGTAATCCTAGCTACTCAGGAGACTGAGATCTGAGGATCTCGGTTCAAAGCCAGCCCAGGCAGGAAAGTCTGGAGACTGTTTCCTTCCTTCCTTCCTTCCTTCCTTCCTTCCTTCCTTCCTTCCTTTCTTTCATTTTGGTTTGGTCGCTGTCCCTCAGCTCTTCAGCTCAAGGCTAGCGCTGTACCATTTGAGCCACAGTGCCACTTCAGGTTTCCTAGTGTTTACTGGAGATAAGAGTCTCATGGTCTTTCCTGCCCAGGCTGGCTTTGAACCGTGATCCTCAGATTTCAGCCTCCTGAGTAGCTAGGATTACAGGTGTGAGCCACCATCGCTCAGCTTCCCCTAATTCTTTAAATCTAAATTATTTACTGAATTCATTTGTGAGGTAAAATATATTAAAAGCTACTTTAAAAAACATATCATACAAGACCTCCACAACTACTTTTGCATGTGTGTTTCATTTTTATGTCTAAGTTTCCTTCTATAGCTACATCTTTGTTTGCATCCTCTATTTATTGTTACTAAATAACACTAGTGAGTGCTATTCACAGTTACTAATATGAATTTTAAAAAGAAATTTGAGTTATTAAAAATGAATTTCCATTTACTGCTTGAATATAATCTCTAAACTTCTTATGAATATGATTTCTGAGCAATCCTTCCAAAATATCATGTAAGCTTTTCCTTCTTTTTTGTTTTTAAATCAACAATGAATGTTAGCTCAGTTAGCTAACATTAGCTAATGTTAGCTCAGAAGATTGTTCTCTTCATTGAATACATAGTCTGCCCTCCATCTTTTAGGAAAAATAAATAAAAGGTATTTTTAAAAAGTCCATATAGAGTGAAGTCCAGTTACTTCGTTGCAGTTTCTTGAAATTGCTGTGGATTATGGAGAAAAATAGAGGAATGATAGTTAACTTTGGACTTACCACTGATCAACACAAAAGAAACACTCATTCTGGTAGGTGAGGCCATTTGTAGCACAAACAAATGCAGTTATATTCGGACAGAGTATTTCATAAAGAGGGCCCACTGGGTAGTACATGTAGCATGGGGGCTGCATATACAAAACAGCAAAAGAATAACACAGTGAGTATTGTCTGCCATCTGTGTTCTGCCTGACACTTCCATCTGACATAGAAATGCTATTGAATCTTGCTACTCAAGTTTGTCTCTGTATTCTGACCTACCATCTGGGAGGTAGGTCAGTTTTCCTATCTGACTGTCATATCTTCATCCATCCCATAATCTTTTAAAGTCATGACCATTATAAAATCCCTGTTGACATTCAATATAAAGTTTCTCTTCACTTTCAGTGTCCCAGTTACCCAGTGCCTCCCTGGGAGAAGTTCATCTGTGATTTTGTAGAGGACAGAGTTCAGGTGTACTTGGAATGAATGAGGTTCTGTATTTAGATGGTATAAATCCTGGATATGCCTGCCTTTAGGTTTGTGTGAACAAGTGACCAGTCTTATTTCACTTAGAGCTTAGAGATGTAGCTCCTCCTTAATATATTTTGTTTGGCTATAAATATTTTATAGTTTATTGATTTATTTCACTGAATTATTTATTATTAGTAGTATTGTACTTATTTATTTTTGCCAGTCCTGGGGATTGCACCCAGGGACTGGGTGCTGTCCCTGAGTCTTTTTGTGCTCAAGATTACCCCTCCACCACTTGAGCCCCAGTGCCACTTCTGACTTTTTCTGAGTAGTTTATTGGAGATAAGAGTCTCACGAACTTTCCTTCCTCCAAGTCTAGCTTCATACTGTGATCCTCATATCTCAGCCTCCTGAGTAGCTAGGATTCCAGGCGTGAGGCATAGGTACTCTGTTTATTTTATTATATTTTACTGATGTACTACTTGTGGGGGGGAGTTCAAGCCTGGAGAAATTAAGATAAATATCACAGATCACATAGACATCTGCTGTTCTACTTGACCTCTGTGAAAGCTTTGGATCTTCCTTGTCAAAAAATGGATTCGATTAGCAGTAGAATATGAAAGAAGGTAATTTAAACTTACTTTAATCCAGCTAGTATAGTTTCGTGGTTTTGAAAACCCTGTAAATGAAGTACAAACATGGTAAGTTAAAATAATAATTTTCCATGGGATATGATTTCATCCACTGAAGTAGCTGATTGAATACAAAAACATAATTTAATCACTAAGTTTACAAAATACACAAGTGGATGATAACAGAATATGTAGGTGGCATTCCTTTTTAATTCATTTTCTGAACTTCTATACTTTGTCCCATAGTTCTGACATTATTTGTAAATTTGTTGTGTCACTAAGAAGTCCGATATATATTACAATCTTATTTTCAGTAAATTAGTTACTTGACTTTTATTAGCTTTAATTTTCTCTTACTACAGTTAAGAAAATTGTGTGTGTGTGTGTGTGTGTGTGTGTGTGTGTGTGTGTGTGTGTGTGTGTGTGTGTGTGTGTTTATGCCAGTCCTGGGGCTTGAACTCAGAGACTCTGGCTCACCCTGAGCTTTTTTGCTCAAGGCTATCACTCTACTATTTGAGCCATAGGTCTACTTCTGGCTCTCTGGTGGTTAGTTGGAGATAAGAGTCTCTTGGATTTTCCTGTCTGGGCTGGCTTTGAATGGTGAACTTCAGAACTGGGCCACCTGAGTAGCTAGGATTACAGGCATAAACCACTGGCCCCCAGCTAGTTGCATGTATTTTTAATATCACTATAAAAGTTAAATATAATGGAAGAAGTTGGTTGTGTTTGAACATTCTAGCTACAATGAAAAGCTTAAAATAGGCAGGTCACCATCCAGATGAGACATTATCTCAAAAATAAGCAATATGGAGTGTGGCTCTGTGGAAGAGCACATGCCTTGGCCATCATGAGGTTCTGAGTTCAAATCCTAGTACTGCCAAAGAAAATATAATAATATAGCCATACTTATTCTTTTGAATTTTATTCAAAAATATATTTCACCTGCTTCTATTTGTAATCACTTCTATAGTATTTTCTCCATTTTGAGGATTTTTATTAATTCGTTTGCTTATGAGACAGACATGTTTTCACAAGTCAAAACTATGGCAAACCTACATGGTATGTTACTTGGTTAAAGATGTATAAGTAGAGGGGCTGAGAAGGTGGTTCAGTGGCAGAGTGCTTGCGTTGCATGCATGAGGCTCTGGGTTCGATTCCTCAGCACCACATAAGCTGGAAAAAAGCTGGAAGTGGCACTGTGGCTCAAGTGGTAAAGCGCTAGCCTTGAGCTGAAGAGCTGAGGGACAGTGCTCAGGCCCAGAGTTCAGGCCCCATGACCGGACTCCCCCACCCCCCAAAAAAGAAAAAGATGTATAAGTAGAAAAATTAGGGGTGTGGCTCAAGTGGTAGAGTGCTAATCTTGAAAGAAAAAGCCAAGTCAGGGAATAAGGCCCTAAGTTCAAGATCCACTATTGGCACAAACAAACAAATGTTGCAAATGAATTAACTGAAGCATAGTAGATTTTCTGGAAAGCTCAAATACTATAAATTCTTTACAAAGACTAACCAAAGCCCAACAAAATAAATGGTAGGAAAGATGTAAGTGCAAGAAGGAGAGAGGGGTAGATGAATTAAGTGGTGGGGGGAGGGAGGCAAGGGAGGAGAATGTAGCCAAGAATGCATTATACCACAAAATTAAGGATAATAAAGGAAGGGGTGGGCTGAAGGTGGGGGAGTGAAAATGTTGAAGGGACAAAACAGATCAAGATGCACTTTAGATATAAACTGTTTTTTAAAATGGCAAACAATTCAATACACATCTTAAAAAACTAAGAAAGTGAGGGATGGAGTGGGTTGGGGGATGAGAGAAGTTGAAAGGAGCAACACTGATCAATACAATACACGTTGTATTCATGAACTGCTTTGTTGGATGGAAACACCTTTATAGAACTATTTAACAATAATACAAATGAATTTTTAACATAGTTTTAGAAAGACACATGAATAGAGCAATAGAACAGACTGAAAAGGTTCAGAGACATAGATCTATTTGTGAACAGATTTTGATAAAGGTTTGAGGTCAAGTCAATGAAAAGATTATTTTTTCAGTGATGCAGAAATAATTATGTATTTTTTGAAAAAAGAATCTTAATCTATACATTGTATTATATGGATGAATAATCTCAATGCATCATAAGCCTAAGTATAATTTTTATAAGTTTTTATTGTGAAAATACTGTACAGAGGAGTTACAATCACATGAGCAAGGAAATGAGTACATTTCTTATCAAGCATTCTTGCCTCCTCCTTTGTTTTCCCCTACCATCCCTTCCCTCCCAACTCCTTAACTATATACCACCCCCACCCCTGCCCCTGCCTAAATTGTAAAGTTCATTTTTTGACATAGCATCGTGTACATCTCATTGTTGCAATGGGCCCACCTGTATCCCTATTTAAACAATTTTTTCCCTTCCCCTCCCCAAATTATACCAACATCAAATATAGTGAATACAGGGGTTATACCATGGGGGAGGGACATACAAAGCAACAAAAAAAATCACATGGTACCATATAAATATGTTAGAAACAATAGCAAGAAAGAAGAAATGACTCTGTCCCTATCTTGGGGTTCATTTCGCTTAACATCATCTTATCTGAAGCATAATTTTATACTATAAAAATTTCTGGAACTCGTAAGTGAATATGCTTGTGATCTTAAGTAATAAAAATTAAGCAAATAAAAAGAATAATCTGAGACTTGGATTCTTATTTATAAGTCAGATATCTGATAAAAGACAACTTTTATTGCTATGATAAAGGTGATGTAAAGAGGGTTTACAGTTATGTAAGTCAGGTAAAGAGTACATCTAGTTTTGGACAATGTCACCCCTTCTCTCAAGGAAAGACTTTTTTTTGTCAGTGTGGGGCTTGAACTCAAGGCCTGGACATTGTTCCTGAGAGCCTCTTGTGTTCAAGGCTAGCACTCTACCACTTGAGCCACAGTGCCACTTCCAGGTCCTGAGTGGTTAATTTGAGACAAAAGTCTCATGGAGACTTTTCTGTCCGGGCTGGCTTTGAACTGCGATCCTCAGGTCTCAGCCTCCTGAGTAGCTAGGATTACAATTGTGAACTACCAATGCCTGACTAGATAAAAGACTTTTATCTAGATTAAAGTACTTTTAAGATTTCATAACAAATAATAGCCCTATAGGATATCCATCAAGGATTAAATATGGATGGCCAATGAGCATATGTAGATAAATGCTTACTATCTTTATTCACTAATGAGATACAAACTGGAGGGGTATATCTAAAATGTCACTTATAACTTAAATGAGTTATTTATAAAAAGTTTATATTTGAGAATAGGCATTAAATATTTTATATTGTAGAAAAGGATTTCATCAGCAAAATACAAAGGATTTTATATGACCAAACTTTATCCTTTGACATGTTTAGTTTTAAATTAATATATAAGCATGTATGACATGACATGTTCATATATGAATATAGTATACTTTGATTATATTTACTCCCTCATTTGACTTTTGTCTTACCATCTCTCTGTAGTGGATTTCACACATTGGTGATGGGTAGGAAAAATGGTCTGCCTCACACTGCAGACAACTGTTTAACTCCTTTAAAAAACTTAGATACACACAAGTCAGACAATGTAGCCATTCACCTATTAGCTATTTACCCAAGAGAAATAAAAATATAACTTATACAGTAAGTCAATTATATTATGTATAAATAATTCAATACTGGAAACAGACCTATCAATGGGTGGATGAACCTACCAAATATGGGACATCTAGACAGTGGATTGTTTCTCAGATATAAAAGTGACATGAATTATCAATGCATGTAACAATGTTGATGGCTGAAAAGAAATGTGTGTTTAAGAATCCAGATCTAATTATTGCAAATGATGTCGGTGCCTTGCATCTTGTATATACATTTTTCTAATTTGGGGAGAGGAAGGGAAATAACAAAATGCTGAAATAAGGATACAGGTTGATCCTTTGTAACAATTAGATGTATACGACACTATGACTTGGGGACAGGCGGGAGGAGTTGGAGAGATGGGGAGGGAAGGGATGGTAGAGGAAAAACAAAGGAGGAGGTAGCAGTATATTCATAACCTTAGTCATGTAACTGTAACCCCTCTGTACACTATTTTTACACATAAAAAGAATCCAGATCTAAAAACATTACATATTAAAGGATTCTACTTTGCTAGTTTTGTAAAAAAAAATTCCAGCTACTCTACACTCATGATAAAAAGCAATTTATGGCTTGTATGAGTGTGGGGAGTGAAGGTAAGGGACAGAGAAAGAGAAGCCAGAGTAATGAAGGAACTTTGTACAAATGTTATACTCATTTGCTTGGTGGTGGTAGTTTCACAGGAGAATAAATATGTCAAATTTATATTATATACTTTTTTATTGCTTGTCACTTATATCTTTATTTTTAGAAAAGTTTCATACTTGGGAATATGCATTAACCTTAGATTTCATTGAAAACAATTAAATAGCTTAAAAATGAAGAGCTTGATACAATTGACTCAATATTAAGAATTGCCGCTCATCAAAAAGAATTGTTTAAGGGCACTAAAATGTAATTTAATATCTAAGGAAAGGTATTTGTAAAAGAAACCCCAAGATAAGGACTCAATGGTTTTTCTTTCTTGCTATTGTTTCTAACATATTTGTTGCTTTGTATGCCCCTCCCCCACGGTATAACCCCTGTTTCTCTGTATTTGCTGTTGGTATAATTTGGGGATGGGGGGAGAGGCTGGAAAGGGATGTGAAGGGTAAACAAAGGAGGGGGCTACAATGCTTGATAAGAAATGTACTCATTATCTTGCCCATGTAATTGTAACCCCTCTGTACAGTATTTTCACAATAAAAATACCACCAAATTAACGTAAAGCAAATTAAATAAAGTAACATAAACAAATTTAAAAAAATAGCCAAAGTAGAAAGGCTGGTGGGATGGCTCAAGTTATACAGTACCCAAATGGCAAGTATGACTCCCTGATTTCAAAGTCAAATACTGCCAACAAATAAACAAAACAAACCAAGAACAGAAAAAAAAATCACTGCAGCATATAAAGTGTGTATGAATTAGACAATACAATATTGAGGAAGATGTAAGCCTCATAATAATGCAATTCTTTGATGAAAGGGGTGACGTTGATCAAAATGCATTGTACTCATAAATGGATTTGTTGACTGGTACATCCTTTGTACAACTGCTTACAAATAATAAAATATAAATTTTTTTAAAGAAAAGCAATTCTTTCCATATAGAAGCAAAATTCTGCGAGTTATATTATTTTGTACAGATTGTAAAAAAGCTACATACTCTCATGCTATATACAAAAAAGAAAAATTATTAAAATAAAAACAACAGGGCTGGGAAGGTGGCTCAGTGGTAGAGCGCTTGCCTTGCATGCCTGAGGCCCTGGGTTCGATTCCTCAGCACCATATAAGCTGGAAAAAAGCTGGAAGTGGCACTGTGGCTCAAGAGGTAGAGTGCTAGCCTTGAGCTGAAGAGCTGAGGGACAGCACCCAGGCCCAGAGTTCAGGCCACACGACTGGACTCCTCCCCCCCAAAAAAAACAAAACAGTCCATGAGATTTAGAATATTATTTCCCTTGGACAAAGCTAGAAATGGAAGCTGGATATATGAGACTATATTTAAGAATTTGAATTTCTAGTCTAGATATTTGCAGAAATAATGCCTTTATGAGGCTTATTAATTGCACCTCCTGATGCTTATTGTCAGGTATTCTGATTCATCTAATTCTATCCAACAGACTTTTTTAGATATAAAGTACATTGCAGACAATCTACTAAAAAACAGATTGATGGATTGAATGACAAGAGCTACACTGTTAATACTTTGTTGAGCATGTACTAAGTGTCATTTGTTTTCACTGGTTCTGAAAATTTCAAAGTTGAGGCACAGAGAGTAGAATGACCTTTTCCAGTTTGCAACTGATTCCAGGCCAATCAGTTTTATATTGCTGCTATAGAGAATTATCACAAACTCAGTGAATTCAAGCAACACAAATTTACCATCTTACAATTCTTGAGGTGAGAAGTCCTATAACCAAGGTGTCACCAACGCTACATTCCACCTCAAGTTCTGAAGGAAGAATCTATTTCCTTTTCTTATCTTTAAGTATTTGCACAGAGGGCTTTTACCTTAACATATCAGTTTATGAGTACAATGCATGCTGACCTAGCCATCAAAACACACATGTTAATCCACCACCATTCATACAAATATGATCTAATGTTGTTTTTGGTTTAGTTCTGTTTCATTGCTTTGGGTGAAACCCAAGGTCTTTGCATGCATGTTAGGCAGATACTTTACTACTGAGCTACGGTACAACCTATGTTTTGTTCTTGTTTTGTTTTTGTTGTTGTTATGGGGCTTGAACTCAGGGCCGGGGTGCTGTCCCTGGGCTTTTTTGCTCAAGTCCAGTGGTCTACCACTTTGAGTCCCAGCATGATTTCCAGTTTTCTGGTGGTTAAGTGGAAGTCAGAGTCTCACAGACTTCTCTGCCTTGCCTGGCTTTCAACGGCGATCCTTAGCCTCCCAAGTAGCTAGGATTACAGGCATGAGCCACCAGCACCTGGCTACTTCTTATTCTTTATTATACATTATTACATTTCAAATTTTCTTTTGAAATCCAAATGTTTTTCCAAGAAAACTGTCCTCTTGATACAGTGTATTTCTTACAATGAGGACATTGCAATGTTGTCTGCGCTAAGAGCATCTATTTTGGTTCAAAAACATAGAAATAAGGACATGAGTCTATAATGTAGAGAACAAGGCTGATTTTTCCACTTTGATTTGTTGCATTTGAGTGATTATGATTTACATTTTATTATAATTATGATTTACATTTTAGCACCTTTCCACATCCAAAGTAATAAATGATTCTTTTCCTTTCTGACAACTTTAAGAACATTGTACATGTATTTCCTTAAGCCTCTGAGATTGCTCACCTGCAAAAGCAGCATGTACCAGCGTAGAGAACAACAAAAAAACCATGCTCATGTTGAGAAAGCAGCCTCTGGATCTCATCTTCATAATCCTTCTGTTGTAAGGCCTGAAAGGATGCTCAGGGCAGTTTCTTCCTAGCACAGCTGACTTCCTTAACATGAAAGAGTCCAATATTCTGAAGTGGTGCCATGCGCTGGAGTTGACCGTGACGACCTCACATTGGTTCAGCTTCAGTGATTCAGGCCTCAGAGAGCCCTTCTGCTTTAAGAAAAACATAAAATCGCAGCAAGCGAAAAAACCACCACCACCAAACACCCACAGTAACTTTTGTTTCTTGCAAAAGAAGAACCTATTTTTCTTCTAGAAGAAAAATTAGCTCTGCTCAAACCTTTCCAAGGTTATTTATTTCTTCAGCTTCCACATACGTGGCTTCCTCTATTTTTGTTCCATCTGTTTTCAGAACTGTAGCCTGAGCACATGTATTCTATACATGTGTTAGTATAGAATAGAGTGAAAGACATTTCTCCTGCATTTAATGCTTTTTTTCCCCTACATGTTACATGGTGTTTATTATGTTGACATAGCTTGGGCCTTTGTGATGGCCCAGTGCATAAATGTGCCGCATGTGACCACGAGTAACACAAATGAGACTCATCAAGGTGCGTAGTATGTATGCATATATAGACATAGCAAAATTGATTTCCCTTTACAACTAATTAATGCTAATAAAAATGTGGAGAAAAATGAGGGAGAACATTGAGAGTGAAGTCATTCTAATCTAGCTATTTTTGAGGCACAGATGAGAAGGACTCAAGTCCCAGGCCAGCCCTGGTATAAAAGTTCTGGGGGCCCCATCTCAACTCACCCAAACTAGGGGGTGGTGATTCACAACTGTCACCCCAGCTTCTGGTGCAAAGTACACATTTGAACATAGCAGTTCAGGCCTACTTGGGCAAAAATCCAAGACACTATGTCAAAAATAACCAGAGCAAAAATGGTCAGAAATGTGGCACCAGCAAGCACTGAGTTCAAACCCCAGTACTGCCCCAAACAAATGTACAAACAACAGCAACAACTACAACAACAAGAACGGGGAAATCAGAGATAAGGATGCTGAAATGATCTCACTGCTGAATTGGATGAAGGATAGAAGAGGCAAGAAATTACCTGACAGAGGTGGCTGAATGTGGCCCAGTTGAATCACCTTGAGGTCACAGCCAGCTGTGAGAAGAGTCAGAGGAAGGCTATGGTCAGGTGTGAGGAGCAGAGGGCAGGCTGATTGCTTCACTGGTGACGACCATTGGCTTGGCAGGAGTTTACTCCAATGTCTGTTTCTGAGTGGGACCTCTCCTTTGATCCTCCCCCTCTGAAGTTTCATGCTTGGGCAGGCAGAAACAGACCTGGAGGCTCTGTCCATGAGCTTCCCTGTTGCATAGTAGCTGACTTTTGTAAAGTAAATTGATGATTGTCTACCTGCCAGATTGAAGATTGTTTCGAATCTTTCCAGGTCCTAGAAGTTGTTGTTTCATATTTCAAGGCTTTGATTTTGTTTTTCCTGTTGGCCTAGAAAATACCAACATTCCAATGAATAATCTTTCCAATTACCATGGCACTCAATTTATTACCCCCTAACCACATCTCAGTTTAGGCATACTAGAAAATAGACCGTTATTTTGAAATATCCTACTTTATGCAGTTCTATTTTTACTAGAGGAAATTGTGGTGCTTTTATTTATATTTTTTAGTTGCTTTGTATTCTGAATCAGCCTCAACCCCACAGAGTGACATTTATAGTTAGTTCCTTGATACGTCCATTTCTCTTTTGAGAACCTGTCATCAGTTCTTTTTCTGTCTTCCAAGTTGGGATAAATTCCTTTTCCAGAATTTTTCTCTTCCAGACCTTAGTTGTAAAAGACAAAACTCCCACACATTGAGTGCTACAATCTTTCTCTTACTCCTATTTATCTAAGCCTTCAAATTCCTAGGAAGCTTCTTGCTTAGCATCACCTTGCCACCACGCCCTCGGTCTAGTCCCATTTATTAGTTGATCTATTTTGTACAACTGGCTGACCCTATCCCATTCACATTATTCCAGTGGGACATTTCACCTCTTACATCTAGTAACAAAGTGTTTCTGGGTTTGAATTATTTTTAAAAATTTTGTGTTGACACTGGGACCTGAACTCAGGGCTTTGAGTATTTGCTTTGCTATTTTGCTCAAGGCTGGCACTCTACAACCTAAGCCATACTTCCACTTCCAGCCTTTTGATGTTTAATTGGAGATAAGAGGTCACAGATTTTCCTGCCCTGAGCTGGCTTTGAACCCCAGGTCTCAGTTTCCCAAGTAACTAAGATTATAGGGATGAGCCACTGAAACACACACTCTAAGTGAACAATTCATTAGCTGCACTCTGTCCTGAATGGGACATTAAAATTCTAGAAATTTTGTTATCTCCCTTCCCACTTTTATCCTCCACTCAAATCAGTTTACAAAGGAATCTGCTCTTATACTGGCTATGTAGTTTTTACAACTTACATGTATACCCCACAAGCTTTATAAGATGTGTATCGTTCTGAATTCTATACAAGAAGAAAAAAATGACCTTTTAGGAGGGTAATTCTACTAGCAATGCAACAAAGACAAAAGTGGGACTAACTCAAAGACCCATGTTCACTTGCTCTTTCTGCATTTTCTCTTCTATTAGAAGATGAATATTCTATCCAGGAGGCAGTGGCTCACCTCTGCAATCCTGGACACTATTCCTGAGCTATTTTTCTCAAGGATAGCACTCTACCCCTTGGATCCACAGTTCTACTTCTGGTTTTCTGGTAGTCAATTGGAGATAAGAGTCTCACAGAGTTGCTTGCCCTGGCTGGCTTTGAACCACAATTCTTACTTCTCATTCCCTGGACTATCTAGGATTATAGACATGAACCACCAGTTCCTGGCTTAAAAAGCTATATTTTTGTGTTTCTAACGCATTTATAAGATTATCTCTTTGTTGCTTTGTATGTCCCTCCCCCACAGTATAACCCCTGCTTTCACTATATTTGATGTCAGT
>NW_012267301.1:4656726-4661239 GCF_000151885.1 Dipodomys ordii
CTGCAATGCTTGGTAAGAAATGTACGCATTATCCTGCCCATGTAATTGTAACCCCTCTGTACAGTATGTTCACAAATAAAATAAAATAAATAAATTAAAAAAATATAGCTCCCCAAGAACAAGGGGAGTCTGAAATGTGTGTACTTGTCATGACCAGTAAGACTGTGGAGACATTGATTGCTATGATTAGCACTGATCGTTACTATGCACATACTTGGCCTCGCTGTGCTGTCACAAAGACACTAAGCAACATGTATGAAAGCATTAAATGCTTGAAAAATGTCTTTTTTTGCTGCATTATATACACACATACTTAAATATATAATGATTGAAAATTTGAAATTGTAAGACTTTAGAATTGTATAGATTGGCTAATTCTTCTAGTTTATGCTGGCTTTCAAAGCAGAATGTCGCTTCCTACCTAGCGCTTACCTAGAGCAGTATAGAGATGAATATTCTGTAGAGCCCAACAGTAGATGAGGATTGAAAGAATGATGTGCAGTACAGAGGACATAGGTCAGAATAGCCATCATGCTCAAATTTAATGTTACTATTTTTTTTTCTGTAGAGAAAAGGGGTGGCAGTGAAGGAGACAATTTATGAGGTTCTTAATGGTATCTATATATTTCTTAATTGCGAGATATTTTAACAATTATTTTCTTAGTTTCTAAAGTAACTTACTTGAATATTTTTACATACTTTAGATAATATAACCTAGATCAAGCTTTCTACTCTATGTTCAATACCTACATTGATTGGTTCACTATGCATGTAATTATCTATTATAAGGTAGGGTATTCTCAGAGTTATTAATAAGGATTTATAATGCTTTAGTGTTAGTATTGATGAGAAGATTCATTCTAACTAATCCTGTATGACCTTCCCAAAATATGAAGAGGACTCAAAGTACTTTAGCTCTTGAGAAAGGAAAGAAAATAAATTTCCTTGTTTAAAATTCAGTGGCTGGCTGGCTGAATTTGGGACAGATAGATAGTGGGATGACAATGATCAAGATATATTGCAATCATCAAATGACATCTTGAATTGAAACCTACTTAAAGACAATTAAACAAGAGGAAAAAAATTCAGTAGCCACACATAGCCATTCTGTTTCTCATATTTCATAGTATGAGACTCAGGGGTGGGGAGGCCTGCAGTATGATTTTAAAGGGTTATTTGCAGCACATTATAGTTTATCAAATCAAGGACACTAAATTTAAGAAAACAACAATTTTAACCCTAAATCCTGTTTGCATTTTTAGGCTATACCAGATGCTCTAATCAGAACAGACTCACCAGAAGAAAGATAAAATGTCAACCTGATGAAAAAAAGAAAGGATTTTATTGTCAAACAGAATTTGACCTCTGATGAATGTTATTGAACCATAACATTCCTGAGCTCTCAATGGACGGAACTAGAGAGAGGGCCATTTTTGGCATGAGCATGAACCTGAACCTGAACAGCTACGAAGTGTCTATATTCCTCACTTCTCATTAAGGAAGGCTAATTCTTTTGCTCTTCAACTCCTAAAATCAACAAAAAATAGGCATGTTAACTACTCCATATTGGAAAAATGCTTAGGGTGACAGTCTTCTGTGGCATATTTAAGAATACATGCATCTTTTGACTTTTCTGTGTAGTTTTCAACGAGGCTGGAACAGTCATTAAAAGGATCATATCTGGAGACATCATAGAAGTCCTGTAAAAACAAATGTATGGAGAGAGAGAGTGTTTGATATGCTTTCCTCATCTCCCTTCACAATGGTGAAGAATGGTTTCTAAACATTTTTTATAAGAAAATCAATGAGAAGTAGAGATAAATCAGAGAGGGGTCATGCATTCCAACCATGACTAGGAAATCACCTGATGTAAACACTATCAAACCTATACCTACAGCAGAACATGGGGGGACAAGGACATCACAAATGATTCAGGAGGGGAGGAAATGATCAGTATGTATACTGATGCATCCTAACATAAACTAAACATGAAATCTTTCCAGTCTTTCTTGCCTAGAGATTAGAGATCTACACATATACATCTATACATATACAGTCAGAACCTCAGTGGTTGTGAAAACCTATGTAGATATGAAAATCCCAGGAAAAACTTTTTAAAATTATTCCTGCCTAGCTGGGTGCCAGTGGCTCACATCTGTAATCTTAGCTACTCAGGAGGCTGAGATCTGAGGATCACAGTTTAAAGCCAGCCCAGGCAGGAAAGTCTGTGAGACTCTGATGTCCAATTAACCACCAAACCCCATGACCCATCAAAAAAAGTATCCCTGCCAAAGCGCTTTCCCCCAGATTATGAAATGATTTGTTACGCTACATCTTAGTCATTTTTGTCATAGTCTCCATGATGGTAGTGAGCTAAAAATATCAGTTGGGGATGACTTGAAAAGGTCCCTTTAGATCAATAATAGCATACTTGTCCCATCTGACATTTTCCATAGATAAAGCTAGGGAGACTTCTGGCAGATCATTTCAAATTTTCTCATGTTGAAAGCCCTTACAGACTGCGCACAGTTATGTGTAGTATTTGAGTAAATCAGACACAGGGTATAGTCTAGAACTCAAATTCATAGTTCAGGTAAACACAAATTTAAAGGGAGGTATTCAATTATATTTTAAAAGTCAGATTTATTAGCTCTATGTTCCAGAGGACTGAGATTTACAGGAATGTGCTAACATTCACATACTTCCCAATGACATGAAAAATAAGATTTTTCTCTATCTGCTTTCATATACTCAGGTGTTCCTGAAGCGGAAAGAATGTGTACTAAGAATGCTTTTTCAGCTAGTAGCCTTGGCTCACACCTGTAATCCCAGATGCCTGAGAGTCTGTGAATCAGAGGATCATCATTTGAGGATATCTTAGTCAGAAAAATTAGTAAGATCCATCTTAACCTAGAGGCTGGATGCAATGGCACAAGCTCTTCATCATAAACAATGTGGAGGGCTGACATTGGGAATACCACAGTTCCGAGCCAGCCTGGCCTCAAAATTTCATGAAACTTTACTTCAGTGGAAAGAAGTTGGATAGAGTGCCATAGACTTGCCATCCCCTGGCAATGAGGGGAAGCCTAAAATAGGCTATTCTAAAAAATCAGGTATAGTAAAAACTAAGGATCTTTTTAAATATATATATATATATATATATTTATTGTAAAAATGTTGTACAGAGGGGTTACAGTTACATGAGTAAGATAATGAGTACATTTCATAGCGAGCATTGTTACCTCCTCCTTTGTTTCCTCCGTATCATTACTTCCCTTCCCACCTCCCCAACTCCTCCCACTCCCCAACCCTGTACTCATCATCACCATGGGTCAGCCTGCATCTCCATTTAAGTGTTCCGCAATATCCCTTCCCCTACTCAAATTATAAAAATGTATATACAAGATGCACAACACTGACATCAAATCCAGTGAAAACAGGAGTTGTACCGTGGGGGAAGAACATACAAAAGAAACAAAAGAATCACATAGTGCATTGTAAGTACATTAAAAACACTAGCAAGAAAAAAAGCACTTATGTTCCTGTCTTGGGGTACATTTTGCTTACCATTATCTCATGTGATCATATGTACATAGCCTTTGACCTTCTCTGCTTGTCTTAGACACGTACTAGTCACTGCAAACAAGGGAAACCACAGCACCTATATTTCTTTGGGCCTGGCTTACTTCACTTAATATAATTTTTTCCAAGTCTCTCCATTTCCTAACAAATGGGGCAATGTCATTCTTTCTGATGTAGGCATAGAAGTCCACCATATATATACATGTATATATATAGATATACATATATATACACATGTGTATATATCTATACACATATATATATACATATATATGTATGTATGTATATATATATATATATATATGTATATAGCATTTTCTTGATTCCATTCATGAGGGATCCATTCATGAGGGGCATTTGGGTTGGTTCCATATCTTAGCTATGGTAAATAATGATGCACTAAACATGGTTGTGCTGGTAGCTTTGGTATGACCTTGTTTGTGATCATTTGGGTAAATGCCCAAAAGTGGGATTGCTACATCATAAGGGAGTTCTATGTGGAGTCTTCTGGGGAGTCTCCATACTGCTTTCCAATGTGGTTGAACAAGTTTACACTCCCACCAATAATGCAGTAGGGTTCCCTTTTGGCCACATGTGCTCCAGTATCTGTTGTTATTAGAGTTCTTGATTCTAGCCATTTTAACTGGGGTGAGGTAGTATCTCAATGTTGTTTTGATTTGCATTTCTTTTATGGCTAGAGAAGTTGACCATTTTTTTCATGTTTCTATTGGCCATTCTTATTTCCTCTTTAAGTCTTTTTTTTAATTTCTTTTTTTTATTGTGAAAATACTGTACAGAGAAGTTACAATTTGCCCATTTGTTAGGAAATGAAAAGGCTTGGAAAAAATTATATTAAGTGAAGTAAGCCAGGCCCAAAGAAACATAGGTCCCATGGTTTCCCTTATTTGCAATATCTAGTATATGTCTGAGT
>NW_012267301.1:4662854-4672016 GCF_000151885.1 Dipodomys ordii
TTTTTTTCTTTTTTGCTTATGTGGTGCTGGGGAATCGAACCCAGGGCCTCATGCATGCAAGGCAAGCACTCTACCACTGAGCCACCTTCCCAGCCCCTCATAAGGATCTTAAAGTTACCTTTAATGCAGGGAATTTCCTAAATGACATGACAACACTAACTAAGCAAATTGGGACTGTGCACCAGGAACCATTTTGTTAGGCAATCTCCAGTGTCCAGTCAAGCTTAATGACACAACTTCCAGTTGATTTATAAAGCATATTTCTAAAATAAACACATTTTTTCATTGTTTTAAAAGTGGAATGTTTAACTTTGAAATCAAATATGTGTCATCAGGTTTGGCAATAAAATCATGTTCTGAAATGTCATTATTCTGCCCTTTGTGATTCATTTTGGATTACTGGTATCTTAAGCATCAGAAAACCTCTCAAAGCAACTCTCAGTTTTCTATGAGATAGCTTAAGAAGTTTCCTATTTTCTCAACTGTTTCCCGTTGTATAACAGACAGAAAACATACAATGCACACTTTTCAAGTCTAGAACCCATGATCATAACGTTAGTAACTGCTATTATCTCCTCTGTTCATGCAGATTCAACTCCACATGAAACATTAGCCTCCAAATTTTCTTGAGAAATCACTGCAGTATTGGAAAAAGTAAGGTAGCAAATTTTGTACTGAGTATACATGTGCCAAAATGAAATACAGACAGGAAAATCTTATAAATCAGGTCCCCCTTTCCATCTCCAAGAGAAAGCAAGAGCCTATGAGAGCTACGCTGGGCAATGCTATGATGTTTAAAGTTTGAAGTTCATAGCCATGACAGTGTGTCTGTCCAGAGAGCACAACAACATTAGTGGATGAACATGTAATGGACTTTCTTTCCTGACCAGATGATGCTTGTTAGGAAGCAAGTGAGTAGCTCAGAGCCATAAGTTGTAAGTAGAAGTGGAGCCGAGGTATTTCGATGCTATTGAGAGATGATTGCAAAACTTCTTTCTCTATGGCCTTATGGCTGTTTATGTTTCAAATATGGGTGGGGCAATAAGTAAGGATCTAAGCAACACGGACAGAGACTTATTGCAAGCTGGGATAAACTGGGGTTATGTAAATCACTGTCATCTCTCTACAGATGACACTCCCACTGATTAAAATGTAAAGGCCATTTTTGCAAACCTGGAATTCCTAGTGAGAGTAGAGTACAGTGAAATTAGCTTACTAATTTAGACAAACGCATCTGTCAGGCTGTTGACTCACTGCTTCCAGAAGAATATTAGCAATCAGACCTAGCAAGTGTCAGATAAAGAACTTGTAATTCTAGAGATAAAATCAGATATATGGGAGGTAAGGAAAGCAGCTAATATTTGACACAATTTTCTGGCTTTCTTTCTTAGTCCAACTCAATCATAATATATGCTAGAGAAGCTTGGGGCTTAGACGTTTTCATAGTACTGTTATGATAATTAAAATAGGAGAATAACTTTCAGGATGTTTTGAATAAATTATTAAAGTTGTTGTGACAGGAAAGTTAGGATGTTGTTCATCTGTAGGTGGGATGTGGCCTTACCAACATGAACACCTGTTCAATAACACAGATCTTTTATAAAGCATTCTAGAAAGTTTGCTTTATCAGAGTTGGAGTATTTGAGCAACAAATACTCATTTGTTCCATTCATTTAGTCATTTACTGCATTCATAAGTTCAGTCATAATTTGTTATAGCTGGAACTTACAGTTTGTATTCTACTATCATCATGGTATTGAAAATTAATTCAGCCAAAATTAGGATATGCATAGGATTTTGAAATGACACAGTGAGGCACATTAATTTAAGAATCAGGATTTCACAAGGCTTTGTGCTATGTAGATTTTTTTTTGTGAGAAAATGAGGAACCTTTCAGCTAGATTTACAGACTCTGTCCTATTGCATACACATAGAAGATGTTAGTTTTCCCTAAGTGATTTTTCTGATTAGTGAAGCTACCTCCACAAATAGTAGAGCCTTCAACATTTACAGATGTAGTGATTACTGTAACTATAGAGCTTTCATCACAATTACTATAATTCCTGCTGTAATTTTACTAATATGGTAATTATAAGGCTAAAGACTAAACTTATCTTTTATAAGTATATGTCAGGGAAAATAGACTTGCCTTCCTCAACTGGTTTCATGGTACTTAAGTTAGTGAGATTATGACTGCCATTTCAGCAAGTATCATAACCTGTCAAAGTGTGGCCCGGACCATCCTCGGCTTGGGTAAACACAAAGTATGTATGCAGAAAGACTGAATGCTCTTTTGAAGCCCGAGCTGTGAGTTTTATTCACTCTACCTGGGATAGCCAACTTGAGTGAAGTCTGATATGATAGGGAATTTGATTTTTAAAAAGCAGAATGAAAAATTCATCTATGTCTTTAATGTCTTGCAAAATTATACCCTTTGTAAAGTATAACTTCTTAATGCTTCATATTGGTGAGTAACATGGAAGACACCTCTTGCTGACAGAATAACCTTAATGTGATCATTCCTCTGAGTAATTATAAAAGGGGGGAACCCAGCTTCCTCAAAGTGTGGAACCACTTCCACAACTTCCAAATAACTCTTTGGTCTACTCTCAAAGCCCCCTGGTCTCTCCTTCACTGGTGCTAGTAGCTTCTAGCATCACTGGATTGATTGATCAAACTCTTGACCACTTGCAGAGATTCAAGCTCCATTACCTAGAGCCAGGTTTCTCAGTGTGGTCTGAATCTACTGTACAGATCACCACAGTACTAGTAGTTCTTATCTGTGTATCTGGTTTCACCCCCCAGCTGAGACGCTGAAGTTGAGTTCCTCAAAGAGGTTCAGCTCTACTACAGACTATAGAGCACACAGTGACCTTAGTGTTGTATTAAAAAAAGAACTCTAGTTGCAGTTTAAGAGATTTTAAAACCAGATAGCATTTTAGAGCCTGCTACTCTGGTAACAAGTTTGAGAACAAACATGCATTACTTAGTTTGTTCTTTGTTATATTTATGTGATAAAGGATTTATAACCAAATTATTTAAAGGAACTCATGCCATTTAAAAACTGAAAAATAAAACAAAATATGAACCATTAAAAATTTGCAGAGAACCATACAGATGGCTAAGAGGCATATGATAATATGTTCACCATCATTAGCTAACAGGAAGATGTATTCCCAAACAATATAAGTTATCACTTATTAAGATGTCCACTATTAGAAAGTAAGTATTGGCAGCAATGAAGGATTATCAGAAACTTTGAATACTACTGGCGAGAATATACAATAATGTAATCAATGTATTTTGCTACTGAAGAAGAAAATTAAATAGAAATACCATATGCTCCAGCAGTGCTTCTTTGGAATATCTACATAAATTAAGTTACAGTAAATACTTTCAAATTGTCTGCATTTTTAACAATGTTAGCCATAAATTTGTTGTATAGTGCCTTTATTACATTGAGGGATGTTACTTTTACTCCTAGTTTCTTTGGGGATAGTTTCATGAAAAGATGTTGGAATTTTGACAAAGGCTTTCTCTTCATCTATTGAGATGATCAGGTGATTTTTATTCTTAATTTTATGGGTTGCATTATGTTGATTGGCTTATGTATATTATACCATTTTTCCATCCTCAGAGTGAAACTAACTGGCTATGATGAAATGATTTTTAAATTATCATGCTCCATGCTGATCTGGATTAGAAAATATTTTACTGGGGATTTTTGCTTCTGTGTTTCTCTGGGAATTTGACCTGTGGTTTCCTTTTTGGTGGAGGTGTATAAATCCTATGTGAAACAGGCTGTGTAGAATGAATTTGTTAAATGCTCATTTTTAATGGAAGAGTTTCAGGAGCATTGGTGTTCTATTTTAATAATCTGGAAGACAGCTGGAAGTATAGCTCAAGCAGTAGACCAAATGGCTAACAAGCAAAGCCCAGTTACTCCAAAATATCAGCAGAACTATAAATCAACAAGTTCGAGTCTAGAACTCAGAAGTGAATCTGTTGGTGCCTGGACTTTTCTTAGTTGGGTAACTTTATTTAATACTTCAGTCTCATTGCTCATTATATATCTGTTTTAGTTCAATTTTGGTAGATCACATGTGTCTAACAGGTTATCCATTTCATTTGAATATTTTTACTGAAGTGTACATTTTAAAAATATTCTTTCATGAACTTCTGAATTTCATTGACATATGTTTTGACATCCTCTTTCTCATCTTCTTTCTGTTTCTATTGGTTAGTTTGGCTAAAATTTGTCAATTATGATTATCTTGTCAAGGTTATTTGGTTCATTGGATTCTTTGTATTGTTTTTCAGTGTACATTTAATTGATTTTGCCCTAATCTATTTGAGATTATTTATTTGAAATCTCACTGATGTTTTAATGTCATCATTCATAGTGATAACCTTTTCTCATAGCATTGTCTTAGCTGTGTCCCAGAAGTTCTAGTAATCAGTGTTTTCACTTTCATTTGATTCTATAAATTTTAATATTCTCAGTATGATACATTTAATGTATGTCTCCTATTCCATCACCAGGAGCTGAGTGGGAGAAGGAAGACTCCTACTTTAGAATTTCTTGTACAAGAAATGTATATATATATATATATACATACATTCATGCATACACACAATGGAATTCGATGCCTCCATCAGAAAGAATGACATTGCCCCATTTGTTAGGAAATGGAAAGACTTGGAAAAAATTACATTAAATGAAGTAAGCCAGGCCCAAAGAAACATAGGTCCATGGTTTCCCCTTATTTCCAATAACTAGTATATGTCTGGGACAAGCAGAAAAGGTGTACATATGACCAAATAAGATGATGTTAAGCAAAACAATTCAAATCTTATGTAGGAACTTAAAAAACATATCAAAGACCAGGAATCATCTACGAACAACTTGTTCAGTGTTGATAGTGGGATGACATATTCATATCCTCTAACATTCCTTCAGCAAATTCTAATATATAGTTTTAAAGTTGCTACCATTTCTTGTCTTTTTTGCTTAACTCTCATGATCTTTTCCAACTTATCTGGTTGGAATAAGCTCACACATCTTATCTACCTTAGGATCTATAACTGTACTTGTGACATCTCATACTTCTGGGTACATGAGATCAGCTTGTTCCTGTGCCCCCTGCTGAGGGAAAATCTAATGAGAAGTATGTGGCAGTCATCTCTTGTTACCTTTTTTACCATGATAGGAAAGGTACAAACTATCTGATATTTCTTATCAGGCTTTCTCCAATTGTGTTAATTCCACCAAGTTCTTCACCCAAAGATTAAAACAAAGATACAGTTGGAAGACCAAGGCTGAGAAAGGAAAGCAAAAGATAACCAGAGTTTCCGAGCTGTTAGGCTTTAACCAAACATCTCTGTGGGAGGAAGGTCAGGAGAGGGGAAAGGCAATCAAAAGGTAGCTTTAGTGCAATCCATTCGAATGAGTATTGTTTCAGATCGCCCCTTTCAGAAGTTCTGTACGCATAAGATATTTCTAAAATTAGATTCTACAATTTATTTGCCTACTCGCTGGAAATAGGCAATGTGCCCTGCACCATTGTAACAAGAAATTCTGACAGATTTCTTCTATACACTCCATCAAATGTCTTCATTGTCATTGTGAATCAAAGGTAGTTTCATCAACTTGACATTGTACCTTTACTCGGCTGAATAAATTTTCCAGTACGTACTGGATAGAACATAACATATATACCTCTAAAGTGCAGGTAACTGTTTTCACTTAGGAGTGGTGTGATTGTTTTATCAACTCTACAATCCTTAAATGGGTAAAATGACACATGACATGCCATCAATGTCTTCTAAATATTTTTTCTGTGTCTTTTATTCACTGTGTTAGAAAACTAAAATGATGGCTTGCAATAAATGGTAACGTTTAATACTGTCCCCACTGCTAAGTTATAGGTGTTGACTACTTTTTGTTGTTAATTATTTTGAGAGCTTTGATTCTATAGGCAAAATGTAAAAGTTAAATGCAAAGTGTAATGAAGGAACGCTTTTATCTAGAGTGCTGATATTTATTATTCAGTCAGTTTGTAAGGCTTCGTCTTAGGAAAGAATGCATTTACCTTTCTCATATTGTCATTTTTCTTAAAGCTCAAGATAGGCCATGAATTCCGAAATGAAATTCTGAAATAAGTGTCAGAGGTTGAAAAAAGCCATGATATAGAGCAAAATATTTTAATAGATAAAGAACTTAATGCAGAACATTTTTTCCATTCTAAAAAAGCATCTCTTCAGTAATCCTGTATCTTTAAATTAAATTTATCTTAAATTAAAAATAGTATAAACACTATTTTTTATTTGATTTTGGGTTAATTTTTTAAAATAAACGAATTCCTCTGGATATCTTTGAGAATTTCTACTATTATTATTATTCTGTTATTTATTTCTATATTATTACTAGCAAAGGTTTTCCCTAAAGAGTGTCAATTCCTTCATAAGTCACTTGCATACATCTCTGCTACCTTTGTGTGGCATGCCTTTTAAAATGTTTTGTTGTTGTTGCTGCAGAATGCTTTTGCAAACCCATCATATTTCAAGAATTGGGTAAATCTCTAGTGGCATATTTAGAATTTGACAAATGTAATTTAAGTTATTTCCTAATTTTAATTGGCCAAATAAAATGGGCAAATTAAAACCACTGGAAGTTATTAGCTGTTGTGTACAACTCAAAGATACACAAAATGATATTTGGAGTAAAATTATCTGAACAAATGAAAATGAAGTCCCTCAAATGATCAATTATATATGTATAATAATACCATATAAAGTTAACAATAAATAACTGTCACTTTATGTCATTATGTATAGAAGACACAGCGATGTATTTAAAAAAAGCCATATTAGAGGACTTAAAGTTGTGTGAGCTACTATGATGTCTAAAAGCATACAAAAATATATAAATTCAGTGAATGTGTATTGTTATGTGTGAAATTGTAAAGGGAATCAGATAAGGGTGATTGATCAGATCTAGAGACATAGGAATAGGGGAGAGGAACTTGGAAAGAGAATTTCATAGGAGTGTAGGATACTGACAATCTTATCAAAGCACATCGAGCAAGTTAATAAATACTGATCATGCTTTATTATGGAATGGCTTGTGGGTATATAATATTTGATTTTAAAAGCTAAGGATATAATACATTTTATCATTGGATAAAATGGAGAGAGGCACTCCCCCTTATTTCAATAAAGGCATTTTCTGCATTGCACTGAAGTATGAACAGAATATTAAATATTTATTGTCTTCCAAAGTCAAAGAAACCATCATAAAAACAGTGGTAAGATACACATTTACGATAACTTAGGCAAAGCATACCCTTAAAGTAACTAAAAGTCTTGTAAAATAGATGGATACTCTTTTTTCTTATTTATTTTTAAAAGTCACAAACACCTTTTAACTTTCACAATGATAATCATCATTATCTTTTTTATGTTTTTATTGTAAAAATAGTGTACAGAGGGGTTACAGTTACATGAGTAAGGTAATAAATACATTTCCTATGGAGCTTTTTGGTTTTCCCCTACCATTCCTTCCCTCCCCGCCCCAAGTTGTAAAGTTCATTTTCTTTTTTTTTTTTGTAAAGTTCATTTTCTACATAGTGTCTTGTCCATCTCATTGTTACAATGGGTCAACCTTGTTTCAGCATTTTGTATTTCCCTGTTTTCACTATATTTGACGTCGGTGCCCTTCATCTTGTATATACATTTTTCTAATTTGGTGAGGGGAAGGGAAATAACAAAAGTCATCATTATCTTAATTTGCATTGCTTATGAATTTTAACAAAGAAATCTATTTTTTTTACAAATCAAGTGATTGTACATTTCTTTCCTTTTGTGAAAACATACTTTTACCTTCTCTTAGAATTGTTATTTATGAAGGCAGATTTGAACTATCAGCATAATCATTTTGTACAATATGAAAATGTAGCAGACAAGTAATTTAACTTCAGTCAGTTACTTACGAAATATTAGGAGAAGATTAGTAGTACATATGGTGTAATTCCAAAGCTGTGGTGCCCGATAGTTCATGTATACCTCTGTGATGCCACGAGAATCCATTTGGAAGGCTTCTAGCTATAAGCAGCATATTTGAGCAAGAACCAACAGGAGCCAGGCACCAGTGGCTTACATCTGTAATCCTAACACTCAGGAGTCTGAGATCTGAGGATTCTAGTTCAAGGCCAGCCTAGGCAGGAAAGTCTGTGACACTCTTTTCTCTGGTGAACTACCAAAAAGCTGGAAGTGGATCTATGGCTCAAGGGGTAAAAGTATAGCTTTGAGAAAAAAATATCAGGGGCGGTGCTCAAGTACTGAGTTCAAGCCCCAGTACCAGCATACATACACAAAAAAGAACCAAAATGATTGTTGAACTCCACAAGCCGTCATGGGTAATGAGGTCTTAAAAGAAAGAAAGGAGCACAACTTATTGCATCCACCTTGTCTCCTGAAAACTGTGATGCCTTTCCAAACCTTTGTGAGATTACAGGACATCACCTCCTTCCCCTCTGAAGGAGTTTATAGGGGTTTGCTGGCCTTCTGAAATTTATTCTCCATTGTCTCACACAGGTATTTTTGTAATCTTTGTCATTTGCTTACAAAGTTACATCTGCCTCTTAGAAGGACAGGAATAGGACATTCCCTCATTCTCTTCTTTCTCAAGTATGGTTTGAAGCTACATTATGACTGAGCAGGTGGGAGGTTGGACATATATGGGCCTGAGGAGTCTCAGATATGTTGCTTAAAGAGCCCAACCTCTCCATCATGCTCCTAGCGCAAGTATTCCTCATTTAGAAACAGAATTTATCCAGAGAGTGGAGCATGTTCTTTCAATGATTGATTACCTTTCTCCCTCACTCATTCTACAGATAAAAAGATGGTTGCTCTGTTCATTCTGGCAAATGCTACCATTCTGCTGGATCTACACATTCTTATGGCTGTTAATATGATATAATTTGAGTAAACTGAAAATAAAATGTAAAAATCAAGACTAGAAATATAACTAAATGAATTAGAATCATATCAAAGATGTATTGACATTTTCAGATTTCTTGTGATAGTATTTACAATGATAAGTATGAAATCAATAAACGTATCAGTTGTGCGGGGTGGGGGGAAGGATTGGGACTGGGGGGG
>NW_012267301.1:4672826-4694610 GCF_000151885.1 Dipodomys ordii
AAAAAAAACAATGCTTGATAAGAAATGTGCTCATTACCTCGCTCATATAACTGGAACCCCTCTGTACGGTATTCTCACAATAAAAAACTTACTTAAAAAAATAAACATATCAGTTGACAGATGAAAGAATAAAGAAAGTGTGGCAAAAAAATAATGGAATATTATTCAGCCAGAAGAATAATGGAATTCTATTATTTGTAGCAACATAGATAATAGTGGGGGAGGACATTGTGTTAGTAAAATAAGAAAGACAAAATAGAGAGAAAAATCATTTCTCAAAAAATAGTACCTAGGAATCACCTGAATCAATAAGTGAAAGATCTCTACAATGAAAACTATAAGATTTTAAAGAAGGAAAGTGAAGAGGGAACCAAAAAGTGAAAAGACCTCCCATGTTCCCAAATCAGTGGAATTAATATTGTGAAAATGGCCATATTACAAATTCAACACCCATCAAAATCTCAATGATCTTGGCTCTGATAGGAAAAACAACCCAAAACTTGGTTTAAAATTGCAAAAGGCTTACAATCACAAAAGTAATCTTGGATTTGTAAAGCAATATCACATTTCTGCTGGAGATATTACAGTTCCAGACTTGAAACTTTGCTACACAGTTATAGAAACAAAAACAGCTTGGTACAGGAGTAAAAATGGCCCCAATTGCAGTGAAACAGAGAAGACTTAGAAATAAACCCACATACCTATAGCCATGGGATGTTTGGCAAGGGTTCCATAAATACATCTTGGAAAAAAAGACATACTCACTTAACAAAGAAACATAGGTATTATGGTTTCCCTTATTTGCAATAACTAGTATAATTCTAGGACAAGCAGAAAAGGTCAAAAGCTATGCACATATGACCATATAAGATGATACTAAGTGAAATGAACCCCAAGATAGGGGTCTGAAGATAGGGACACAAGAGGTTTTATCTTTGTTGCTGTTGCTTTTAATATACTTATAATATACTTTGTGATTTGTTTTGTATCCTCCCTTCTTCTTTGTCCTTCCTTTTGAAAACAAACTTGGATGGGATTCTTTATATTGTCTTTCTGCACATAGATGCAGTCTACTTCAATTCTGCAAATCAAGGAATATAACACAAAATTTAAATATACACCCTTCTAACATTCTATGTAATGATGACTAAAAGCTATGCTATGGAATTGATTCTTTTTTTTTTTTTTGTCGGTCGTGGGGCTTGAACTCTGGGCCTGGGTGCTGTCCCTCAGCTCTTCAGTTCAAGGCGAGCTCTCTACCACTTGAGCTACAGCACCACTTCCGGTTTTCTGGTGGTTTATTGGAGATAGGAGTCTCAAGGTCTCTCCTGCCCGGGCTGGCTTTGAACCGTGATCCTCAGATCTCAGCCTCCTGAGTAGCTAGGATTACAGGTGTGAGCCACCAGCACCCGGTTGGAATTGATTTCTTATACACAGAATTCGGGAGTTGTGGGTTAGAAGTCTGAATGTGGTATCAGGATATTCAGTGGTAGATGTGATTTTGAACTTAAGGTTTTCAGATACCAAAGCTCTTTCCAGACATCAGAGTGGAGAAATTTAAGTAACTTGAATAAATCCCTACTTCAAATCCTGCAAAACTCCATGGAGCAGATAAAACTATGTAACATAGAATGAGTGGCATTGCCCAATGTGGTCACAGTTACGCTCCTGTGTTTTCCTCTTCTCTTGTTTCTACCATTTTCATCCTCTCTCCTTCATTCTAGATGAGATTCTTCCAGTCTTAGTGTGTTCCCTAAGACTGATCCAGATGCTTCTCAAGAATACCATTTTCCAGGGAAAACTCACTGTGAAAGTGAGTGAAATTGGACTTTAGTTAAAGATCTCTAGCTAATGTATATTTCTAGTAGTAAATTGGTGCTGTTGGTTCATAAATTTGGGGAAAATGTTTAGGAATTCTATGTATGTACCTAAAAGCTTTATGTGAATCTACATTTACCCCAAATAAAAAGCATAATAAGTCAAATCTTACAACTAAATTTTATTGTTTCTGGTGTTGCAGGATACTAATGACTAAGGATCTAGCCTGTATTAAATTACAATTCTCTAAAATTGTTTTATTTTTTAAAACAATGATTCTTTTGCTCTTTCTAACTCAGTAGTTTGGAAAGCTTTCCTATCTCTTTTCTATCTTAGAATCTCTAAGTACAGGTTGCCTGCTTTCCTTTTCCCCATACGTCTAGATACCTTAGATCAAATTGTTCCAAGAGATAAGTACCGAGGTACTTGAAATCCTGTGCTGGGAACACGTTAAACCACTCTGTCTTATCTCTGATGGGCAATCAATCTTATACCCATTGAGTTCCTTGCCAAGATTAATAAAAGAGGCTCCTCAGCTGGATGGAAGCAGCTGAGGAGGCCAAACGACTATTATCCAGAGCTGCTGTTCTTTCTTCTCTCTTCTCCAATTCAGGTAGGTGAGATGGGAACTCTAGAGTGGAATTCTAGACTATAACACTGGTATAAAGACTTCTTCACATTCTTCCTTTCCAGAAAAGATTTCTACATGTTTTATTATTATTATTATTAAGGAAAACCTGGGACTCTAATGTGAATGTTTTCTCAAATACTGTCTAGTGGTTAGGCCACTTGTATGCTTACATGTACAATGAGGACTTTTTATGGGGTTTCTCTCAAATATCCAGGATGACTTCTACATATGTTGTTTTATTTGTTGATTTGGAAAATTGGGGTAAGAGGCCAGCATAACTAAAAATCTCTTTTTTATGGGGTAGCCAGTTCTTCAACTTGTAACAATTTACATGGAGAAAAATGGCCTAAGCATTACTAAAACTTTCTTCCATAGACTTGATAAGAATGACTGTCTCCTTGTCATGGATGAAATTTGTTTGCATCATTGCCTTGATGTTTCCTCTTCATTCTGGTGAGTGAATTTTCCAGGCCTGGGAGAGAAGGAATGTAGGAAACATCTAACATAATCCAAAATGGGTGAGCTTTTTTAGGGAAGGGAACTGGGGGTTTGAACTCAGTTATGTATGTGCGTACTAGAGTCACTCCATCTTGGATTTGTTATTTTCAAGACAGGGTCTTGCTTAAATTCCCAGTTCAGCCTGGATGTTAATCTTCCTATTTGTGCTTCCCTTAGTCACAGGTGCAGACCACCATGTCCAGCCATTGGCCAAACTGATATTTCATTAATTGCCCTGACTCAATTTCAAATCCCCTAATTTTCACCTCCAAGTAGCTAAGATTTCAGACTGCATCCAGAACACCCAGTGGGATGTCTGTCTGTCTGTCTATCTATCTATCTATCTTTGCCTGTCCTGGGCTTTAACTGCCTGAGCAACCTCCTGGAACTCCTTTTGCTCAAGGCTAGTACTCTACCACTTGAGCCACAGAACTACTTCTAGCTTTTCTATAATAAATTGGATAGAAGAGTCTCACAGACTTGCCTAACTGGACTGACTTTGAATCACTATACTCAGATCTCAAACTCCTGAGTAGCTAGGATTACAGTCATGAGACAACTGAGCTGAGGCAGATGTCTTTTAAACTTGGGTTTTACACATTAATTTGGTAGAATGAATTAGGACATGTTTTAAATGTCCCTTAAACATTATAACAGTGAATTGTCTTTTGCTCACTTTTTATTGGAGAGACCTGGAGACAAAGAGGTGAGTTAGAATAGGTCGAAGAGGCTCTGTATGATGACACACACCTGCAGGTCCAACTACTCAGAAGGCTGAGGCAGGAGGATTGCTTGAGATGATGGGGAATTCAGTGTGGCCACCATAGTGAGACCTAACTCCAAAAAGTACATTAAGAAGGAATACGTAGTATATCATATATTTTTGTTTATCATAGAATAAAGAAATCTAATGGTTTTTTTGCATTTTAGAGTTCCAAATCAATTGTTATTGGAAGGTATGAGAAGTAACAACATCTAGTTCTAGAATTCCTCTACACTCTGATTGCCATGTCTGAGTGCCCTCTGTCAATAACTTGCTTAAAGAGAGAACTCATTGTTTCTTCTTCCCCTGACAAGTTCTTTCTTAAAGTTCAAGATGTTTCTCTAAGTTAAGAATTAAGTAACTGGTTGGGTGCTGGCAGCCCACACCTATAACCCTAGTTACTCAGGACACTGAGATCATAGTTTGAAGTCAGAAAAATTTGAGAGACTTCATCTCTAAAAACAACAACAACAACAAATAAGAAGAAAAACCTAACAAAAACAGAGCTACCATGCTTGTAATGCTTATAAATACCAGGCTAATGATTATGCAAAATAATTAATATAGACTCTTTCCACTTAGAAATATGTGTACATATGGTATATTATTTTCCTCATTTTTCCTTTCATTTTTTGTGCTTCCTACAGACACTTCTTTTACACATGCAGCGCATCCTCATCAGATGGTAAGTTAATAGAGGATTTTGAATATTGTAAAATGTAAACATCTAGCTTTCTTATAATGTAAATTTTAATAGAAAATGTCACCAAATAAAATGTACAGTAGAATGGTCATGAGAAAAGTAAAATACAAAACAAAAACTCACCTTTGTATTATTCTTTTATAAACATCAAAAAATGGAATTAATCTAAGTTCAGATATTGTATTATCAAAATAATTCCATTAGAGGGCATAACCTATTGCAGAAACCTAAAACATTTTAGAATGTGATTGGTTAAATAGAATTGTTATTATTTTTGTTGGTGGTGGTCATGGGGCTTGACTTCTGGGCCTAGGCGCTGGCCCTGAGCTCTTCAGCTCAAAGCTAGTGCTCTACCACTTGAGCCACAGCATCCCTCCCAGTTTTCTAGTGGTTAATTGGAGATAAGAATCTCAAGGACTTTCCTGCCCAGGCTGGTTTTGAACCACGATCCTCAGATCTCAGCCTCCTGAGTAGCTAGGATTAAAGGCGTGAGCCACCAGCACTCAGCCTAAATAGAATTATTATTGGAGCAAAACAAGAGGAGTCAGAATAAGAATACTTAATTATTAAGAATGTATTATGGGATATTCTCATATGTTCATATACTAAGCTATT
The DNA here is from genome assembly GCF_000151885.1 of Dipodomys ordii. Taxonomy (NCBI): domain Eukaryota; kingdom Metazoa; phylum Chordata; class Mammalia; order Rodentia; family Heteromyidae; genus Dipodomys; species Dipodomys ordii. The sequence continues at coordinate 4,677,855 of NW_012267301.1, forward strand.
AGAGCTGTGGAGATAACTGTATTTCTCAGCAACTGAAGAAAGTTCACAAAGAAGTTTAATGGTGTATTTAGCAAAGTATATACACTATTGCTCATTTTAAGTAAATTACTCATAGTGCCAATACCAAATTAAGGTCTATATTTGTATTTGTATATGGTTTTACATGTATATGCAAAAGCATGTATATGGGAATAGATAAGTAGTGAGAGAAAGACATAGAGAATGAAGTCTTTTGATACATTATATAATAAAATAATGGGGGAGATTTGATATTAGCATGAAGGGAAATGGAAGTACCATATATCACTTCTAAAATGACCCTCATCTTGTTGAGTGGTGGTTGTTTATGCAAATGAGGAGACTGAGATCTGAGAATCATAGTTTGAGGTCAGCCCAGGCAGGAAAGTTTGTGAGAATCTGTAATTGTGAAGAAAACAAATAAAAATTGAGGAGTGCCTTAAATAGTAGAACACCTTTTGTGGAAAATTAAGTAAGAGTGTGAAGACCTAAATTTAAGCCCCAATACTGGCACTAATAAAAAATTAATTACCTTTATCCATTTGTATGACTGAAATAAACAATTATTTGTAGAGTACAACTATTTTTTAAACCTTATAACTGAAAATGCTCTACTTTTATGTACAATATATATATATATATATGAAGAGTGATACCTTATACACACACACACACACACACACATATATAATACTTTATTTAAAATCATCTGATAAACCTGATGTTGGTAGCTCATACCTGTAGTCCTAGTTACTTAAGAGGCTGAGAGCTGGGGGTACCGGTTGAAAGGCATATCTCAAGAGAATCATACCTCAATCAACCAACAAATTTCTAGAAGTGGAGGTGCAGTATAAAAGCCAATAAGAGCTCAAAGTTCAGAGTTCAAAACTCAGTACTGGGCCTGGGAAGGTGGCTCAGTGGTAGAGTGCTTGCCTTGCATGCCTGAGGCCCTGGGTTCGATTCCTCAGCACCACATAAGCAAAAAGAAAAAAAGCTGGAAGTAGCACTGTGGCTCAAGTGGTAGAGCGCTAGCCTTGAGCTGAAGAGCTGAGGGACAGCGCCCAGGCCCAGAGTTCAGGCCCCACGACCGGACCCAACAAAAAACAAACAAACAAACAAACAAAAACTCAATACTGGCACAAAAATAAAATAATATAATAAAATAATCTGACAAATTCTGTGTTGCTTCTCTATGTTTAGGGTTTGGATTGTTCTGTCTATGAAAACCATTTGTACGCGTGCACCAGGCAATATGACCCAATCTGTGCATCCGACGGCAGAACCTATAGCAATGAATGTGTTTTCTGCAGCCATAAATTGTAAGAACATATTATTAAGCACTGCTCTTCCAATTTAATAAGAGACCAGCAGGAAAGGATAAAAAACCTAGATTATGTAGGCCTAAAACCTAGACCGACTAAGTAGTGTCTCTAAAAGTATAAGTATTCATTTCTACCTTCCCTTTAAATCGTCACTTTTAGAAGACATTTGCTACTTGGCCTTTTTATGTAACTGTAGCAGATAGTCTACTTCAATGTGACTTAGGAGAGGCAGACTATAGTAAGATTCTAAAGCTATTTAGAAGCTCAAATCTCCACATGCACTGGCAAATGACAGGAATTATAATTGATCAGGAAATCTGAGAACTCTGAAATTCATCACAACTTAGTCTAGTACTATGGAAGGACCTCACTGGTGATGTACTTTGTCTCCCAAGCTTGGTGATAGTGCAATGATACTCCCTCAGGTGTAGAGTCTGAGACTCTTCCATTGGACCTCCTTCCATAGCGCTGTATTCTGGAGCCTGCAGTCTAAAAACTTAGCCTTCTTTCCTTCCTATGCATTTTTCTCATGTTTCCTTTAATAAAACTAGTTGTGTATTTACACTCCCCCCTCCTCAAATTGGTTCTTGTGTCTTTAGAACTAAGTTCCATCTCTATTCCTTTCCTCTCTGGGAACTGGGCAGGTCCCAAGACTGAGTCAGGGCTGGGGAGATGTGCAGGTTGGAAAACCCAGTAGTCAGATGTGGGAAATGATCTCCAGCAATAGAGAATAGTAAAGATCTAGTAATTTGGAGAAAAAGAACAGAGATCTCTGCACTTCTGTTCCTTGAAACCTCCACTTTATGATGACTTAGGTATAATCACAAAGAATTTAAAATGTTCCTTCTCTCTTTCTTTATAGAAGTAGCCAAGAAGATTTAGCATTGAATCACTTCGGTCGGTGCTGAATTTTGCCTGAACTACCTATTCTTAGAGCCTGGATTGTAACTCTGTTTCAACTTGAATGCCATCATCAACTGGAATCCTTTCAAATCAACTTCTTAAAATTCCATCTCTGTTACAGAAGATGGAATTGACAGGTTATAGAATCTTTCCAAACTGAAAGCTGGAGATGGTAGCAATTTCTGTCTATCTTCAATGGTTTGATCGATGATAGTCTGAGAAATATTCTTAAATTTCGGCTAGATAAAATTAAACCTAGTGTAACAGATAATCATAAATATTTCATTCAATAAAGTGACTAAACTATTCCACTGTTTTGTTATTATGTTTAAGTAAGTTTACAAGGGGATTGCCATTAAACAGAACAGCTTATGAATAAAATGCATGTTAAATGTCACTTTTCTTTAAACATTCTCACTGTTTCCTCCCAACAAACTTCTCCCTTCACTTTTCTTCTTTTTTAGAGGATACACATTGATTTCTTGACTGTACTCTCTCTGCTTCTTCATTGTATTCATATACTCCCATTTCCTCAACCCCACATGACCCCTTTCAAGTGTCCATTACCTGCTGTTTACTTTGTTGAACTCTGACTTTAAAATATGGAGCACGTCATGAATTTGTAGGGGTCACATCTTTATGCAGAAGCCATGCTAGTGTCTAACCTTCCAACTTTGGTTTCTGTGCTGTTGAAGCTAGTATTCCATGCTTGGTAAATGTCCTTTCTTGGACAGTTATTTCAGATAAATGAATACATTTCAGTATAAGTAAAGTTTAAATAAATATATGCTCAGATGAATTAGTAATACATGTGTTTATTAAAATATATAATTGAATTCCTCATTCACTTAAAGAATCTGAATCTCAGAGAGAGCTCTAGGAACTTAAATTCTTTTGGTCTTTTTTGTCTTTTTAAATTTAATTTCATTGTCAAGGTGATGTTCAGAGGGGTTGCAGTTACCTACATAAGGTAGTGAGTACACTTCTTGTCTAACTTGATACCTCTCCCTCATTTTTCTCCCATTTTCCCTCCTCTCCAGGCCCCTTCCAAATTGTCCAGTTCATTTCCAAATTTTTTTCTTCTCTCACTGTTTTTGTAATACAAGTGTATATTATCTTTATTATTATACTCATTGTCTTTAAGTATTTGTACAAAGGAATTTCAATTCAATATATCAGTTTATGAGGAATTTCAATTCAATATATCAGTTTATGAGTAGAATGCATCTTGATCAATGCCATCCCTTTCATCATTTTTTCCTCTCTCTCCCAACCCCACCAATGCCCTCAATTTACCTGCTTCCATTTTCACATGGAGACCATGAATTTTAGGCCTGCATGTTCCCTCTCTTCCTCTAATTTGTCTACTTCCTTGACCTCAATTCCCCTAAACTCAAGGTTTCCTAGACATGGAACAGTTTCTCAAATGAAACTTTGAGTTTAAAAGCTGAAGACTCAAATAGGAATCTTTCAGAATGGCTTCCTGCCACTGCAAAAGGACCAGATATCAGGAAGAAGCAGAGAGAACTTTGTCATTGCATAAATGTCAGGTAGATGGGAATATCCTACCTGCTAGGTCTACAAGTCTGGGCAACACAGAATCCTGTGTTGATTGTGTTTTATTACTGCCCCATTCCTTCTTTCTTTCCTCTTTCCCATCACTCTGCCACTGCATTTGTTTAATTTTTCAGTATGTGTTTGAACTCAAGTCCTTCTGCTGCTTAGCTGGTATTCTACCCCATCTGCCATGCCTTGGACTCAGCTTCTTGATGATTATTTTAAAGATTCAGTCTTGAGAATTTTTCTGCCCAGGCTGGCTTCAAACCATGATCCTCACTATCAGCCTCCTGTGTAGTTAGAAATAAAGGTGTGAGCCTTCTCGGTGTGGCTTCCAGCATACTTTTGATCGTTCTGCTCTTTCTCTTTTCCTATTCTGCTTTTCCATTGAAACAATTATTTTTTAAAATTAGTGTACATTAGTGTACACTCATTGTGCAATGAGCGTATATTACTAATTGTGACAAATCTACAGATGTGTATAGTGCACTTTGAACACATTTACATACTCCATTGTATTTCCATACTGGGTGGGTCATTATGTTGAGCTTTTGCCTACTTGATCTTCTTTACCTCCTCAATATCCTTTCCTTTTCGTATCCTTTCTCTTGCTGATTCCTATTTTCTTCCCTTTTGCAGTCATATCCCATATTATTATCATTATCATCATTATTATTGTCATCCTCATTTAGATTCTACAATGTTTGAAGCACTTTGCATTCTGACATTGGCTTTTCTCACTAAAGATAATGGCCTTTGGTTTCACTCATCTGTTCATCACAAGAAGTGTACTGTATTCTGTTCATGAGCTTCATCTCCTTACATTATGCACAATATTTAACTTTGACTTATAGATTTACTATCTCAGGGAAATTTCTCCTTGTCTTTTCCATTTTTATTTTGGGTTTTTATTCTGTGATTTTGTTTATAAAAGTATTTCTTAAAAAATATGAAAAATTGCTTGATAGATCACCTGTCTGGAAAGCACTAGGTGCTGAGTTCAAAACCCAGAGGCACTAAAACAAATCATAAAATTAAAAGACCAAACCAAAGAAGAAAACATACTATGAATTTAGGCTCATGTGTATTTTGCCCAAGCCCCATTTTTTCCCCATTCTCGAGTGAGTCTCTTTTCTTTTTAAAAATTCAATTGTTTGAAAGCTTTATGTTTTCTCTATTTTTGGAACCTGAACTTTCATTCTCCTCTCCCCTCCTCACACATTTGTACCTAGAAAGGTACATCAGATCTAGTTGTCTCCATGTCTACTGATGTGGGAAGATCTATTGTGATGTATGAGGTAGGTGTCTTTTATGACTTTATAGCCCCCGGAGAGAACACAGAATACCTGTTTTATATCTTTTCTCACAGACCAGTGAAAGAGTCTTAGTTGATAGGTTACAGTTGAGAAGCAAAACTGAAAAAAGCAACTAGAGTCTCAGAGCTGTTGTCCTTAAAGCCATTACCACCCTGTGTCAGGTAGGTCAGCGGGGTCTCTGGGAAGTCAGCCCTAGGTATATCATTGCTACCGACTGCTCCAGTCACCTCTTACTTCTACATACTTTCTGCAGAAAACAGAAATAACAATGTGATAGTACATGTCTGGTCTCCCAAAGTCGTGAAGATATTCTTGCAGAAAGATAGGAAAAGGCACATGGCACCCTATGCCCACTGTAGAGATGGAAAAAGTGTCTCTAATGAGCCTGATGTGTGGCAAATACTCCAACTTTACCACACAGCTCTCATTTGTCAAAAGGAGACTTGTTCTCTATACAGTGTAATGATGTTGAATGTTCTGTAGAAATGATTGATTTAAGAGAATTGATTTTATATGATTTTCTGATGGCAGTGACTCATGATTCTTGAGGCTGAACACTACATCTCCAGGATGCCGTGAAAAACAAACCTGTGCACCTCAGGCTACAAAATGTGTAATTGGGTCACCTTCCATCGCAGCCTTGTCAACTCCCTCACAGTGGGTCATTCATGCTAGAGACTCCTCTGATCAGTCCTAGAAATTTTAAGACACCTTATTCAGTCAAACCTTCATCAGACTCTAGGAGAATTTGGACATTTCCACCAGGTCTCCTTCCCTCTTTCCTGCATCTAATGATCTGAAATTCTTTCAGCATTGCTTCCTTTCTCAGTTCTGCTCATTTTTCCCCCCACGCTGTATTTCCTGTGGACCACAAAGGAAGTTTCTAATTCTCTCCTTTTCTTGAGTATGAGTAGTTCCACAACTGGATTGGGTCTGAGCAAGTAGAGAGGGTTAATTATTCCTACCACAGGGCATGAGTAGGGTTGTGGATCAGCAGGGTCCACTTGCTGGTAGAACTATAGCTGATTTCTCCAACGTTTCCCTGTCTTATTGTTGGGAGCCGACAGTAAAGTTTAAAGGTCATCTTGACCCCGGTGTTTACTTGAAGGTACATACAAGGAACTGGCTTGCTTAAAAAACACCAGGTGCCCGGGATTGCTTTGTTATGTCTGTAGAGTTTGTTTTACTTTTTATCAATTGACCTTGTCTTGTTTTTACTGCACTCTATTTTTACTGAAATTTTCCTTGTTTTTCTGGACTACTGTAACTTTATGTTACCTCTTGACTTCTAATAGTATATATTAGGGAAAGTTAAAAATAAATGGTGCTGCAGTTTTGAACTGCAGACCGCCCGACCCCATCCTTTGTCTTATGTCTTTATTTTTCCACATCCTTGCCCCCTAATTCAGGATTCCCTTTCATTGCCAGCAGGCTCTGGCAAGTGGCCCCGAACAGGGACCTGAAAGCCTGGGATCACGGCAGAGGACCCCGCTAATGTAAGAGGACGTCCAGAAATAGAAAGCGGGAGAGAGTATAGTCAGGAGTAAGAAATTATGGGGCAAGGTAACAGCTGCACCCTATATGTGCAGGCTCTCAAGGGTATGCTTCACGTGCAAGGGGTGAAAGTTAGACAGAGTCAGTTAAATGTTTCTTTCACTTTGTTGAGGAAGTATACCCCTGGTTCCGGGAGGAAGGAACCATTAGTTTAGAAACTTAGCAAAACAAAAAAAAAATGAAAAAAAGGATTCAGGGATACTATGATGCAAATGGCCTATAAGTTAAAACATTGCTGCTTTGTAATTGTCTGGTATCTGTGTAGCCTGCAGGTTCTGTATTGGGGTTGGCAAGAGTCTTGGGGAACAGGCTATAAGACAGCCAACTGGGCCGGTGGGAGACATCCCCCGGATCCCCATCAGGGTAAACTATCCACTAGTGCAAACATTCAGGCCTGTCTGTAGTCCAGCACTTTCTGACAGTCTACAACGCGCATGCTGTAAATGTGTTTTGTCTCAATGCTGGTGTGTATGTATTCTGAAATTCTTGGAATGTTTCTTCTCTCAGATTCATCCTGATGCAAGAGCCCAGAGGAGAGTGGATAACACCCCCTTTTAATATCTGTTTCTCTCTAGCTCCTTCTTTTGTACTTACACTTTAAACTGACCCCCCCTTTCTACCCTTCACTGCCACTTCCTCCACCCTCTCTGGATCCAGAAGTAGGGGGGGGATGGTGAGGGGTGAGAAACCTGGAGGATCTAACAATAACTTTAGAGGGCCAGCAGGGAGAACTCGCAGATGGATAAAACTGCTACTGACCACCTGCAAGCGACACCAGCAAGATCTTAGCCTTGGGCCTTGGCCCAGGGGATCTAAGTAAGGGGGAGAACCTGTCAGTTTGAGGGGATGGCCACTAGGGACTTCTTTCCCTTGCCCCAAGATGACTGGGAATTATCCTCCACCTTAGAAGGCCCCTGGGTCAATGGTTGCAGGAATCTAAAAGAAAAATCCTCTGGAGGTGAGTAGAGGGGGTTCGAGTCTGCTGGTAAGTGGATTTAAGTCCCACTTGTGAATGGTGGTGAGATGTTGCCCCATTCACCGAGACCTGATTTTTGTCTTTGTGGCCACTTGTTTGTCTTTTTTACTTTGGTGTGTTTTCGGTTATGTTTTCTGAGGTAGGGATAAACTGGGGGGCCATAAGCCCCCAACTCAGCCTTTGGTTGTTGTCTAGTTCTGTTTTAGAATTAGTACCAGTTTTAAATGCACATACAATTGATTTTGATTTTTGCGTGCTTTAAGATCTGTGTGTGTTTTGTATGTATTTGTAAACATGCTCAAGATAAAAATTATCAGCAAACTGTAACAATTGGATAAGTTTAAGTTTAAAATTCAAAAGGTTATGAGGTTTGGACATTACCAAAAATTTAAAAAATTTTCACATTGTTTTAAGTGACTTTTTAAAGATTCTTTAACTTAAAAAATTAAAGAAATCTGGTATTTTAAAATACATAAGGCTATTTACACTGTAATCAAGTTATCTGGCTTAACAAAAATACATTGGCTGTTTAAAATTTAGTTCCCTTGGCTAAAATTTGGGGATAAATATTAAAAGTTTAAATATAAAAGTTTGTTTAACACTGTCAAAGACATTACTGTCCTGTCTGTCTAAAAGTATGTATTTTCATTCAAAAAACCAAGAGATAAGAAAAGGAAAAAACTTAAAAGCCAACAAAAGACCTATCTTTAGGGGTAAGAGGTAAACAGGCAAAAGTGCAGTTCAGCTGGTCATACATGGTGGGATGGGCCATGGGAGGAGTCCACACATGGTAAAAGAGGACAAACTGGCACAAACACAGTTCATCTGACCCTAAAGAGTGAGATTAGGTGTGTGCCCATTCCACAGGAGGGGCCAAGTGGCCCAGTTTTCTTCTATCCTTTTTCTCTACAGATAAATACTAGAAACATGATGGTAAAAATTAGTGTTGTGATGATCTGATTAGTATTGCTAAAACTGGCCCTTGGACTTAAAAAGAGGGTTAAAAATGTATTTGTATAATGTGACTTGCTTTCAATGATGTTCTACAATTAGGATATGTTTTTAAAAGTCATGAAGGTGTTAAGTCTAGCTTCTTGGTACAGTGATGGTGATTGTAATTCTTGCATTAAGAAAAAAAATATCATTTAAGTTTAGAAGTTTTAATGTATATCTCTTTTAAAACAAACAGCCAAAAAACAATGAGTGACACTTAGCCTCAAGATTTTAAGGGATTTTAAAAAAAATGCAACTAAAAACTAAAATATAAAATAATAGATTAATAGGAGGCTTAAAAATTAGGAATGGATTTCTGGATATAAAGTTTAAAAGTAAAATTGTTCTTAACATTTGACTCAAAGTGGAAAAATTAGGATTACCAAAATAATTGCTTACTTGCTATTCCAGTTTGCTCTTATAGGTTTTTTTTTAAGTTTCCAACAAGCCCAGAGCAAAGCACAGAGGATTCTTATAAGTTTGTCAGATGTAACTTTGGCTCTTAATAAGTTTCAGGTAAGAACATGCTTAAAAGCTACTTCTATGTTAACCACCTTGTTACTTTTATTGGAGTAAAGTGGCCTTTTATAAGACTCACTGATCTACAAACTGGTTCAAAGCCAGCCCGGGCACAAAAAGGTTCCTGTGAGACTGTCACCTCTATTCAGCCAACAAAGTGCTAAAAAACACCAAACAGAGTTGCTTTGAGACTCATAGTGGCAGAGTGCTAGCCTTGAGCTGTATAGCTGAGGGACAACACTCAGGCCCCAAGTTCAAGTCCAGTGAGCAGCTAAAAAAATACAAATGAGGCATTTATGCCAGTGTAAAAAAACATTCCTTGGACAAGAGCAATAAAGGAACATCCAGAGGCAGTAAGCCACTGCTTGGATGACAAAAATGTCAGATCCTAGAGTCATTTGTGCGTGGTCCTTCAAGAATTGGTCAGAGCCAGGAGGTCATGAAAAAATAGTTTGTAAGCATGCCTAATGTCCATGACTATCTACCTTGTAGGGACAAAAACTTGTTAGTAATCTGTGATAGTACTAAAAAGCTAAAGTTATAAAATGTGGAGGATGGTTTAAATCCCAACCCCTATATGTGCCAAGAGCCCTAATTGACAGTAACTTTTAGCTAACTCCAGCTACATAAAATTTATCTGTTCAAAAAAAAAGTTTGTAAACCTGAGTGTGTGTCTAAACATCTGTCTAATGTGACAGGTGACTTAGACATTGTTAGGGTCACTAGAGGTCACATTCCTAAAGATGCTTTTACAAACCGGAGTACAAGCTACAGTGCTGTAGCCGGAAAAAAGTCTATACATTTTTCAAAAGTTAAAATATTATTCTTAATAACATCTAACCATGGTAACCTCTTTGTAAAATAGACTAAAGTTATAGGTTCCTGGCTAGGTAGGATCAACACCCCTAAGTCAGCTTAAAAAAGTTACAAAAGATAAATCTTCGCCCATCATCCCAGACAAAAATCAAATGTACAATATACAGATGACATCTTTATCAACTGGGCACCCAGTTCATACAAATTCTACTCCATCCTATATAATACTCCATTACATTAATTCTTCACAAATAGTAGTATCTACAAAAGAGCCTCATCCAATAAGGTATAGGCATGTACAGCCATTTGTTACCAATGTTTCTAAAACTAACTCTCAATTAATAAACTGGTCTGGAGCTAATCTTACTAATAAGTACAATCTTGGACTGTGGTGGATAAATGGGCATCCTCAACATCATGTTTGGATGCTGATGGCTACACTCAACAACATAACCTGGCCCAATTAATCCTTTAAAAAATTATGAATTGTGTATCACCACCCTATGTCATTATGTATGGACCATTTAATATTTCTGTAAAAGTTAATTATTTTAATGTTACCTGCTCTAATTGTTCTTTTACTAATGGCTCATATAGTAACATAACTAAATCCATACTCATTGTTAAACAACCATCTTTTGTTACGCTTCCTATAAATATTTCTAAAACTTGGTATAAAGATTCAGACATTCAGGTGTTAAGACAATTAAAAAAACTAATGTGCCCTTGTCGATTTGTTGGGCTACTTGTAGCTGATGTTTTGGCCTTTATTTCGTTAGCTGCCTCTGCAGTGGCAGCTGCTGTGGCACTAACACAAAATGTACAAACTGCCCATTATCTTAATCAGCTTGCTCATAATACTACACAAGCCCTACCTCTGGACTCTAAAGTGACAAAATCTGCTTAAAAACTATTTAAACAATTTCAATGCTATATCCCTTCCCTGACTTATGTTAAAGGATTGCTAATGTCATTGCTTGGCCTAAAAATGCTTTTGCTGATGGTTTTTCTATGCCTTCCTTATATTGTACATACACTACAAAACTCTCTTATGAGTTTAGCCAGCTACATAAGATCAAGCTCCATATAAATAAATTTACCCCCAATAAAACTACAGCCAGAGATGGGTAAGAGGGGGTGCCAGTCTGACCAACCTAAGACAGGGCCTTCAGCTTCACTCTAAAAAAGTTCCAGATGACGGATAAGACAAACAAGGTGATCCACCCAACCTAAGACAGGCAGGTTCACTTCTTTAAACAAAGACATGGGGGAGATGTTGGAAGTTTAAAGGTCATCTTGACCCCAGTGCTCAGTTGAAGACACATACAAAGAACTGGCTTACTTAAAAAACACCAGGTGCCCGGGATTGCTTTGCCATGTCTGCAGAGTTTGTTTTACTTTCTACCAGTTGACCTTATCTTGCTTTTACTGCACTGTTTTTACTGAATTTTTCCTTGTTTTTCTGGACTATTGTAACCTTATGTTACCTCTTGACTTCTAATAGTATATATTAGGGAAAGTTAAAAATAAACAGTGCTGCAGTCTTGAGCTGCAGACCTCCCGACCCCATCCTTTGTCTTATGTCTATTTTTCCACATCCTAGCCCCCTAATTCAGGATTCGTTGCCAGTAGGCTCCGGCATCATATGTTTTTCATATATTTTCTTTTCTCATTATTTATTATAAGAACTAGACAGAGTGTTAATACAGAGATAGATCTAAATATACACATCTAGAACACCATATCCAAAACAATTTTTTCCTGGAAGATTTTCTTTTCCTAGTGGATTTTTTTTTAATTGTCAAGGTGATATACAGATAGAGTTATATAAGTGTGGTAATAAGTACATTTCTTGTCAAACTTCTTGCCCCTTTCCTCATTTTTCTTCTACTTTCTCTCCCCCCTAACCCCCCAAAGCTTTACAGATCATTTCCAACATATTGTCATGTGTATATTGCTGTTGCATTAGTTTCCCTGCACTGGAATACTTTTTTTGAGGAATTTCCAGAGGAATTGTTGCTGCTGCTGCTGTTGTTGTTGTTGTTGTTGTTCTTTTTCTTCTTCTCATTCATAGTCTTCGTTAGAATCTTCCCTCTCTTGTTGGTGCTCACCCTCATGTGACCCTGCCTTACTATCCTATTATTCATGCTTTCCTTTTTTTGAGTGTGGATTAATTGTAACAAGAGCTTTACTATAGCATTTCAGATGTGCATATATTAAAAAGTTTCTGCAGAGAAAAGGAAACAATGACTAATATCAAGAAACAACCCATGTAATGGGGGAAAATCTGTACTCACTATTCAATAAATATTGAATTTAATATCTATAATGTAGAAAGTGATCAAAAGAAACTGAAAAGAAAAAAGAACAAATGATCCATTTAGTAAATGAGCAAGGATAGTTCTCAAAAGACATCCATTATGAAGAAATATCAGTCAAAACTATTCTAGGAGTCCATTTCAGTTGAAATGGAAATCATCAAGGAAACAAACAACATATGCTGTGATGTTGTGCTCGGAATCCCGACCCCCCAAAGACCACCAGAGACCAAGATCAATGTAAGCGACAAAAGAGTCGTTTATTGCAAGCTCGAGCTTGGTCCTCTGCATCCTCAGTAATCAATGACCCTAAGAGGCCTCAAGCATAGAATCAGCATAGTTTTTATAGTATTGAACAAACAGCTTTAAGGAGCTGAGTACTATCCTGATGAATAGTGATGATGAGTATTTTTTCATGTACTTTTTGCCTCTTTTTGTGTCATATTTTAAGAAATGTCTGTTCAAGTTCTTTGCCTATTTGTTAAAAAATTGGGTATTCACTTTCATTCTTTTGATTTCTCACATATATTGGATATTTACCCCTTACTTGATGTACATACATTTCTCCCATTTTATAGGCTTTCTTCACTTTGTAAATTATTTCCTTTGTTGTGTAAAAGCTTTTTAGTTAGATGCAATCTCATTTGCCAGAAGTGGCACTCAAGTGGTAGAGTCCTAGCCTTGAGCAAAAGAAGCTCAGAGACAGTGCCCAGGCCCTGAGTTCAAGCCCCGTGACTGGCAAAAAAAAATCATCAGCAAATAAAGACATATTCACTTTTTTTCTGTTAGAATGTCTTTCTTTCTCATGCTTAATTGCTGTAAGTACTGGAAAGAAATGCTGGAAGAGGGCATCCCTGATGTTTTGTCTGCCATAAGGCAGAAGCTTTCAGCCTTATGCTGATGTTAGCTGTTAGCTATAGTTTTGTCATGGGTGGCCTTAAATTCTCCTTTTAACTAATGCATTGAGAATTAAAGTCATGAAAGGGCATTATATTACCAGATACTTTTTCTGTACCTATTGAAGGATTAATTTTTGCATATGCTTAGGTAATTGATAAGACCAGACTGAGCTCAAGGTTTGTTCTTTTTTTAATGTTAATGCCTCAAAAGAAGGACTTTAAAAACAATAATTCACTACCAATTTTCTTTGCCTCCTCTGAAGACTGTTCAGTGTGGTTAGACCATTCTAATGCCTGAAAAGATCTACTTAAGCTTAGCAAAAAATTTTTCTCAGAGGAAAGCAGTTTGCTGGATCCATTTGAATCTGAAAAAATATAAAATCAGAAACCTTCCAACAAGACTTCTTTGTAACATACCCAGTAGTTTCCACCATTCCGTAATTATCGGGAATTCAATTTTGCATTGCTTTCCAATCAGTATGCAAGAAATCATTTTTGTTTCATCCTCCCACATTTCTCCCTTTAAAGAAAAATATGAAATATCTTAATGAAGGGAATGTGCACGGGAGGATAGATAGTGCTGAGGGTGTGGTTTTTAGGTATTTTGTCATTTGGATTTTTTGGTCAGGATCCTTAATGTTTTTATCAGCTTGGGCTTTTAAATTAGATGTGAAGTAAGACTTCTTTCTACATTTTTATAGTTAATTTAGTGAAAGATGTGAAAGTGAAAGCTTGTGAAAGATGCTGGGATTGGCAGCCCCGCAGACTGAAGTCCTCTGTTCATCCACAGAACAGGTACAGAACGGGCAAGATTACCCACCCACCCTCAGCCCTGATCTGGAGGGACCACCAGTAGGGGTGGGAGGGTAATTCAGCTTCTGAGGCCCTTTCACTCCTTGGAGTCTTTGCTGAGGTGACTACAAAGGTGACTACTGCAATGAAATTTTTCTTTAAAAAAAATTGAAACACAATTAGGAACTAGATGGACATTTCCAGCTCATTTCTGAAAGATGAATGAACAGCAGTCAGTAATTTTTGGACCTCTTTTTCTTATTTCAGACCCAAAAAGCTGATCCAAGAGTCGGATCAGCACCTGAAAGATGTAGAAAAAATTTTGCAAAATGACAAACGGTATTTAGTATTGGACTGTGTACCAGAGGAGAGGCGTAAATTGATCGTGGCTTACGTTGATGACCTGGATCGCCGGGGTCCACCCCCACCTCCTACAGCATCAGAACCCACTAGACGATCTACAAAATAATTCTAAATAATCTTCCACTGGGGTATCTATTAATCAAAATGCTTGCATGAGCCAGTTTTCAGGGTTTTTTCATATGTGCATTAGTCAACCTATTGCAAAACCATCCGACGAACAGAAGGAGAAGCATTTACAAACCGTTTCTGAACAGAACACTCTGGAAATATTTATGCTTTTCTTTGTGTGGCATGACTGACATACATACTCAAATATAGGCTGTCTCTGATAAATCTGAAATCTTGAAGCTAAAAATCATCCTTTTATAAGATGTGGAAGTCAGTGACTTGGTGATGTTCTTTCTAGCAGTGTTACACATGCAAGACATAGGAGCATTTGTGGTTTGAACTCGCAAGATGCACATGCCACAGACTCTTAAGAAACCTAAGTTGGGGTTTGTTTTGATTTTGTTTTTTAAAGCGGGTAAAAAAAAAAACACTGAAAATTGAATTCTTCCAGAGGCTAAGAATACCATAATGGACGTACTTTTGCCTTTGTCTCTAAAGAACAGTATAGTTCTATGTTCACTTATGTGCTTTGATTATCCCTTCTGAATTATAGGCCAAGTCTTGTTGTTTAGCCTAAGAGAAGATATATTTAGTAATTTCTTCTCAGGTATGGAATCACATTCATAACTAATGTGTTAGCCAGAGTAGAACTGGTTAAACATCTTTTATTTGCCATTGAATGATCTTCACCAATATCCTGGGTTAGACAACAAAAATTACCTTTCTGGGTGTTCTCTGTAAACTCTCCTCCTGTTTGAATGTTGAACTTTTGTTTCTAAAGTTTAATTTTAAAATGTTTGAATGTTCTGTTTATGTATTTGAACTACAATAAACCAACCCTTTTTATATATGTGGATTGTATATGATTAATGTTACACAATTTATAAAGTCTTCATTTTAAACCAAAGTTGACTGAACTTGAATATTAAGTAGTTTTTAAAGGCAGAATACTGTTTTCTACTACAAAGGGGAAGAAATTTGTAGAGAATTCTTTTATTGGTGTTCAAGACTTGGTAATAATACTTTTTGCCAATAGTCAGAAGATTTCCTTGTTTAACTTTTTTTTGTGTGTGTGAACATCAATGGCTTGTGCCTTATTGGCATCCTTTCAGTTTGTCCTGGGAACCACACCGTGGACTTAGCTTTGATTCCTAATGACTTTTTTCTAGCTTTACCTCCCCAGATTAAAAAAAAATCCTATTTTATTGTAGGATCCTCTGAGCTTGCTCATATAAATAAGTCTTTGCATGCCAAATGAGTAAATGCGTTAGAAGATACATTTATATTAAGAAGATAATTTCTCTTCTATTTCACACCTACTATGATGCAACAAAACCTAAGTGCCTTAGAAACTCTGAGCGCTACATATTGAAATTGACGTTGGTGGGTCAGACTGGTCTCAACCTGCAAAATTGAGAAATAGGATTTGAATAGGGTTTGTATATTTTTCCTTCTGAAATTTGTTTTTATAAATTCACCAAGTGATTTTTTTTAATGAATAAATTTGAAGTACTTGCCAAAGAGTGTACAACCATTACAGAAACAGGACTTCCTGCAAAGGTCAGAGTTCTACGCCACTGTATTTTGTTATTCTAAATTCCACATAGTACTGTTTGTTCATTCATTAATGCCATTTTTTACAGTATAGAAGAGTGAAGAAAATGACTTGGTGACATCTATTATTTACTGCTTTTGTCTTAACTATTAAATATTTTGGTTCCAGTGTTCAAGTAAGTTGCAAATCAAACTTGGCCTATTCACATTTTCTTAAGGTAGCAAGTTATTGTATCAAGTTCTTCAAGAAAGGTTCTAGTACACTTGGTTGCAGTGTATCTTCATCTTGATGTGTTTGTCTGCAATTCACCTGTGACATCTCCCCATAAAGCCCTGTTGCTCCAAGTGATAAATTTGAAATGATCAAAGTCTCTGACACCTATATGAAGTAAAACATTGCTTTTATCTCTTTGCAAGTTTAAATATCAAACCCTGCAGGTTTTCATGCTTTCTAGTGACATAAAAATTCTTAAGTTGTGTCTCACAATTTAAATGTAATCCTTGAATAACTGGTGTCAGAGAACAACATTTTGAATTCCTGGATTAAGCTACTTTTTTTGAAAATGTGAGCTTAAGTAAAATTTACAAAGAACAAGTCAAAAGAAATCTATATCTTGCCATGTTGAAAAGCAAACTATGACCTTTTATGAAAAGCAAACAAACACAATCTCAGACCTAACATTAAGAACAGCAGTCATAATCTCTCACTATCTTGTTTGTTTTAGAAGAATTTTTCTTCCTGGGTGGA
>NW_012267301.1:4697385-4702078 GCF_000151885.1 Dipodomys ordii
CTTTCCTTTCCAAGTGCTGTGGAGGAGGGTGCCAATCACACATAGGTTCCCCACAAAGCCCACCAGGCAGACAGCCACCAAGAGAGCAGGGATGATGGTCCTCCAGTCTTTGGAGTCAGAGGGCAGGTAACCTCCAGCAAAGTGGAGGTGAGCCAAAGGTGAGTTCATGATGCTGGAGTTGGAGTCTGCAAAGGCAGCGGTCAGCATCACCTTTCTGTCCAGCTCCACTGCACAGAGACTAGCTTCTTAGGTTAGTCTTTGTGCCTGGGCTCTTTTGTACAAGATACAAAGGAAAAATAGCCTCTGTTGTCAGTGTCAAATGACACTTCTGGACCCTGCCCTTGCTTGTTTCCTGAGTGCAGAATGGCAAAGAAGGTTGAATGCTAAGCTCTTTGCTGCACGCAATATTCCTGTGACCAGTGAATGGCAGCCAGCAGGGGTGCATGTTTGCTGCTCATTAGCCAGTTTAATACCAAACCACCAGCCCTGCAGAGCAATGAAAACATACTCATAAATGATAAATGAGAACTCATGTGTAAGTGGGATATGCTTCTAGAGATTAGAAGGAAATCAATAGAGCCAATTACAGTTATTTCCAACCAGCTATTTCTAGAATCTTGGCTGTGGTCTGTCATTCAATGAGCACATCAGAATCTGTGGGATGGCTTGATCCAGTGGGTCTGGGTTAGGGTCTTGAGAATTTGCGTTGGTAAGATACTCCCATAGGGTGTTGAGGCTGCTAGTTTGAGAGACCACATTTAGACCTGGTGCTTCTGCCACCCTGTGCATTCCCTCCATCCCCACCCCTCCACACCATTTGCAGAGATGAGTTTCCTTTTACCCTCACTGTCACTCCAGTCTCTTCATTAGCTAGCTCATAGCAAGTACAACTGGATAATGAAAAACATTGGAAGTCCTATGGGGTATAATTATGGATGGCTTAATTTTATCATTGTTGAGATTTTTGGAGCTCTGAATTGCACCTGGTTTATATACTAAACAGACAAGTGAAGGCCACCAAGTGATGAATGAAATTGCTTTTTGGACAGTAAAAAAAATTAAAAATGTTTACATGGACATTTAAGAGAATATTTAAAATTGGGAGGAAATCTCAGGAAAAAAAGATTCTAGGACTAGAATAAAATTGAAAGTTATACCAGTGAACACTCTGGGAGGGATTCGAGGAGCTAGAATTGTTCACAGAAAGGGGTTTGTAGACTTAAAATGAGAATACAATTACTCTGAGTATAACTGAGTCAGAAATGCTTCTGGTATGCTACCGTGGAGAGATGAGTTGAGAGACCTCCAAGTTGTAGTACCAAGTCAGCTTGCATATGTTTTTCTCAGGATAGACAAATCTAACAAGCTGCAGAATTCAGCTCTGAACAGTACCGCTACTGAGAATGCTGTCCGTGGTGGGTTTGTTCTCATTTCTGTTGCCCTTTCTCTTTGGGAGGCAGAAGAATAGTCCCCAGGAAAGGGGGAAATACTACAAATAGGCACAAAACCTTTCAGGGGTGGAAATGTTCTAAAGTTGGGTGGTGGTGATGTCTACACAAGTGTAAATGTACTAACACCTTGAACTTTATATTTTCAGTGTGTGAATGTTGTATAGTAGGATAGTGGGGTGTTGGGCAAAAGAATAGTGGGGTGTCACATGGGAATAAGGACACCAACTTGAACTCAGCAAGACCAAGTTTACTTCTGCAGAAGAGAGTGCTATTGACAGAAAGCCAAGTAAGCAAGTGCATTGGGTGGGCAGTCCACTCAGGTTTTATCCTTAAGGCATTCTACTTGGTCATAACTTAAGGTTCATAGTCTTACAAGATTGGCTAGTTTAAAAAGGGGTTGGTTAAAAGTTTGAGTGATCAACCAAAACCAGAGGCCTAGCCAAATGTTAGAAAAACAATTCTTAGCTGGTGCTCACTCTACTGCTTGAGCCACACCTAGAAAAACAATTCTTATAACAGGATATGGCTCAACTAAAATAACTTCTTACAAGATGGCAGCTACCCTTAAATTAGTATTGCATATATAAAGATAAAGCAACCACTTTGTTCGAAAAGATTCTAACTCCCATAATAACTCTATGGCTTTTTTTCATAGGTCCATCCTTCACCTAGGATGGACCTAGGTAAAAAGCAGATGTCTGCTCTTAAAATGCTAGTAGCCTCCATAGCAGAGGCTAATTTGAAACAATTAAGTTTATGGAGAGAAGATGGCCTAGAAGCATCAAAGTAAGTGACAGTGCTGGGTAGGAGGGTGGATGAGGGGCTTGGGGACAAAGATCTAGAGGATAAAGAGTTTGGGGCTCCTACTTGGTTTCTCTGGCTTGGAAATGGGTTTTTCCATTTCTCACACTCTTGAATGTTTTTATCACTTGAGACAAACCTTCAGCCCAGCCTTTTGCCTCTTGATGGCTAATTCAAGATGGAATCTTGCAGACTTTTTTTTTTAACTGAGTTGACTATAAACCATGATTCTCTAGTTCTCAGCCTCCTGAGCAGTTAGGATTACAGATGCAAAACACAGGCTTGTGCACAGCGTATGTACTTTTCTTTTGGTGTGTGCTTATTGAATCACTCTCTGCCGGGCATTATTCTAGACCCTGGGAAGCCAGTGGCGTGAAACATCTCTTCTTGAGGAGCTATAATCCAGTGGGACTAGTTTCAGGGACCAATGAACTTGTCATTGAAGAATATTGGCTCCTGGAGGTAACTAAAGAAGAGGGGCAACTGACCCCTGTCAGGAATTGAGTTAGGGAAGGTCTGTCAAAGACTTCTTGGAAGAAATGATACTGGAACTGAGACCTGAGCCATGTACCTACCTCTTTGTTCCTGCCAGATCCTCATTGGAGCTCATAATCGCTACTTCTGTGTTTAACACACCAGAAAGCAGCAGCTACTCTTCAGAGAGTCTGTTTATATGCTGAGAATTAACTTCTTCCCTCTTCCTAGCTCTCACTGATACAGGCATGTAGAATCTGAACTTCAGAGTAGCCATCAAATCTGGAAACAAGCAAACAGACAAGAAATGGCTTACTAGATGCTATGATAAAAGCAATACTCTTCCAGACTCAGTGAGTACCTTGTACTGTGAGGAGGAAGCTTCCCAGCATTCAGACCTTGATCAGGTGAAAGCTCCTTGCGTTACGCACCATTTCCATCTGGCTTTGCTGACCAGCTGCAATTTGTTAGCAGACTGAGAGCTCAGGCTCCTCCCTGAGAAGTTCACAAGTTAGGGCTCAGACTTAACAGTACTTTGCCATCTCTTCCCTCCCATCTGCAACATTAACAGAAAGGCTGGTGTCCTTGGTAAGTACTTCGCTTTCTGTTGTGATTTGCAGCGGCTTTTCTTCAGTGCCCTGGTTGTGCTCTGTTTTTGACTACATTTATCTTGTGTTTTTTGTGTGGAGTAGGCCCATGATTTTACTGAAGTTCTAGAGTGTTGTTCCAGGCTACAGGTACATGTGTAGTCATCATCTATCTGCAGGGTGAGCGAATAGGTCTGCCTGTGTCCGAGTGGTCACCCCTGTGAGAGCTCCTGCTTTTGTTGTTCGTTTGGTGGCCTTTCAGTCTCAGCTGCGAGAAAGAGGATGGAGACAGACTGTTTATGACAAGGTGGTCATCCAGTTGGGGAGATGCTGTTTTATATTATCTAAGACGCTAGTTTTTGTATTTGTTTCCATTTCTAGACATGCAGTTGAGAATCAGAGACTGGGAATTAGACCTGAATTCTGCCTCTGAAAAGAGGGACTGGAAAAGGGACGCTGGTTTTCTAAGTGTGGAGAGGAGACGAGCTCTGGATGTGTGGTGACGATTTGTCCTCTACAGGATGGGCAGGCACGAGCTGGGACCTGGGAATCTTCATTGCTGGGTAAATTGCTTAGGCCTTATTTTGGAGTTTTGCCTTTGTTAATGACTCCTCATTTTAGCTTTACAGAAAATAAAATTCAGACAGTTCTTTGGAAAACAAAAAGGCTAAAAAACATGAGGATGTAGCCTCACTGGGCCAAGTTTTGTAGAACTTAAAAATTCCTTTAAAATCATAGTCCAGGGCTGGGAATGTGGCTTAGTGGTAGAATACTTGCCCAGCATATGTGAATGATCCCTCACTTCCACATAAACAGAAAAAGTCTGAAGTGGCACTGTGGCTCAAATGGGTGCTAGCCTTGGGCAAAAGAAGCTCGGGGATAGTGCTCAGGCCCTGAGTTTAAGCCCCACGATTGGCAAAAAAAAAATCATAGTCCAGAGCAAGGGATCTAAGAAGACTTCTCAGAAGTGTTACGAATGGCAAAGAAACATGACGAAATGCTCATCATCCCTGACCATAAAGGAAATGCAAATCAGAACAACCCCAAGATGCCATCTTACCCCAGTTATATTGGCCAACATTTTGAATTCTAACAACAAATGCTGGTAGGGATGTGGGGAAAAGGGAACCTTACAACACTGCTGGTGAGAATGTAAATGAATACAACCACTCTGGAAAGCAGTCTGGAGGTTCCTCAAAAAAACTAAACATAGACATTCCCTACCATCCAGCCTCTTCCCTACTCCAGCCTCTATCCTAAGCAGCATGAGCCAGTATATGATAAGGACACCTGCAAATCCATGTTCATTGCCACACTATTTACAATAGCCAAGATATGGAAATAACCCAGATGCCCCACAATATATAAATAGATCAAAAA
>NW_012267301.1:4702128-4705151 GCF_000151885.1 Dipodomys ordii
TAGATGCATTTTACTTTACTATAAAATGAGGCAGCAGTTTGCTTGTTCAAGTTTTACTATATTTATAAGTACAGAGAACATGGTTTTATATTGTTTTTTGCCACGGACCAGGTTCTGTTGGACAACGGAGGACACCTAGGGGAGGAACCTGGAATGGGGGGGGAGATGGCAAACAGACAACTCACACACAAGAGGAGTGGATGCTGAGTGCGATTTAATGCAGAGGATAACAAACTTTTATAACAGAAGTCTTCATGAGAAAGGGCAAAAGGTTACACACTCTTGCTGCATGGCTTCATTTTTGGGTGGTCACCAGCTGATCACCTGATAGGCATTTGTTTCCGGCTTATCTCTAAGAAATACAATGATTACGATGTTTGTCGCCAATTAACTATTACCTATCTTTATAGAGGCCTTAACTTTCCCATAAGATCTTTCCTGTTTCTTCTTTAATAATAAACCTCAAGGAGACCTGGATCTAGCAAGTCTCTTAGTAAATAGCAGGAAATTCTTTCTCCTAAATAATTGTCTCAGCAATTGCCATACATTCTTTCTGTTCTAGCTGAGCCTACTGCTTCTTGTAAATCCCTTACAAACAATTCCTTCTGCTGAAGTGACTTTGTGAAACCCCCAATACTTTTATATTTACTTATAACTTGTCTACTAGCCTCCATAAGAGGGGTTTCAGGGCAGCACTTAACTCTGGTGAGTTAGTCATATTTTTTAAGACACTCATCAGATATTGGAGTCGTCAACACTCTTAAGAAAGAGCTTTGAATAAGGGAACATTGACAATGAGTAAGTACAAAGAGAAGTAGAAACAGTAAAAGATTAATAGGCACTCTTATGAGGAAAAGAAAGGCAGAAACACATCTTTCCCAGGGGTTTGCCAGCCTTTCCAGGAGTAGGCCTCTTAGAAGCCCCATTCTCCGAGGTAGACTTCGGTGAAATCCCAATACTCGGAGATAGGTTTCTGTAAAGCCCCATTCTCTGAGGTAGACTTCAGTGAAGTCCCAATACTCAGAGATAGGTCTCTGAAGCCCCTTTCTCAGGTCTGAAAGATGGTTTCCCATGCTAAGCAGACTCCACTGGAGTAGGCGTGGCAGTTTTTCATTTCTCATTACCATTGTGATTTTTATTTTCTACTAGCCAAATTCTGTCCTAATGTTTTTTTTTAACTTTTTATTTTGAAGGTGTTGTACAAAGGGATTATAGTGACATAAGTCAGGTACAGAGTACATTTTTTTGGACAGTGTCATTTTGTTGTTTTTTTTTTCTCATACTTTATCCAAAATGCTTGTTATTCTTCATTACTTAGAAGCCCTGCAATATCTTCAAAGTTGGGCAGGGTTCAAATTCATTGTTACAGATAAAGTTGATACCACTTAGCATCAAAGTTTACAAATCCTTTATATTTAAGGCTGCATCATTAACTCTAGGTTGTTCTTGGGAGAAAAGACATTATTGTAGATAATGACTTTCCTGCATTTTAGAAGAAAAAGAAGGGCAATTTAAAAATATTTAAATCACTGTATAGAATGTCAGGTTGTTACAATGTTTAGACCTTGAAGCTGCAAAGCCTTTCATTTTTAGAGGCTTTAGGGGACTGCTCCCTCTCATGCTAAACCCCCTCCCCCCCACCACTGAGGGAAGGTGGGGATCTTTGCTTTTCAGTGGAAATGAAACAGCCTTTACAGGGTAAGGCGAAGTCTGAGTTAAAGTTTGCCAATCGAGCTATAGTTTACAATGGCTCCCAACTTGAATAAAGCAGTAGTTCCTATTCAGTAGACTTTGATCAGGAAAAGTCAAGTGCTATCGAGTAAGAACATATACCAAGCAAATAAAGCAGGAAGGAAAATTTACACTTGCAAAACTTTTAATTTGAGCTTTGGGTATGAGAAATAAACTTTTAACATTAGAAACCATGGGTTCAGGAATAAAATTCTACTCCATCCAGCACAGTACAGGGCTGGGCCTAAGGTGCAAAAGCCACTGACCCTGCTGAGCAAACATCTGGATTCTGGTCACAGGCAACAGCATCTCTACACAACCAATGTTTTCTACAGCGAAATCTTTGGACACCCAGGTTTTAATTCTGAAGCATAATTCTCACATGATAAATGACTTACCACATTATACATTTTAAAATGCAGAAGGTGAAGCATTCTTGTAATTCCTAATAGTAATTTTATTGTACTTTATGCACTACTCAGTAAGCAGTGGTACTGGTAAAGACAACAAATTGTAGATTTTCTTTGGAGATTTCATCACTTTTCGTGTTACCAGGGGATAGGGTCATTGTCTTGTATGGAAGGGGTGGCGTCCCTCTCGTGCCAAAACTGCTCTACATCAGGAAGGATGGGAATCTCTGCCTTCTCAGGTTTCTCTTTGCCAGAGTTAGGTGAGTTGGTTTTCTTCTCTGGAATGGATATTGTAGACTTGGGAGATGGAACCTTTTCAGGAACAACTTCCATGTTACCAGCTGGTGTTACCTGAGACTGTGAGGCAGCTGGGGGCTTTTTGGTCACCATCCATTTCCACAAGCTTTTCAAGCCTTCCTTGAATTCTTCAGACATTAGTAGGAAAATGAGAGGATTTGCTGAAGAGATGGAAGAACCATTCTGGCAGGGGTAACAGGCTGGCCACGGCCCAGATAGTCCCCAGCACTGACCAGATGGTGCAGTTGCAGATATTTACTTGCTTGGCTGGGTCACTTGCATACATGAAGCATGCTTTGGTAACTGCAACAACTGTCAGGCTCTTCATTGCCATGGACATGTGAATGAACCAGTCTGAAGACTTGCAGACAAACCAGCCTAGATCTCAAATACCTTTGGAGTATGCTGTAGCATGGATAGGTACAGAAAACAGAAGGAGGGAGAGATCAGCCAGGCTGAGATTCAGAATCAGAGAGTGGATCATGGATGCCTTTCCTTTCCAAGTGCTGTGGAGGAGGGTGCCAATCACACATAGGTTCCCCACAAAGCCCACCAGGCAGACAGCCACCAAGAGAGCAGGGATGA
>NW_012267301.1:4710291-4725233 GCF_000151885.1 Dipodomys ordii
CTAGAACAAATCATGTTAAGTGAGGTAAGCCAAGATTAGAGAGACAAGCAGCACATATTCTCCCTGATATGTGGAAGTTAGATCTAAAATGCACTGAGATATGACAAATTACACAAGATTCTAGATACAGTGAGACCAGAAGAGGATAGTCTTAGGAGAGAATCACAAAGGTGCAATGCCTAAGTGCTTCTTCGAATTTATATAAAATAATATACATAGTAAATATACTCCTAAGATAGGGAAACAAAAGACTTTTCTTAATTTGTTTTTTTTCTATTTCTGATGACTCTGTATTCTTTAACTTATAGATGGTATGTTTATGTGCACATCTGTGGGAGGGTGGAGGGAAGGCACAGAAGCAGATGAAAAGGTGCAGCAATGGAGCTCACTGGACACTGGTGAAAGTGAACTGTACAACTCATGGGTGGAGGTGGGAGGGAGGGAATGAGAGAGTGAGGGAACAGACGACACTATGCCAAAGAAACTGTGCTATTACCTGACACATGTAAAGGTAACCCTGCTGTATATCACCTCTAAAGCAACACAAAAGTAAATTAAAAAAAATCATAGTTCAAACATACTTAGGCTGGTACTTTGATGTATGTGTTTTTTTTTCCCTCCTTTTTTTCCCTTCTGCCCAAATGTTGTCTTTTGAATAATGCAGCTTACTTCAGCCATGATTTTTGTCATAATGAGGGTCCTTGTCAACCAAAAAGCCCCAGGACAAGGTGAATTGGAGATTGTTGCTACTTTGCAGTCTTATTTTCCTAGGAGACAGAACCTTTTCAGGATATAAAGCACTACAATATTCTTCATGGGTTTGGAAGAGTTCTGCTTTAGATATGAGCTTATCCTTGGCTATGGGTGTATTGTTTGTTGTCCTTACTGAAGGACCTCTATTTTACCATTTGGAGGAAAATTTGAAGTCTTTTACCAGCCCTGTGAGGTGGCTCAGACCTATAGTAGAATATTCTCCTTTTTTTTAATTATCTCAGACCTATAACCTCAAGGCCAGACTGGGTACCTAGGGAGACCTTTCTTAAAAATGAAAATCTGCCCAAACCACCTGGTACAATGATTTTTTTCAACATTAAATTGGCTTCTTTGAGCTATAATTGTATAGTTTTCATTTTCCATCTTGTATTTTTCCCTTGAGTGGCCAGTGTGCTTATAATTGACTAGAACTGTTGCCATGACTCCAAACCCAACCTCATTCATTGCTAGCATCTCAGGTCTAGATTAGCTGGGAAAATTAAGTGTTCAGAGATTCAAAGCTTGCTTGCTTTCCTGGGGGCATGAGAAGAAGTGGAAGTTGTTTTTCTTGAGTGCTGAGAGCCATAGCTCGTGTGGTCTATGAAGGTTTTGCCCTTCCCATCTGTTCTTGGAAGACAGTTTATTCAAACAGGAAAACCTGGATAAACAACTGGTTCTTGCTTCCTTTGAACCTCATCTGGTCTTAGTTATTTGCTCTCTTAGACTTAAGCCTCTTCACCTGTTCCTGGATAGCTTGCTTGCAGCTGGTTAAAGATAACACCTGATGGACTGAAGTTTGATTCAATTGCCTTGCTCCACATTCTGTAATTTTCCACAATCCGCCATCCTCAGAGAAACAGATTGGAGGCTTGCTCTTCACTTCTCACACATGGCTTCCTCATGACTAAATTCTTTCTCTTTTGTAGAACTCTGCAGTGGCTGGCATGCTCCATAGTGAGCAAAACACACCATGTTGGTGGCATTTTTAAAAAACCATTGCCAATAACAAAATATATTGAAAACCTTTTCAAAGCAAGCTGTTTTGGTGAGGAAGGAAAACTATAGAATCTGCCTCCAAATGTTTCAAACGATATAAAATGTTGGAATCACTTACTCTGCTCGGAGCTAAAAACAAATGAAAACACTTTTTAAAGCTTTGTTCTTCATTGCAAATCCTTGTTGAAATTCTCCTAAAGGAATTTCTCATAGTTTTCTAAAATTCTCATAAAGGAATTTCTCATAGTTTTCTAAAGCTTTATTACATACACGTTATTTTTTATTGTAATTGAGATAATATTGCGATTGAAAATAAAAGAAATATCCTTACCTAGCGCTGGTGGCTCATGCTTGTAATCTTAGCTACTCAGGAAGCTGAGATCTGAGGATTGCAGTTCAAAGCCAGCCTGGGCAGAAAATTCAGTCAGAATTTTTAAAAACGTATTTGTATTGTAAAAGTGATATATAGAGGGGTGACAGTTATATAAGTCAGATAATGAGTCCATTTCTTTTTGAACAGTGTCACCTCTTCCCTCATTTTCTCCCAGTTTTTTCCCTGTTGACCCCACTTCCCCACAAGTTGTATAGTTCATTTCAACATTGTGTCTAGTGAGCATTACTGCTGCCTTTGTTCACCCTTTGTCCCATCATTTCTGGGCTCTCCCTGACCCTCCCCCAAAAAGATAACCTTGCATTCAAAAGGTTCGGAAAAAAAAAACAGCTACAAAGGAGAAACAAAACAAAACAAAACAAGCAAAATAACAAAGAACCTCTTGTTTCCTTTTCTTGGAGTTCATTTCAATAGACATCTGTGAGACTCTTATCTCCATTGAGCTACCCAGAAAAAGCCATACATAGTGCTGTGGCTGGAGTGGTAGAGGGCTAGCCTTAAGTGCAAAGAGGCTCAGTGACAGTGCCCAGGCCCTGAGTTCAAGGCCCAGGATTAGCAAAACGAACAAAAACAAAAACCCCTTTACTTTCGTAAAATCGATTAGATAGAGGAGGTGCTGTCTTTTTCCTGTTTACTTTCTTGGGGGCAGGACTGGTGTTTGAACTTGGGGCCTTGCCCTTGCCAGCAGGTGCCTATTGCTGAGCCACGCCTCCAGACTAATATTTTATAGAGGAAAGTGAAGTGCCTCAGATTGTTACTTGATGGTAGTTGCACAGCTGATCATTTGTGAAACCAGGATGGACCCCATATTCCTGATCCTGCTTTAATCCCATCGGAGCGGCCTCCAAAGACTGTGTTCTTTACCTTATGTACTGTGTATATAGGTATATACAGGTACAGGTGTTCTGTGTGAGTTTCCTATTTGCTGCTGTTAATGTAAATTGACGCCCTATCCTCAGAAAGGTCAGAAGTCCCACAGTGTAAGTAGACTGTTTTCCTTCTGGAGGCGTCAGGAGAGAATCTGTATCTTAACCTCTTCCAGCTTCTAGAAGCTGTCCACAGGCCTTGGCTCATTCCTATTCTCCATCTTTTGACCAATTCCAGGAACACAGTATCTATGTGTCCCTATTTCTGTCTTTCTTGTTCCATCTCTGGCCTCCTTCCTCCTGCTCCCCTATGCAAAAGAGTCTAGTGATTATATTTTACCTACATGGGTAGACCAGGATAGTCTGTCCAGCTCAAAAATCCTTAATCAGAACTGCAGAGTTCCTTTTACTATGTAACTGTATCCACGGCTTTCTGTAACTAGGATGTAGACATTAATGGACTATTTCTTCCTTTCGCATACATTCTACTGACTCCCTAATTTAAATGATTTTTAAATCTCATTTTATGGTGCTGGGTTGAATTCAGGGAATGCTCTCATACTTAAGGTCTACCTCCAGCCCTTTTGTCATAGTCCTGCCTTATACTTTGATCTTCCTGATCTCTGCCTCTTGAGTAGCTGGGATTGTAGTTGTGAGCTATTATGCCTGGCCTGTACTAAACAAATTTAAATAGAACATCTCTAAACCTTTAAAAGAATTAGAGCTAAATATTGATTGAGACTTATTTTGAAGCACTTTCTAAAATTGTATATGTATTATCTTATTCTCATGACAATACTAAGTTCTGTCATTCCTGGTTATTAAAGGAAGGAGCTCAATTTCAAAGATAAACTCAAGGTCACACTGCTAACAAGTTAACAGCTGGAGTTCAAAAATTGGATCAATCTAGCTGTGCATGGTGTTACATGCCTGTAATATCAGCTGTCCAAAAACAAAGGCAGGAAATTGTGAGCTTGTTGTCAGTCGGGACTGTATAGTAAGATTGTTTTGAAATGCCAAAACCAAACAAAAAAAATAGATGTATCCAAGAATCCATGTGGAGATTTGCAGTATTAATCTCTAAGGAAAGAGACTGGATACAGATGTTTCGCGATCATACTATCAGGCTGGTGTTCTTCAACAGGTACTTTGTGAAACACTCCGTGTTAAGGTCATCCAGTAAAACTTCTGTGCTGATGAAAACTTGTCTGTATTTCTACTTTCTATATATCTATAGCTATAACTCATAGGTACATATTGAACACTTCAAACGTGGTTAGGATACCTGAAGATTGATTTTTTAAGGTGTATGTACTTATAATTAAATTGAAATTGAGACAGAACATTTTTATCTTAACTTGTCTAACATTGAGGTCTAACAGAAGCCCAAGCCTGTATAGAGATGTTACTTTCATGCACACTACTACATATGACAGCTAATTGGCATTTGAAGAATAGCTGTGGAAAGCTTTTGAACACACTTCTGGAAGGACTGTGTGTTTGTGCGGGAGGTAATAAGAGAACAGGATTTCAGGTGTTAGTGCCATCTGAAGTATTGGTTAGTGTGACAATCCCCCTTCACTCATTCAGCAAGAATCTGTGAAATTACTCTAGGAATCTTGGGGAAATCAAGGTTGTGGGACTAGGGTCCTGCTAAAAGGTACAACTATTCTAGAAGGACAGGAAGTACTTTGGTGAAAGTGTTAGCTATGATATTGCCTAAGGCAATAGTACTGGGGCAAAAACCAAGTGAATAATAGTGGTCTAATGGTGTTCAGGTTTACTTTAGCTGTGGCAATACTTTTCATACAAAATTTACATAAAAAAATGGGAGCTCCACTATTTGAAGCAAGTGCGGGGATAAAATCATAGTCTTATTTTCTTCTCTTTTTTTCTTTTCTCTTTGACAGTCATGAGGCCTGAACTCTGGGCCTGGGTGCTGTCCCTCAGCTCTTCAGCTCAAGGCTAGTGCTCTATCACTTCAGCCACAGCACAACTCTCGGTTTTCTTAGTGGTTTATTGGAGACAAGAGTCTCACAGATTTTCCTGCCTATGCTGGCTTTGAACCGTAATCCTCAGATCTCAGCCTCCTGAGTAGCTAGGATTACAGGCTTGAGCCACCGGCGCCCGGCTACATAGTCTTATTTTCTACAGTACTTCACTTACTGTTGGTGGCCCTCATGGTGCTTCTGTGAAGCCAGGATAGAGTGCATAGTTCACAGGTCGAATCCAGAAAAGTCTCAAGCTCAGATGCAGGCGAGTTCTCGGGATTCCCATGGAAGGCAGTGAGGGAGGGCAGGGGTGTGTGAGAGGAGGGTGCTATCCAGATATTATCTCTATTAAATATTTTAAAACACATTTAACACTCATATCTTTTGAAAGAATCCTAATGGATTGTAAAGTTTGTCTTTTCATGTTATGTCAAAAAGTAAATTCTGTCATACCAATACTGAGCTGTACTTTTTATATATAGCTTTCCAGTTTTCCTTTCTTCTTCCTCCTCCTCTTCACTTTTCTCCCTCCTCTAGTTTTTTCTTTTTCTTTTTTCTTGTGCCAATCCTAGGCTTGAATTCAGGGCCTGGGTGTGGTCTCAGAGAGTTTTTGGCTCCAGGCGCGATAGCGATAGCACTCTACCACTTGAGCCACAGCCCTACTTTTGAATACTTGGCGGTTCACAGCCTCCTGAGTAGCTAGGATGAGCCACTACTGCCCAGCCTCCTTAGTTTAAAAAAGTTGCCACTGCCAATTTTAATGTGTTATTTCCAAATATGGAAAGAATAGGCAGTAAAGTGGAATATTTTTTTCCTTTTCTCTACTTGGTTATTTCTAAAGAACACTCAGCAAAATATGTGCATTCTATCATGAATGATTATTGTTGTCCTAAGTACTAGGTATCAAGATGGAGACATTTTCTTGCATCCATTTCCAGGTGAAAAGAAGTGACTGAAATAACTACCTTCAAGAGCTACAAGCACTAAGATGAGTCAGAATTTGGTCCCAGGCAACTTGGCTTTGCCACTTGAACTATTAGACATTAGCTCATCTCTAACAGAGGCTTGTTCTCTGGTAACTACTGCTGGGGAAAGGTTAGCCAAGGGAGGTATGAGAATGGTCCCTAGAGAGAAGCAGAATATGGACATCGGGTGCTGCCATGTTTCTCCGAGGGAGAGCTTACTCTCCATCTCAGTGCACTGCCCTCTCTCAACAGAAGCCCTGCTGGTTGTACAAGTGATCTAACAGTGTGTGACGAGGTCTCCATGGTTTTTGATCCACATTTATAAATTGCACGTGTACCCATAATATTGAGTGAGAATCTATTGAGTTCCTTAGTAAGTTTGCTTGGATGCATTGCTTCCCTTTCTGGTTGAATCCCACCCTCCATTGCTAAAGAACAGGCCAAGGAAGATGTTTGAATGGACTCTCTTTAATGTTTGGTTTTCAAACTCCTTTTTAAATTGTCTTGCTTTTTATGCTGTTGTTGTTGGTTGTGGGGCCTGAGTGCTGTCCCGGAGCTCTTCAGCTCAAGGCTAGCATTTGAGCCACTTAAGCCACAATACCACTTCCAGTTTTCTGGTAGTTAATTGAAGATCAAAGTCTCATAGACTTTCCTGCCTGGTCTGTCTTTGAACTGTGATCCTCAGATCTCAGCTTCCTGAGTAGCTAGGATTACAGGTGTGAGCTCACTGGCTGTCTTGTTTTTTTGTCTCTCCATTTCCACAGATTAACTATAGCTGCTATAATTGCTAATTTAATTCTTTCATGAAGAGAAGGCAATTTGGATAACTTTCTGAGCCCATTTTGGTTTTGATCTTGATAAAACAATCTTTAAAATGCTCTGGTTCACTTTTCTTAGTATCTTTCTTCTGTTCACTGAAGATCCAAAGATTTTGCTATGGGCCATGGAGGGGCAGGTATGGAGCTAATGTACTTTGATGGTGTGTTTCCCTTTGCTAGAGCGACTGTAATGTGGCTTGAATGGTAGAAATGTGTTACCTCACAGTTGTGGAGTCTGGAAGTTCAAGATGAGGATGTGGGCAGGATGGGTTCCCTGTGGGTGTGAAGAAGCTGTTATGCGCTTCGTTGGCTTCTGGTGACTACTGGCAATCTCTGGTGCTTCTTGGTTTGTAGAGGCATCGCCCAGTCTCTGCTTTCATCTTACTCCAGTGTTTTCTCCCTGGGTGCATGTTTGCTTGCTAATATCCCTTTTAATAAGCACACCAGCTATATTGGCTTAGGGTCCACCATTATTCTCATTTTAACTGGATCATGACCTTATAAACCTTATTGCCAGTAGGGTATGGTGGTATATGCCTTTAATCCCAGCACTTGGGAGATTGAGAAAGTAGACTGGAGGCTTGGAGGTTAGCCTAGGCTACACAGTGACATTCTATCTCAAAAACCAAAGCAAAACAAAACAAATCCCAAATCTATCTCTAAATAAAGTCATATTGTTGAATTCAACATAACAGGGTGTTTGCTTCTTTCCATTTTTTTGTCTTCTTTTTCCTCTGTGCCAATATTGGGGTTTGAACCCAGAACATGGACACTGTCCATTAGCTTTCCCAATCAAGGCTGGTGTTCTACCATTTGAACCACAACTCCATTTCTAACTTTGTTTTGGTGGTTAATGAGAGCTAAGAGTCTGACAGACTTTCCTGCCAAGGCTGGCTTCCCACTTGGACCCTCAGATCTCAGCCTCAGTAGCTAAGATTACGGGTATAAACCACTGGGGCCTAGCTTAACACTGTGTTTCAGAATAAAGTATAGCTCCAGCTTCCTTACTTGGTGATAACTTGTGATAGCTCTCTTTCTCCTAAAAGGCAAGTCCAGAGTGGAGTAGGAAAGATGATTAATCAAATTAACTAAACTTTCAGATTTCCTACTAGCATGGTCAAAGCAATGGTAATGGGAAGTGAGGCCTTCACTTAGGAATCTCTTTAAGGAAGAAAATGGACAACAATTATCCCATGGGCTGGGGACATAGCTCAGAGACAGAACTCCTGCCTAGCATGTAGAAAGCCTCAGCACTGCAGACATCAACCAACCAACCAACAAAATAATGTATTGCCAGGCACCAGTAGCTCATGCCTCTAATCCTAGCTACTCAGAGGGCTGAGATCTGAGGATCGTGCTTCAAAGTCAGACTGGGCAGGAACATCCGTGAGACTGTTATCTCCAATTAACCGTGAACACTGGAAGTGGAACTATATCTCAAGTGGAGTACTAGCCTTGAGTGCTAGCTGAAATGCTGAGGGACAACGCCTAGGCCCAGAGTTCAAGCCCTGCAACCCACCAAAAAAAAAACAAACCCCAAAACACCCCCCCCCAAAACACTCAATATATTAATGAGATACTTTATTTAGGGCCTGAGGTCTTTGTTCAGTAAAATGCAATCTTAGCATGCCCAAGGCCATGGGTTCAATCCCCAGACTGAGGCAGTGGGGTGAAGGGGAGAACTGGTTAATAATTGTACCATAGAGTGTCATTGAAAATGTCCACTAACTACTATCAGATGAATGTGTAATTAGTAATGACTGTTGTGCCCATGTTGCAGGACCCCACCAAGAAGACCACAGAGAGTCAGACATTCCAAAATGCAAAAGCAAGGTTTTATTTAGATGGGCTGCAGCTCGGGCCTCGTCCTACACTCTGACACAGCGGAGCCTAGAAGGAGAGCCCTGAGCTAAGGATTTGCAGGGCTTATAAAGGCACACACCAGGTATTTGGATTACCACCACGTGTAGCTCTGCTAGCTGAGATAAACAAGCAACAAATGGTCACTGCCTCAAGAATGGAATCACTTTAACCCTTCATTCCCCCCTTTGACTTATGGTCCTGAGACACAATCTTGTGGCTCTGGCCCCAAACTAAACTCCAACAGCTCTCTATCTTGAATGGGTTCTTTTCCTTTCTAGTCCCTCTCTGACCTTAGCCATAAACAACAATACCAATAACAATCAGTCCTTCTTTCCTTGAGGCATTCACAAAGTGGTTGGGTAGGATGCTTGGAGACTTCCCATGTTTCCCCCACGGTCATCCAGGGCAAAGGGGTCAGCCGGTCTGGTGTGGGAGCAGTGGATCCAAGCAGCAATGCTGTCCACCTTAAGGGCAGTGGGTGTAGCCAATAGCACCATGTAAGGTCCCTTCCACTGTGGTTCCAGAGATCTCAAGTTGTGTCTTCGAACAATCACCCAGTCCCCTGGTTTAAATGAATGGGGGATAGGAATAGAAGTAGAATCATATAATGCTCTAAGCTGCCACTTAATTTTGTGGACAAGCTGTAGATAGTCAAGTTTGCATAGAAATTCAGTATCACTCAAATCAGCAAGTAATTCAGTCTGAAGGCTAGGGATAATGGGTGAAGGGTGTCCATACATTATTTCAAAAGGAGTAAAGCCAAGCTGATAGGGTGAATTTCTTACTCTAAACAGGACAAAAGGAAGGAGCGATACCCAGTCTGCATCAGTCTCCAAGGCCAATTTAGTTAAGGTCTCTTTTAGAGTCCGATTCATTCTTTCTACCTGCCCTGAACTCTGGGGTCTATAAGCATAGTGCAATGTCCAATACGTCCCCAGTGCGGTGGCTATTCCCTTACTTTTGAAACGAAGGCCTGTCCATTGTTTGACCCAATGGTGGATGGGAAGCCATACCTGGGTAGGATTTCTTCCAAGATCTTCTTAGCTGTGATGTTCGTGGTCTCATGCTTTGTTGGCTAAGCTTCAACCCATCCTGAAAAGGTGTCTACAAAAACTACCAAATAATTTCTGTGAAGTCTACTTCCCAAAACACACCTGGCCTATCTCTACGGAGGCAAGCTCCTTTGGTAACTGGTTGATTGGGGGCATTGGTGAGCTGCCAGGCTTTACAATTTTTAACAATGTCCTCAATGAGTTGATTTCCTTGCCTAATTTTTACTTCTGAGTGTCAGAGCAAGTCCTGCATTCTTTGGGTTCACATGTGAGAGGCCTGATGGATTCTCTTAAGAATCCCCTTGCCCAATCTTTGTGGCAAGATAAGTTTCCCCTCACCAGTTTTCCACCAGTCTTTGTTTCCTTTTCTGCCCGGGGGTTTATAGGCCATGGGAATTTTCTTTATCCACTCCAAGTCTTTGCTCTACTGACTCTAGTAGACCCAGGGCCATGAGCTTTACCTCCTGAGCCTCAGTACTCCCAAGAGATAAACTTTGTCCTGAAGAGTTTCAATGCCAGGCACTCGTGCCTCATGCCTCTAATCCTAACAACTCAGAAGGCTGAGATCTGAGATCTAGCCTGGGCATGAAGGTCCATGAGACCATTACTTCCAATTAACTACCCAAAAGTTTGAATTGGAGTTATAGTTCAAGTGGTCTAGTGCCCGGTTTGAGAGGAAAAAAAAAAATAAAAAGCTAAAGGCAGTGCCAAGACCCTGAGTTCAGGCCTCAGTACTGGCACATATACAAAATGTGTTTTTAAAAACCAAGAAATCAGAAGGATCAAAAAACTGCTATACAGAGAATAGGGAGCTTTGCAAAGTATATTAAAGATGGAGATCATGAACAATTTATGTATGTGATTTGATTGTAAACATTAACCAAAGATTTTAAAGGTGAAGATTGAATGCATTGATGTTATAAACTAAGTTTTGTCTTTATTTTGCTCCTAGTATTTGCATATAGATGACTTAAAGGAGAGATTTTTGTTTTCAAGGTCACACTTGTATTCTGTCACTGTTATCAGGCCTCAGTCTTCTTAGAAAACGGAATTTGAAGAGGATGAATAATTTTGTACTATATGACAAATACACATAGGGCAGCATAGAGAAACTCAATGACTATTTGTATCTTGATGGACTCCAATCTAGAAAAACAAGCAGGTGGAGAATATAGGGGCCAAATATCAGCAGAAGTAATACACTAGCTAGGGTCCTAGGTTCTCAAGACAACCAGGACCAGGTGTCCATGAAAAAGGAGCCTCATGTAAACTGATCTCTGGAAACTTACCATGGTCTGATGGGACAGGGCACAAAGCATGTCCTGTCTGCCTAAAAAATCCCTTCCTGGAGGATGCCAAACTGCATGACCCCTGACTTCGCTTCCTCTCAGCGGGAAGTAGCTTGGAGTGGTCAGCACCAGGTCCCCCAGTCAATGGCAGTTTAGGTTTACATGGGGGGGGGAGGGGGGGAGAAGGGATAAAGGGGACCACTACGTCCAACACTGTTTTTCATGCCAGTCCTGCGCCTTGAGCCCAGGGCCTGGGCGTTGCCCTGAGCCTCTGTGTGCACAGGGCGAACGCTCGACCACCTGCGCCGCGGCGCCACTCCAGCTTTTTCCCAGCAGTTTGTTGGAGATGAGAGTTGCACAGACTTTCCTGTCCAGGCTGGCTTTGAACCTCAGCCCTCATATCTCAGCCTCCTGCGTAGCCAGGATTACAGGCGTGAGCCACCGGCGCGCGGCTTAGGTTCACCATTTTTTATCCCTATCTACCTAATGCGACACAACACCTAAGTCCCCTCAAGGAGCTTCCTGTTCCCATGATGCCTCTGGCTCTTGCGCAATTCTCCTTCCCATAATGCCTTGGGAGGAAGGCCTCTCATACAAGCTCGGCCCATGGAAAGAGCCAGGGAGCATGCGCAAGCCATCCAAGGCTGCTCCTGGAGCCTGGGGGAGGAGATGAGGGAAGAGGACCAGACTATGAAATGGCCCTGGGAGAAGACGCCATTGGGCTCTAGTTTGAGGCCCTCTCAGGAGGAATGGAGGATCCTGCTACTTTCTTTCCTGGCTTTTCTGTCACTTACAAATAAACTTAAAACCATGGAAGCTGTTGATCAGGAGAAAGGAATGGACTCTGGGTGTGTGTGTGCAGGAGGGATCTGGGAGGCAGAGGACGAAGGAAGGTGGATTCTGGGAAGTAGATTGCTGGCACGGGTGAAAATGTCACAGTCGGTTGCATGCTTCCCCCCTGTGGAAACTGGAGTTAGCTTGTCAGCAGGTGAATGCGGTAGGTGGGATGCAGGGGTACACACATGTAGACGCTGAAACATGGCCGGCTCCAGGCAGGACTCAATAGTGCATTTCCTTAGAAGGGCCAAGTCAAAGTTCAACGAAATAAACACCAGGAAATGAGTACTTAAAAGGGCTGGGTATGGTCAGGGGGAGAGGGGTGGACAGGAATGGAGAGAAGGAATTTAAAATATGGAGCGAGGGAAGGGGTCATCTTGTCCCAAAAGAAATACACTCATTACCTGACTTCAGTAACTGCAACCCCTCTGTGTATCATTTTTATAACAACAATAAAGCTATTGAAAGAGAATTTAATGTATGTCCTACAAAATGTAAAGTGAGGGGAGGGGTGGGTTGGGGTGAGAAAGGGGTGACATTGGTCAAGGTGTGTCTACAAAATGCGTGGTTAAATGGCAACTCATTTGTACAGTTACTTAAAGATAATTTCTAAAAAGCCAAAACTGGAAAACATGTAAAAAGAATGCAACAGTGCCACTTTTAGAGGATTGTTTTTTGTTGTTATGGTAAAGGTGATGTACAGAGGGGTTAGAGTTACAGAAGTCAGATAAAGAATACATTTCTTTTTTCTTTTTGTTAGTCCTGGGGCTTGAATCAGGGCCTGAGCATTGTCCATGAGCTTCATTTTTTTGGCTTAAGGCTAACACTCTACCACTTGAGCCACAGTGCCACTTCTGGCTTATCTTGTTTATATAGTGCTGAGGAATCAAACCCAGGGCTTCATGTATGCTAGATAAGCACTCTACCACTGAGCCATATTCCCAGCCCAAGAGTATATTTCTTTTTGGACGAAAGCGCCCCTTCCCTCCTTCTCTCCCAGTTTTTCCTTCCCATCCCCACCCCCAAGTTGGTTAGTTCATTTTCAACATAATGTCTAGTGGGTATGGGGAATATTATTTTTTTTAGGAGGGATGTGGCCAGGGAAATGAATAGAGGGGTCAGATTGATTGAAATATACTGTAAACATATACAGAGACATAAGAATGAAATTTTTCCCTCCCATATAAAATGATAAGCTAATAAAACGAATCTGAGTTTTAATTAAATCAGTTCATTTAATTATCTATGTATGCTAAAGTCTTAAGTGATTGAATTTTAGCATCCTCAAAAATGTGTGGGCTATATGTCTGAAATTTAGTCAAGTGCTATGCAAACATTTACTGCGTATATGAATTTAAAGCAGCCAAAATGCCAGGGAAGCAGTCTCTTTATACCATGTTCATTGAGCTAAATGGACTTTGTATATATGGGATATGCTTAGATTGAGAAAACACTTCTATTTGGGTTCACTGGCACTGTTTCCCCAAACTTAGAAGAGAAGAGAGCTAAAGTCTAATTTGTGTCAGTGATTTATACCTGCATCTACCATGCCCAAAATTCTAAATTTTACTCAAAGGTAAAAGCTAAAATGAATACATATGTGCCCCATGTGTAATGATAAAGCTGAATTTTTGCTGGTTCCTATGTCATTTGTGTTCAAGTGTATAAGCCTTCTAAAATACCAAAGACAGGGGCTGGGTAGGTGGCTCAGTGGTAGAGCACTTGCCTTGCATGCATGAGGTCCTGGGTTCGATTCCTCAGCACCACATAAGCAAAAAAGAAAAAACGGAAGTGGCGCTGTGGCTCAAGTGGTAGAGTGCTAGCCTTGAGCTGAAGAGCTGAGGGACAGCGTCCAGGGTCAGAGTTCAGGCCCCATGACCGGACCCAAACAAACAAACAAAAATGCCAAAGACAGGAAGATCTTTCCATGCCACTGACCTCTAAGTTAGTAAAGTGTATGCATGTTCCTAATTGTAACCAGAGGCTCTCTAGTGCTGGTGTAAAGCTGCCAACCATTATTCTAGAGTGCTCTGTTTAATGAAAATAGATTTCTGTCATTGCTAAACCAGTTTTCAAAGTTGAACCAAGGCTATTCTAAGTTTTTGTGCTTAGAGTTTGGATCCTTCTCCAAGGTATTTGTGATCAAATTTGTGGAAAACAATTCTAGCAAGTTGTTTTTTAGCTAAAAATCTTTGTTCTACTTTTACAAGGGGGTAATATTAAATCTAATGCCAAAAAAAATAGCTAAATTCTGGGAGATCAGGACAGAG
The DNA here is from genome assembly GCF_000151885.1 of Dipodomys ordii. Taxonomy (NCBI): domain Eukaryota; kingdom Metazoa; phylum Chordata; class Mammalia; order Rodentia; family Heteromyidae; genus Dipodomys; species Dipodomys ordii. Next base: position 4,724,383 of record NW_012267301.1, read on the forward strand.
AGAGAGAGTGGTGGGTGGGTATTAGAGGAGGCGTTTGTTTGCTAGCTCAAGGTAATGTGGCAGATCCTAAGCTTACTGCACCAAAAACTCATCAGAAACTTGGTCATTAACTTCAGATGGTGAAGCCTAATTATAAAATGCAGAAGAGTACATTTCCTATCAAGTATTGTTGCCTCCTCCTTTGTTTTTCCCCTACCATCCCTTCCCTCCCACCTTCATAACTACCTCTCCCCACTTTTCTAAATTGTAAAGTTCATTTTTCAGCATAGTATCTTGCACATCTCATTGTTACAGTGGGTCAACCTATATTCCTATTTAAACATTTTGTTTTTCAGTTTCCTTTAAAAGATACTTTTCACTGATATTGCTTTCATTTATCTCTACTGATTATTTATTTGTGCCAGTACTGGCTCTTAGACTCAAGACTTCATGCTTTGGCTCAGCTTTTGTGTGTGTGTGCATGTGCGTGTGTCAGTCCTGGGGCTTGAACTCAGGGCTTGGGCACTTGTCTCTGAGAATTTGAGCTCAAGAGTAGTGCTCTACCACTTTGAGCATACCTCCACGTCTGGCTTTTTGGTGGTGAATTGGTATCTTGTGGTTTTTGTGTACCAGGGCTAGCAAAAAGATGTTTTCTGACCATAGTCTGGTCCTCTTGGCAGCCTGCCAACTGAATTTCCCATGTTACCTCCTAAATTAGAGAGGGAAATGATTTGAGTTACCCTTTTCAAAGTAGGGCCACAGTTTATATCCAGCAAGAAGCAGCTATGGAAGGGGGACCAGCATCCCACTGCATCCTTTTAAGATTAAAATGGACCAAATGAATAAAGGCAGTAAATAGCAGCTTCCATTTT
>NW_012267301.1:4726623-4735574 GCF_000151885.1 Dipodomys ordii
GGTTCATTTTCCTGACATCACATTATCTGACCTTTTCCGCTTGACTCATACATATACTAGATATTGCATATAAGGGAAACCATGGGACCTATGTTTCCATTTGCATTTCTTGATTGTATCATCTGGTGCTTGAATAGGGTCAGGACTATAGATGAAGGGATTTTCTTTTTCTTGTACTGTGGGGTTTGGAAGTCAGGGCCTTTGGCTGGCTCTCATTTGGCTTTTTCACTCAAAATGGAGCCCACAATCTACTACTTGTGCCACACCCCCATTTCTGGCCTTTTCCTGGTTCTTTAGAGATACAAGGCTCTTAGATTTGTCTGTGCAGGTTGGCTTCGAATTGAGATTCTCTCAGCTTCGTAAGTATCTAGGATCATAGACATGAGCCCTGACTCCTGTTTTTGAGGGGCTGACCTATTTGCTAGCAATACTCAACTAGCAAGAATAATTGGTTTTCTGCAGTTGCAAGAATTTGACCAGCAGAGGGCGGTGCTAATGATGATAGAAAGGTTGGCAAAGTGTTCTAAGGCCCAGAGCAGAGCAAAAACATCTGGGTTGGGGCCTGGCTCGGGTGGTAACTTGCTTATCTAGTAAGTGTGACTCCTGCAGTTCAAACCCCAGTATTCTCCAAAAAGAAGCAAAACTCCAACTTGTCATGAAACTCATGTCCATCCTGCTGCTCGCCCTGCTTCAGTTCTGTGCTCTTGCATTACACTACATGGAAATGCTTCGTATTTCATTGCTCCATAGGAAATGTGGCTGGTACAACTGAATGACTGAATATTTTATTTTCCAGTCTTAGGGCTTGAATTCAGGGTCTTGGTGTTGTCTCTGAGCTTTTTTTTTTTTTTTTTTTAAATCAAGGCTAGCCCTCTACCACTTGAGCCACAGCTCCACATCCAGCTTTTTGGTATTTAATTAGAGGTAGGAATCTCATGGATTTTCCTGCCTGGCCTGACTTCGAACCATGTTCCTCAGATCTCAGCCTCATGAGTAGCTAGGATTACAGGCATGAGCCACTGTGGCCCAACTGATCATTTTTAATGAGTCTTCATTAAAATAGCCATGTGTGACAGTTGGCCGCACTATTGGACAGTGACAGCATAGATCAGCTACCTAATAAAGTACCTGAAAGCATTTCCTTCTTTGGACCTTATTTTCATAAGTAGCAGTACAAGGGTGATGGCAAGAGATTGCTTTCAAAGCAGCCTGTGTGATCAGAAGGCTGTCCAGTGCTTCTCCTGTTTCTTGGAATATTTTCCTTCTTCCAGTGAACCACACCTCATCCTTCAGAGCTCTATTCAAGCACTGCTTCCTCTCACAAACCTCCCCTGATATTTCTCATAATACAAGACTGCTTCTTATGAGCCCTGTGTTCAGAGAGAGGGAGAGGGAGGCAGGAGAGAGGAAGAATGGAAGAAGAGAGAGTTGGAGTAAGAACACAAGGATGAACAACTGATCATAGCTGCAATATGGCAAAATCCCCGAGCAATGGCCAGGGCTTTGGGCAGGAAAGAGGCCATGTGTGGGGGTCTGGCCTTAAGCAGCGAAGGTAGGTCTTGCTGTGGTCTTACTAATTTGTTTTATGTTTTCTTTATGGGGGGATCATCAAATAAAAGGAAGGTTGGTGATGGAAGGTTGAGGGCCTGATTGCTCTGAAATAGCAGAGTTGCACTTCAGGCTGGAAAGGCTGTGCTGGGACAATAGCTGCCTCGTGTGTGGCAGGTGTGGCTTGGCGAATGTTGTAGAGAAGGGGATGTTGGGATATTCACGGCTATGTTTTTCCAAATAGGAAAATAAATGAAGATGGCTTGACCATCATTAGGAAAGATCCCTATCCTTCCATTTCTGTACCATTGGGCACATCTGGGGCTTCTTGCTCCTGTGCGCATGTGAGTTGAATGTGGACTTGGTATGCTAGTGACATTAACTCCTCATCCTTCGATACCCGCCAGCAGCCCCTGTCACCATTATTTAGGTGACTCTCTGTCTGTCTGTCTGTCCATCTGTCTGTCTGTCCATCTCATATATTTCAGGACAGCCTTCCGCTTAGGATCCTATTGCCTTAGGCTCCTGAATACTGACATTACGGGCATGTGCTAACATTCTTGACTCTTCATTCTCCTATGCATTAATTAAGCAATTACAATCATTCTTGTCTGAGACTGTCTTCCAAACAACAGCCATTTCATAAATTCTGAATTAAATCCTTAGTTCAGTCAAACACAAGTTTTGTATTCTAAAGATACCTGATTATAAGGTCTATATAATGAACTGCTTTTTTTCTGTTTTCTTTACTTTTCTATTTACATTGGCCAACTTTTATGAAGAAATTACAATAGAGCTGTTATGATGGCTCATTCGTGTCCTTTCCTCATACTTTGAAATTTCTCCCAAAAAGTAAGATATTGATTTAGCAACAATAGAAACAACATGTTGTAAATGGTTTCTCCTTAAGTTCCAGAAGAGAAATTGAGTCAAATAATTTTCAACCAACTTTTTAAGATATGATCTAGATATATAATAATTCCTCAGATTATAACTTGGCTTTCTACCCCATAAATCATGTTTTCTTCTCACTTTCAATAGCAATGTGTGGCTGTCTTTTTAAGGACTAATAAGGGTAACTTTGAAGTATTACCTCATGAGAGAATAAGAGATAATGGACCTCCATTTGGATTCTTTCTTAAATGAGCTTTGTGATGAAGCTTGTCACAATGTGATCATAAATGATTTGTCACAATGACTCTAACAAAGCAAATTCCTCAACAGGCAGCAGCAGAGGAAAGAGAGAACAAAATCTCAGGAAGTCTGTTATAGTCAGGTCAGATGGGAAAGCTTTTCTAAGAGAACAGAGGACAAACAGAATTCTGAATTTGGAAAACTTAGGAAGAACTTAAAAGAAGCTTTAGGATGTTCAGTTTGGGGAGGTTTCTATTTTCATACTCCCATTTCTTACCAACATAGCATTGAAGCTATCTATGTGTCTTTGAAGTTGAAGATACTAGGAAGGTGTATAAAAACCCCAAACTACTACTGATGCATATTTTGAATCAGTAAAAACATCTATTTTTCACAGATGGCATGTTAATGTTGTCAGATGAGAAAAAAATAAGATCACCACAATATAATGGGTCATTTGCTGTTAATCTAGAGCATAACTCTCCCTCGGATATTTCTGGGACAAGAATCATTAGTGAGCTCAATATATTATGATTCTTTATCAGCCAAATAAAGTGATCATTGTAAGTATATATACCTAGATTATATATATATATTTGAATATATATTCACTCTTAATAGTTAATCTCTCTGATCACAACTACAAAGTCAAGACGACAAACTTCTAGCTGCATTTAACACACAGCAAACAATAAAGCAAGGTCACTGGATATAAACCCCGATCTTACAAAGTAAAAGGAAAGAAATATCAAGGTCAAACGAATTATTATTATCCATATATTAACATGCTTCATTCATCATATACCTTGCCATAACATTTAGAGAAACCAATGTCCTTTCAAATAATATATCCAACACATCATTCAAATATCATCAAGGTAAAGGAAATCTTATCTAGTCACAGGATTATGTTTTCTATTTGTTCCATCTTATTGGTAATTATTCTTTTCTGAACTTAAGTGCTGGTCTCTACTGGCTTTGGAAACAGAAAATTAGAGTGTGAAACCTGAATTAGAGTGTGAGCCTGAAATCACTTGGAAACTCTGGTTATGTCTTAACTAGAATAGACTATAAGTCTTTATAAGTATTTATAAGGGACATTGGTCTATAGTTTTCTTTTCCTTTAGTTTGGTTGTCTCATTTGCAAAAGAACAATTCAGATTTCAGACAATGAATTGACAAGCATTTTCTCTCTTCCTCAATATTTTTTAGGATGAGTCTGAGAAAGATTATTTTCCCTTTAATTTTTGGTGTAATATTCCATTGAAGCCCATCAGTCCAACACATTTCTTTGTTTAAAGTCTTTGGTTAGTGATTCAGTCCTACTACACAAAGTCTGCTTATATATTGTTATTTCTTCATGATTTAGCCTTAAGTAGCAAACAGTTAAGAATTCAGTTTTTAATTCAAATTGTACATTTTGGCATACATTCAGTCACAATTTTCTCTTTCAAAAATACGTTGATACTATATTATAAAACTCTGCAATGAATTTTAACACTGTAGTTACTTTGGCTCTCCCATCTATCCTCAAAGTAGGAGATTTAATCTATTAACATTTATAAATTGCTGTTATAGCCCTTAAAACATTAGCACCGAGGGAGAGGCCAGAATTTATAACTCTCTGGACACTTTGGGAAAGGAAAGATCCTAAACAGAGATCCTAAACACTCGTAAGAAAATATGGACAAAAAATACCAGAAATCAGAAATTACTCTGGAACTGTTTTTATTTGTGTCAGATAAACAGGAAGAGATGTAGAATATGTGGTATCTATAAGATTGTGGTGACTTTGCTGTTGAACTCCAAAGGAAATCCATTATGAAAGCAGAGTTTCAGGAGTAGTTTAAAGTTCCAGGTATTTTGGTTCACATCAATGCCTAGCATTTCCCCTCATGCTTCAAGCTCAGTTTTCCATTGCTCAACCTGAAGAACACAGAAAGAAATCAAGGGTTAGCTGATTTGGTACCATCACACAGAGAAAATGTGATTACTGAAAACTGCCTGAGAAAAGCAAGACTAGACACTGGCTCGCTTGGTTCTTGCTGAGTGCTTGGAGCATCTTTTCTGTTTTCTTCAATCCCTGCTCAAATCTTTTTCACAATATGAGGTAATTGTTGTCTGTTGTCTTTTCTACTTCCAACTGAATAGAGGAGACCTTTAACCTTAATACGTATTTTAGAATAGGATTTATTAAGAAATTAGTAAATTCTGGAACTCTGAAACCAAAAGAGATATATTATTCTGACCTCTTCCCCTCATTTCATACAAAAATTTTAAATGCTTAAGTGTCTAACTCTTTAACAATATTTTACCTATTGAAATGCCCTTAACTCATTTTAGTTTTTTTGAGATAGTAATTTTTGAAGGGTTAGATTGTTTACCAAGTAGTATCTTTCATGTCATTAGCATTAGAATAGAATTTAGCAGCCAACAATTAGTAATCCAGGACTCATAGTGTTTTTTTTTTTTTGTCTTATGGTATCATTTGTTTCTTCTCTGCTGAAAAAATTAAAACTGAGGCAAATAGTTATTTTTGTATGTTTTGTCTACTATTTACTTCTAATTTTAAGGTAGATGTTCAATAAATATTTGGTAAATAACTCAAAGGTAAATTAATATATTAATAAATTCCTACTTTAACATATGAATAAATGCCATTCCCTCAGGAAGTAGCTGAATTTACAACTCAAGAATTAGGTATGTTTTTTGGAAGCCAAGTCACACAATGATACAGTCACAGGACACAATTCTTTCTTCCCTATGAATCAGAATAGTGATCTTGCTAAAAAAGGAAAACAAAGCTCTCTTACCTCTTTGCTTCCTTAAATAGACAATTATTTCCATAGGTTTTTCCATTAGAACCACAGACTGGTTTGTAGATAGATTCACACATTGTATTTATAGTTGGGTTCTTTGTGGGGATGCTTCTAATCTATTGTAATATGAAAGACCATGAGGTAAAGATTGATCAGTTTAACTCAGACACTATTATGAAAAACATTAGATTCTCATTTATTAGTAAGGAATATTAAACATTATAAAATAATCTTCCTGATTCCTTGTACTTAATCCATCTAAGCCTCCAAAATCCCTTGCTCTTATGACTTCAGACACCCTTTTCTTAAATTCTCTGGAGAGATATCTTCCCTTATACAGATAAAACAATAGTCAGGAAATCCTACTGAAAAAGATCAAGCACATATAGTCAAAATTTATTGATTCTCGGGGGGAGGCTGGGAAGGGATGTGAAGGGTAAACAAAGGAGGAGGTTACAATGCTTGATAGGAAATGTACTCATTTTCTTGCCAATGTAATTGTAACCCCTCTGTACAGTATGTTCACAATAAAAAAAAGTATTTCCCCCCACTGTTTTGTATCAGTGAAAGAAAAGTATGCAGGAAGCAAAAAAATCATCTATGGAATTAGAAAACCCATGATGATGAAGCTTTGGCAAGTCAATGAGAACAAGATAGTAGTAACAATGATGAGATGTTGTAACTAAGAGTGTTTTTAGTACCCCCAAAATATTTCAATATTTTCCATTGATGTAAACTTTCAATCTCTTCATGACAATTTATTTTGTTATTTATGAAGTGTACAGTGATATTTTCCCCATTTTAGAATTGTTATAAACTTACGGAAGTTACATGATATCCCAAAGAGCCACTGATGGTGGCATTAAGATACAGTAGGTAGAAGTTTGGGGAGAGTAATATTTCATGCAACCCAAGAGACAATCACCAAGAAGAAGAAATAATTTTCTTTTGAGAAAGTGATAAGGATGGACAATTTATAAGATTAAAAAAAAGCTTTTCCTTTAACATGATGAGATGGAGAGAGAATTCTAGAAAACTGTTTCATGTATGAATATAACATAGAATATTTAGCCATTGTCAATTGAAACTAGGAGTTTGATTGTCAGAGAGGAAGAATGGGATGGGAATCAGGTACTCCTGGCTCATATATATAATCCTAGCTATTTAGAAGCTTGAAATCTAAGAATCGAATCGTGCTTTGAGCTAGCTCAGGAAGAAGTTTGTGAGACTCTTCAACTAACCAGTAAAATGCTAAGATATGCCTCAAGTGGTAGAGCCTTGAGTGAAAAAGCCAAGAAAGAGCATTAGCCTTCTGAGTTCAAGTCCCGGTAATATCACAAATATAAAGCAAAACAAAACAAAAACACAGGGATTGGAAGTGGAGACCTGAGGATCAGACGGATTCTTCTCTTTGTGCAAAGATGGTTCCAAAGGAAGAATTAAATGTAACATGAAAATGAGGAGAACCTCTTATGTGAATTTCAGTTATCACAAGCTCAGGTGATATGTGTTTAAAAAGAAATGGTTCTTTCTCCTTAGGTGTTCATAGTTTGCCCAATACAACCAAGTATACAATACAATGTAATACAATCAAGTATACAATATAATCCAATCCAATCAAGTATACAAGAAAACAAATTCTATGGTGGAAAAAATCATTAGTATCACTAGTATATTAGTGGAAAAAGCCAAAGTTCTCTGTATGAAATAGATGTCATGTGAGCAACAGTGATGTGAGATGAAGTTGTATGACTTACATGGGACTAATCATTAAAAAAAAACTTAAATGCTATGATTAAGAGTTTAAGTTTTATCTTATAGGTAACTACACCACTGAAGAATTTTGAGATGGTGAAAACAACAAATCAGAATTTTCTATTTCAAAATGCCAAAAGATGGATACATTATGGATGGCACAGGATTGGGCATGAAAATTCATCCTGATATGGGCAAGGGAATAGTTGATGGAAAGCCAAGTTTATTCAGTTTAGGAAGAATGGTTTGAATGGAGAACACTAAAGGAGGGAAATGAAGGATGGGATAAAGATGAAGGACTCTCAACCATCATCAGGACTGTGTGTGAAGATCATCAGCTCCAATGTTCCTCTCATCTTATTTAATCAGTTTCATGACACATTGCCATTGATACAAAAAGGCTCAGTTAACCTTTTCTAGTCTTTGAAAAAAAAGAAAAGCTAGTACCACTAACCTGAGTATCTACTTTATTACTGTTCAAAGGGTTGGCTGCATGTTTTCTTTCTCCTTGCTTGTAAAGAGATCTTGATTTTCGTGGTTGGCTAGATGACCCAGGCTTGCCCTGTTGGCTAGATGACCCTGGTTTGCCCTGTTGGCTAGATGACCCTAGTTTGCCCCGTTGGCTAGATGACCCTGGTTTGCCCTGTTGGCTAGATGACCCTGGTTTGCCCTGTTGGCTAGATGACCCTGGTTTGCCCTGTTGGCTAGATGACCCTGGTTTGCCCTGTTGGCTAGAAGACCCTGGTTTGCCCTGTTGGCTAGGTGACCCTGGATTTCCCTGTTGGCTAGATGACCCTGGCTTACCCTGTTGGCTAGATGACCCTGGCTTATCCTGTTGGTTAGATGACCCTGGTTTGCCCTGTTGGCTAGATGACCCTGGCTTTCCCTGTTGGCTAGAAGACCCTGTCATCCCTTGCTGGCTAAATGACCCTGAAATTCCTTGCTGGCTAGGTGACCCTGACATCCCTTGTTGGCTACCAGACCCTGATTTACCCTGTTGGCTAGATGACCCTGCGATCCCTTGCTGGCTAGGCAACCCTGCCAACCCTTGTTGGCTAGAAGATCCTGGCTTCCCTTGTAAATCCCAAGCTCCAGATACCGCAGGCTGGTTTGAAATATCTGGCTTTCCTTGTGGATTGAATTTCCCTTGTATCATTGGCTGGTTAGGATATTCTGGCCTTCCTTGCAGAGTAACCATGGCTGGTTCTCCTAGGATGTGAACACTTCCTTGTCCATTAGCTCCTTGTGGTCTTCCTGGATGACTAGCTTCATAGTTTCTCTTGAGAATAAGTGCAGGGTCTTGATTATCTTCTACACTGAAAACGCTTGGTTTTGAAATTTGGGTTGAAGACACTGGAACAACATCATAAACACAAAAATAAGAGTGGAGTAATTTGACTTAATGAATATAAAATGAACAGTGTTCACTCTAACATCTAGACTGTCTTCTTTATTCTTTTTAACACGCTATAAATTAGTCCTTATATTTTTCTCTCATACCTTGAGTAATTTGGTTTCTCCATTGTTTTCTTGACTGTATTAAGTGGTTTTCAAAAATCATAGCATCTAAAAAGTTCACTACATTTCTAAACCATAAGGACTGAATTGTTATTGTGAGCTTTCAATCTTCCTCCAATTTCTTTTTAATGGCTTCTTTCTTTTTTTCTTTTTTTATTGTGAAAATACTGTACAGAG
>NW_012267301.1:4735819-4736226 GCF_000151885.1 Dipodomys ordii
AAAAAAAAACATTTAAATACATATCTTAGGGTTTTAATGGTTTCTTGATCAAACAGATTTTGCTTAATGCTATTCAAACGTTTTCTCTGTCATGAATCCATTTCTAATTTATCAATCTAATTTTGCGATTTACCCCCTCCAGTGTTACGAACATAAAGGCTGGAGACATGAGCTCTGCTTCTGCCTTCTCTTCATCTCCACCTATCCTTTCCGTATCCATGAGCCTTTTTTTCCCTAATATAGACAAAAGCATCCCTTTTCTTTCATGACATTCTTCTTCAACCATACTTATTTATATAATTTCCAATAAAAAGCTATGTCATCATGTGCTCTCTTTGGTGACTATGTTTCTTTTCAATTTTTTTTGTAAAAATTAAAGAGGATAATGAGTATCATGTGATTTTTTT
>NW_012267301.1:4736351-4744908 GCF_000151885.1 Dipodomys ordii
CCCCCCCCCCCCCCCCCGCCTCCCATGTGATTATGTTTTGCAACCTATGTTTCATCATTTGTGTAATCTATCTGGTATTCCAATTTGATTTAGAATACTACACATAGCTCAATGTGTGTGTGTGTGTGTGTGTGTGTGTGTGTGCAATTCTTTTTAGATTTTATTCCAAATTAACTGGGATCTGAAAAATAATGAATGATAATGGCTTTCATCTCTAAGAAAAATGCTTGCCTTTGGATCTTGTGCTTCTAACTCTCTCTTAATACAATTGTTGTTTTCTTTGCCTTCTTTCCATATTTACTTGATATACAGTTTCTTTCTCTCTTTCTTTTCCTTTGTCTTCTTTTTTTCTTCCCCTAGCAGTTGGGTGCTTGAACTGAGGGCCTCATGCTCTTCCTTTTTTGTTTTTCTTTTTTTCCCCTCATGCTCTTTCTTGACTTGTTTGCTCAGCTCTCCACTTACAGCTTTTGCAAGTTAATGGGAAATAAGAGTCATGAACTTTTCCATTAGATCTGGTTCTGAACCCTGATCTCAGATCTAAGCTTCTTGCTTAGCTAGGATAGAGGCATGAGCTGTTGATACATGGCGTAATGTGCTATTTTCTCAAAGATTTATTTAGGCTTACTAGTTTTTTGTTTGGCATAAACCTCCTTGATATTTTTTTTTACTTTATACAACTTTAAATTATTTTAATGTTGAGATTGCAAATGTATCCTTAAGCTCCCATTTGAACAGTCAGTTGTTCTGCTTTGTATTCTAGGAGTTATTTAACTCTTTACCTTCAAGGCAATTTAAATAAAATGCAATAAACCATTGCTTGTTATCTACTGAGCATGCTCTGCTGGTGGTTAAGGCCATTGTCAGGGGTGGGAGGTAGCAACTTGCTTACCAAACTCTTAAATAGTCTGTGAGTATAATCTAGTCATTCATCTTACTTAACAATAATAAATATTTAAAGAGTCCATTACTATGCTAGAACTATAGTAAGAACCAGAATGAATATGAATAAGACATACAAAGTCCCTCATGATGCTAGGAAGTTTTGTGCTGAGTACAAACAGGTAAATAAATAGTAAGGTACAGTGGTAGAGATCAGCTGTACAATGTGAGAAATGAACTAGACAGTCCATTCTTAGTCAAGGTAGGAGAGGAGTTGGCAAACTTTGCTTTTCCCAGACGTGGCGATAGAAAAAAATTACACATGTTACAGGCAGAAAGACAAACAAGGAAGGATTATTTCAGTAAATATGCCACTGTTTGTACAAGTTGTTTGAGTTTCAGAAATTAAACATTGTTCATTAACAGTCACTTTCATGAAGTAAAAGTGAATTAGACATCATATGAAATGGAAAAAATGGCTTGCTGGATTTTGTTAATTTTTGTTTTCTGGATTGATGACATAGAAGACAGAACCTATTGCTAAAGATGCAAAAACTGTAAACACTTGAAATTAAGTTTCCCTTCTTCCTCTTTCTTGCTGCTTAACCCAAAATATTTCTCCCCAGGACACAGTGTCATTTACTAAATCTTTAAAAAAATATCCAATTATTCCAGAGGTAGCCTATTTATTTCAAGCATGTAAGAATGTATTTCCCACACAATTTACATATATTGTTCTGCTCTTGGTTTTCTCCCTAGAAAATGGAGCAAAGTTTCCACCACACCAATTCTTACAAAACACCTGTATTATTTTCCCTTAATGGATGCATATGACCCCATTTGTATGGACTCATCAGAATTTATTTAATCAGTTTTCTAGCAATATGTAGCTTTTTTCCTTCTGTACTTATAAATGATTACTTAGTAAAAATCTAATAATATCTCATTGCTTACATTAAAATTTTATAAGGTGGGAGCTACAGGTATAATAATTTTAATGGTTTTAAAAGGTAACTAGTAGATTATGATTTGATTATTTTAAGTTAAAAATTGGAAAATAATGATTTTCAGCTTTGATTTTTTTTTTGTGTGGGTCATGGGTCTTGAACTCTGGGCCTAGACATGGTCCCTCAGCTCTATCAGCTCAAGGTAAGTGCTCTACTACTTGAGCCACAGCACCACTTCCGGTTTCCTGGTGATTTAATGGAGATCAGAGTCTCACGGCCATTCCTGCCCCAGGCTGGCTTTGAACCGCCATCCTCAGATCAGCCTCCTGAATAGCTAGGATTACAGCATGAGAAACCAGCACCTGGCCTCAACTTTGATTTCATTTTTGTTTTGCATTTCTTCTTTGTCAATTGTTTACAAACTCCAAGAAGTCCTTGGTATTGCTTTCCTTGAATCTATCTTCCTCATCTCTCAAATTTCTATAACCAGTACATTTGGTTTCCAAACTTTATTCTAACAAACACCTGCTAAGTGCATCCTGTGCACTAGCAAGGTATTCAAAGTACTTGCCCTTGTATACTACTTGGTCTAGAGAAGAATTTTAACTGCCCAGCTTTCTTTCCCCACTCTCAAACTGGTATACTCTTGTTTCTGTCTTCTCCCCGCCCCCCCACCCCCAGCTCTCTGTTATTATTTAACTCTGTCTCCTTGTTCTTTCCCCACAGTGACTTCACATAACTATCCTCACACCTTGTCTATTTTCAATGTAACTGTAACATCAAGATTTCTCAACAGAGTGCCTATGATGACTTCTACAATTAGTTAAATGAAACAACTCCTCACATCACCCATAAGAAGAAATTTGCTACCACTTCTTTATAAGTGTGGGACGTTCAAGTATTGTGCATGTAATTTTTCACTGGATGTATGGTCAAATCAGAAGCCATAATTTCAAGATAACTTAAAGGCTTGCTTTTGGTGCTGGGGATTGAACTCAAGGGTGATTCATGTTACGGATATACTGTACAATTGAGCCCCTGAAAACGTGTCATTTATTATTGTGAGAGATTTGTTTCTGGGGGAGAATTTAATTCTTTGAAACCTACTGTACTGATTTATAGAATGGAGAAAAGTAGATTGAGTTTCAAAAGTCTGAGAACCCCAGTAATGGTGTCAAGTGTTATCTCCTATGTAATCCTATAGAAAATGTAGTTTTTTCTATTTTTTAGGTCATATAGGAAAAGAGATTCAGCTGGGCATCAGTGGTTCATGTCTGTAATTCTAGCTACTCAGGAGGCTGAGATCTGAAAATTGCAGTTCCTGGGAAAGAAATATGAAATACTTCTGTCCAATAAGCTATCAAAATAAAAGCCAAAATTGGAGTTGTGGCTCAAGTAGAAGAGTGCCAGTCTTGAGCAAAAAAAGCTCAAGGATAAGGACCAGGTCCTAATTCAAGCCCTGGGACTGGCACAATAAACAAGAGGGAGGAAGTGGAGGAGGAGGAAGAGGAGGAAGAGGAGGAGGAAGAAGAGGAGGAGCAAGAACAAGAGGTAGGAGGAGGAGGAGAAACAAGAAAGTTTCACTTAAGCAAGTGGTCCTAAATGACATGAATTTTAAAAGGTTTTAAATATGTTTTTAATTTGTCCTTACGGTCTAGCACCACAGCATACAAATATTCTCTTCTGAAACACAAGCCCGAATATGCCCATGTTCTCTTAATGATTTTTAGCCTGAACACATCCTTTGTAGTCAAATGCCTTGCCTTTCTCCTCCATTTTCATTTCCTTCTCTTTGACAGCATCAAGTCATATACTCTTGTTGCATCAGGTCCCCATTTATTTTCCTATATTACTATCTCTGTCTGGTGGAGAGTTCTTATTTTTAGCTCTTAGTGCTTCAACCACTCAACCTTTTTCATTCTTTACTTAGAAATATGAAAACAAAGTCATCAGCTGTGATGCTCTTACCTGAAAATATGGCCAGACACAAGAAGGGAAGGAAAAGGAGCAGGTCCATGGTTCGTCCAGTTGGTTTGTACTTCACCCGGGGTGAATTTCGGTGTAACTCTTCAGTCACTTCCTTCTGAATAAACTGACTGGAGCACTCTCGTGTTATATATTTCAAATTTTCTCCACCCCGATTGCTAAAGATTGTCACTGTCTTAAAAAATTACAGAGTAACTTTTACAAACCTAAAGGTGTTGCTTCTGGAATGAATTGTCATTTTGCAAATTAGCTTCACGCCCAACTCCCATAAATATCCAATATTGCATATGCATATATCAGGTACCTTCTCCCAGAAAAAAAGGAAAAGATGGAGCCCATCAAGAAAATTCATAAATTTGGGCTTTATTTTTTATTGAAAGTGGACAGTTTATTTTCAATCAGTATTGGTATTGACATTCTAAGTGTAGATGTCCATAATAGAGGACCTCAAGGCATTTTCCTTCAAATGAGTTATATGTCAATTATGTACCTCAAATTATATAGTAAAAGCAAGTTAAATTGCACTGAGCATTGGTCTTTAGTAGGTAATAAATGCATTCAATGGAGAACGGTGACAGGTCATGTGGTTTTATGAGGTAGCGAGAGACAATAGAACTCATGTTTGGAGAATAACATTACAATATTGGCCTCCTTTTCCACTTAGGAACTCATGTGAAAATCATCTGGATATACATACTTATCCAATATTATAAAATGCTGGAGTAAAATAATATTCAAGGTTGGCAGTACTATATTAGGAAAACTTGAATTATTTTGAGCATATCCAAAAGATGACTTGGGCACTGAGAATTCTAGAGGTCACATAACATAATGCAGGTTGGTGGCAGCTGGAAATTTGTGACTAAAACTGGAGAGTTTTGGAAATAGAATGGTCATTTACTACATTCACACACATTGTATATAAGGAGTACATTATTGCATTTGTGTCCCTCTAAATGATATCATAAGCATAAGGACTAAATTTCAGCATAGAAGAAAAGTTTTATATTTCTAAAGAAAACTTTAACTTTGGGTAGGAGGTGATAGAGATAATTTTTACACTTCCTGGCAAGGTAACACATTTTCCTCAAAGAATAGACCTCTAGACCAACTGAGATTTGTACAAATGTCATTAGGAAATTGAAAGGCCATGAGAAATAAACATCAAGTATTTCCCCAAATCCTTCTTTGTAAATTTTCAATAGCTTGAGAAAATGGAAGAGATGGTCACTGAAGACCTGTACTCAGAGCTATCAGATTTATCAAGTAGTGCTGTGCTCTACTAGACCTCTATCAAAAAGGATCAAATATATGAAAGCTATTTTCTTTTTCAAAAAATTATTTTTATTTTTGGAGGGCGTCCGGTCATGGGGCCTGAACCCTGGAGCTGGGCCCTGTCCCTCAGCTCTTCATCTCAAGCCTAGCACTCTACCACTTGAGCCACAGTGTCACTTACGGCTTTTTTTATTTTTGCTTATGTGGTGCTGAGGAATCAAACCCAGGGCTTCATGCACGCAAGGCAAGCATTCTACCACTGAGCCACCTTCCCAGCCCCAAAAGCTATTTTCTTATCTAGAGTCTAAGTGTCTAAGTAATGAATGAGACACTAGCTACACTTGCATTTGCCTCTTACAGAATTCCTGCTTTTATCTGTATCGCTCATATGTTTCCCTATCCCTAGAGCTACTGCCCCTTTAAACAGCATCTATAATTAATAGGCAGTTACATGCATTGAACATGAGGACTCTGGAGGGTGTGACAGTCACTTGTAGCTCAACTCTGAGGTCTCAAATGTTGCTTCAGTGGATTGTTCTGGAAATTGAACTACAGGCTGAATTCTTGAGGCTAGTGCCCTACCATTTGAGCCACATGTCCAGCACTTTTGCTTTCAGCATTTTTTTTGCAGAGAGGAACTTGAACTAATTTTGTCCATGCTGGTCTCCATCTGAGATCCTCTACCTCCTGCCTCCCAAATAGCTGGGCCTATGGACCAAGATGGTTACATCCAGCCCTTGGAAATTTTTTTTTTTTTTTTGCGGGGGAGGGGGGGCTGGTCATGGGGCTTGAACTCTGGGCCTGGGCACTGTCCCTCAGCACTTCAGCTCAAGGCTAGCGCTCTACCACTTGAGCCACAGCACCACTTCCGGCTTTTTTTTCTGCTTATGTGGTGCTGAGGAATTGAACCCAGAGCCTCATGCATGCAAGGCAAGCGCTCTACCACTGAGCCACCTTCCCAGCCCCCCTTGGAAAGTCTTTAACTGAAATATTTATCTCTCTCAGAATACTATTATTTTTCTTACCTCTGCAGTTTCCATCCATTTTCCATCCAAGTTCCACCCTTCTATTCACATTTAGGAGTAAGGTCAAAATTTTGGATAGAAGCAAGTTCAGAAAATTATGTTTTTCAGGCATTGGTGTAAGGTGTTAGATTGTCTCAGTAGTCATTATACTACAGTGGAAATAATAACCACAAAAGTGTCAAATTGCTCAAATGCTGTTTACTCTGTGTGTGTGTGTGTGTGTGTGTGCGCGCGTGTGTGCGCATGCACCCATGTGTGCATGGGCACATCTTGGAGCTTGAATTCAGGGCCTGGGTGCTGTACCTGAGGTTTTTTGCTCAAGGCTAGAACTCTACCACTTTAGCCATAGCTTCACTTCTGGGTTTTTGGTGGTCAGTTACAGAAAATAGTCTCACAGACTCTCCTGTTCCGGCTGGCTTCAAATCATGATCTTCACAACTCAGCCTGCTGATTAGCTAGGATTATAGATGTGAGCCCCCAGCACCCAGTCTACCTTCTTTTTATGTTTGTGTTTTTAGCTTTTTCTTTTTCATCTTTCTTCCTTTATCTTTATAAAAATCATAAAGATATTATCCAATTTAAAGAATCAAACTTTTCCATGTATGCTTAAGGTCTGGAAGGCAAATAGGAAATCTGAAGTGTGGAGACCTCAGTTTCTAACTATAATTTGTCATCCTTTCTCAGGTTATCTGATGTAACCTCAAGAAGATATGTGCCACCTACCTAAAGAGCTGAGAACAAAGAAGTCCCTAAGAGCTTTTTCCTTTTGGATACTTTAATCACTGTATAGTATTTCTATTCTTCACCAGGGAAAGAAAAACATAATTTAAGTATTTTTTTGGCCCCAAGAAGGGTCTAAAGTTTGAAACAGTAAAAGACAGAAAGCACAACTACATAGCACTCATAAGGTTATTCAACATAAAAACAAGTGTCCAGTCAAACAGCCTCAATACCTTGTCAGATCTTTGAAATATACTTTTATTTCATAGGAGACATGATACCTCTTAAACATAGCGTCATGTTGCTAAAACTTTCAGTGGGAAGACTGCCAGTTGGTTAGCAAATCTTATTAAATGCTTTACAACATTAAGACCAAAGGCCACCTTCTACATAACCCCTACTTACCACGAAGTCCTTTGTTATTCTTCATTGACTCACTGGTTGTCAGTTTCAGAGATATTTCCCACTATTTCCACATAAAGATAATAGTTTCAGAACACTGTGTCTTGGAAGGAGGCAGATGATTGGGAAAGGGTTTTGAATCACATGCCTACTTTCTGCTTCCTTTTCTTCATTCAGAGCACAGTATAAACTGAGATGCAAACTGAAATTCAAATGTATCCAATTTTTTTTTGTGAAGCATACATCTGACATATACACATTCTATTAATGTGAGGGACATTAGAGGGAAAAAGTAACAGAATAATACTATTTTATTTACATCAGCATGTAAAGAAAATAGAAATATAACACCTGTCTCTTTCATTTTAGTTGAAGCCACATGGAGTGACCAGAGAACAACAAAACATACTAAATCATAATTAAAATATTCATGAAATATGTTGGTTATCTCTGGCATTTATTGACTTAGTCTCAAGATTTGCATCACGTGGAAATCCTTTTGGTGTCTATGTTTGTAAATTCTGGGGATAAACTCTGAAATATAAAACCTTTCTCACCCCCAAAATGAATTCCCCATTACAATCTAATTGTTAGCGGTGACCTATGGTTTAACCTTGTCTTTATACTTAAGTGGATACAACACTCATCACCATATCTATGATTTTCACAAGTCAATACTAGATTTTTCTGTAACTTGTTTCTCAAGCTCTGCTTGCAATCAAATTTCATGTACTATTCACTTATAACTAGACTAATAATGTTATTTTGATGGAAAATGTGTTTTTAAGGCATTGTTACAAAGATCAGCACCAGCTGAGTGCTGGTGGGTGACGTCTGTGAATACTAGTGACTCAGGAGGCTGAGATCTGAGGATCACAGTTCAAACTCAGCCTAGGCAGAAAAAGTCCATGAGACTCTTATCTTCAATAAATTACTCAGAAAAAGCTGGAAGTGGCACTGTGACTCAAGTAGTAGAGCTCTAGCCTTGAACAAAAGAAGCTCAGGGACAGTGTCCAGATCCTGAGTTCAAGCCCCAGGAAGGGTAAAAAGAAAAACAAAAAAAATCCCAAACCAACCAAACAAACAAACAAAAACCCCCACAAAGATCAGCACCAACCAATGCTTACATCTCTCTTCATGTCAGTTTTTGTTCTACAAAAGAGTCTAGTCCCTTTCCTGAAAGCTGAGCCAGTATAATTTGCTTCCTCTATGAAGAAATTCTTCTCTATTTTTTATTGTGAAAATACCATACAGAGGGGTTACAATTACATGGGCAAGATAATGAGTACATTTCTTATCAAGCATTGTAGCCTCCTTCTTTGT
>NW_012267301.1:4745713-4746195 GCF_000151885.1 Dipodomys ordii
GGTCTTGTTTGTGATCATTTGGGTAAATGCCCAAAAGTGGGATTGCTGGGTCATAGGGGAGCTCTATGTGGAGTCTTTCGAGGAACCTCCATACTGCTTTTCAAAGTGGTTGAACAAGTTTACGCTCCCACCAACAATGCAGTAGGCTTCCCTTCTGTCCACATCCACTCCAACATCTGTTGTTATTACAGTTCTTGATTATAGCCATTGTAACAGGGGTGAGGTGATATCTCAATGTTTTGATTTGCATTTCTTTTATGGCTAGGGAGTTTGAACATTTTTTCGTGTGTCTATTGGCCATCCTTCTTTCCTCTTCAGAGATGTTTCTCTTTAAGTCTTTAGCCCACTTATTTATTGGGCAGTTGTTTCTTAGAGGATTTGTTGTTAGGGAATTTAATTTTTTGAGTTCCAAGTATATTTTAGATATGAGACCCTTGTCTGTTGTATGGCTAGTGAAGATCTTCTCCCAATCCGTGGGCTTT
>NW_012267301.1:4747200-4763537 GCF_000151885.1 Dipodomys ordii
CCCCACCCAATCCTTCCCCCTCCCCCCCCCGCACCAACGTTTGTAAAGTTTGTTTTTGACATGACAACTTGTACTTCTCATTGTTGCAATAGGTCCACCTGTATCCTTAAACGACTTGTTTTTCTTTTTCAGGTTTTTTAAAATTTTCATCATAAAGGTCCTTCAATTCCTAGGTATTTTTTTTGTGGGGCTATTACAAATGGAGTTGCTTTTCTGATTTCAGCCACACTTTTCTCGTTGTTGGCATACAGAAAAGCCATTGATTTTTGAAGGTTAATTTTATATGCTGCTACATTGCCAAAGTTTTGAATCAGCTTGAGTAATTTGGGAATAGAGTCTGTGGGATTCTTCAAATACAAGATCATGTCATCTGTAAAGAGGGAGAGTTTTTCTTCATCTTTCCCTATTTGGAACCCTTTTATGTTTGCATCTTGAAATTCTTCTCTATTGATGGGAGTGTGACTGCTCATTTAAATTGTGATTTTCCAAAATCAAAAGTACTCAATGCAATGCTTATAACTCATATGTTTTAAAGAGATAAAACTCCACTCACTATCAAGAGTCAGGAGCTAATGTGAAAGATTTAGGCAGATCTGACCACTGCATCAATTGTCTATCAGAATGGTCCTAGAGAAACAAATTGTTCTTTCTGATGGAGGCATAGGATTCACACACACACACACACACACACACACACACACACATATGTACCACATTTTCTTGATCCATTCATCTACTCTGGGGCATCATCTGGGTTGGTTCCATATGTTATCAATGGTGAATAATGCTGCAATAAACATAGTGTGCTGGTAGCTTTGTTTTACTTTTTAATAAACATGAAATCCTGAATTCAAAGCCCACTAACACATAAACACGTGCACACACACATACACACACATCTTACACTATACTATGAAGGAAATAATATTCTAAATATAATTAATTACTAATAAATTTGTAAAGGAAATACAATAGGTATGATGCAAAAAAATAGGACATAGAAACATTGTTTGAAATTTGCTCTTTGAACTCTGTTCCAAAGGATTAAAAGGATTTGGAATTGTGTAAATATGGGAGGGAGGGCTTTTCAAGCAGAGAGAATAACAAATGTACAATGAATAAAAAAATTAAATCAAGATTGACAGGACCAAGTGAATGAGAGACATTAGTACAGAATTTTGTGTAGTGGAAACTAAAGTCTAAAGAGTTAACCTGAATTTAGGGAACTAATGAAACACTTCAGAGAATAATTGATGGTATAGAAAACCTCTGGCATACAAGATGACTTTATTGAAACATTTTGTGTGTGTGTGTATGTTTGTGTGTATGCATGATGGCTGGTGGGAATCCACCTCAATGGACACTTAGTAATAAGGAGTACTTTTTCTAAAACAAAATCAAACCATAGGCAGTTGTAGAATTACAACATCAGTGGAATCAATATTTTCCTTCATGTGTGAAACCAAGTTTTCCATTCATTTTTTACCCTGGAAGGAAAGAAATGAGATACTGAGATGAAATGAAAAATAAATGGAATCATCCCAGGTTAGTTGAAGAAGGAAAGGGCACTTAGAATTCCTGGATCTTAATTTGAGAATAATAATATTACCTAATTTTATATTAAAAATATTTGTAAAAATAGAGAAAGTAGTAAATTCTTTTTTTTTTTTTTTTGGTCTGTTGTGGATCTTGAACTCTGGGCTTGGGCTTGGGTGCTGTTCCTCAGCTCTTCAGCTCAAGGCAAGTGCTCTACCGCTTGAGCCAGAGCGCCACTTGCAGTTTTATAGTGGTTTATTGGAGATAAGAGTCTCACAGACTTTCCTGCCTGGGCTGGCTTTGCACCATGACCCTCAGATCTCAGCCTCCTGAGTAGCTAGGATTACAGGCATGAGCCACCAGTGCCCGGCTAGTAGTAAATTCTTAATAAACATTTCCTCTGCCTCTCAACCCACTGGTTGAAACCAAGGATGCTATGGACAGAAGGCCTCCATGTGCTTACATGGGTGCTCTGCAGAATTTGCAAGGGTTTTCATAAGTCTGTCCATGTGTGTCATACACTGCTTTGCAGATCTTGGGGCATGGTGGTCCATCTGTAGCTGGTTACTGCGTGTAGTTGCTGCAAAAGGCCTGTCATTTAAATGAACACTTTTTATTTCATGAATAATAACATTAAAGGGTTAATTCCATTTTTGAGGCAGTGACCATTTGTTGCTTGTTTATCTCAGCTAGCAGAGCTACACACGTGGTGGTAATCCAAATACCTGGTGTGTGTCTTTATAAGCCCTGCAAGTCCTTAGCTCTGGGCTCTCCTCCTAGGCTCCACTGTGTTGGAATATAGGACGAGGGTTGAGCTGTACCCCATCTAAATAAAACCTTAAAACAGCTGTAAAGTCTGACTCTCGGCGGTCTTCTTGGTGGTGTCCTGTGACTTAGGCTCAACATATTAGTGGGGCCTCGTCCGGGATACCCCCAAAGACTCCCGAGACTTCAGATTCCGAAGGTAAAACAGCGCTGTCAATTCGTCTTTGTTAATTTGTCTTGCCCTGTCATTGTCTGTCTGTTTTACTTTCATTTTCCTTTGTGAGGCCGGCCTCTCTGATTCCCATTGTATAAAGGGTTGTTGAAGTGGGTGCACTTGCATGACAACCCTGGAGGAACTGGGAGATGTCCCAGATCCTCTTGTGAAGGGGGTCCTTGGAACCCTGCCATGAGAATTGTGGGGCGGGGGTCGGTTTGGGGTTGGGTTCGAACTGACCAAGAAGGCCTCCAAACCGAGGCCCAACTTGCCCACTGTGGGTCCACTCCTTCTGCTTCCCCATTACAGGAGTCAGAGGATCAATTAGGGAGATCTCCACTTAGTAAGCTTTTTTTTTTTTAAACTGTCAGGCCTGCGTGTGTTTTGTTTGTCTACTACCATTTATTGTTGTCTGGACTGTATGACTGACGGGACTGGAAACCATGGGCACCACTCCATCTAGTCCCCTAGACTTACAAAAAGAAACTAAGAAAGAGGAAAAGAAATTGTACCCCCGGTTTTTCAGGGAGATAACTTGGAAGAAGAAATGTTTCTTCCCCCATACTCCCCTTTCCAGGTTCCTTCTGCAGAGCCTGAGAATGATCAAGAGGAGGAGAGAGCTATAGAACCAGCAGCCGAACCCTAGGCACCTTCCCTTAAAGTTTCTGAGGGGCCAGTCACTCGATGATGCAGTGGGATCAGCCCCCCTTCTAATGCAGCTGTTTTTCCCTTATGCACCATAGGTCCTGTGGATGTGGATGGTCAATAGCAACTCCAATATTGGCCATTTTCTACCAGTGATCTATACAATTGGCACACCCAAAATGCCCGCTTTTCTAAGAAACCCCAGAATTTAATTCTTTTGCTTGAAACTATTCTCTTCACACATCAGCCCCCTTGAGATGTTTGTAGTCAGCTTTTATAGGTCCTTTTTACCACCAAAGAGAGAGACCGTATCTGAGACGTGGCACGGAAACATATCCCTGGCCCACAGGAGCGCCCATCACGGATCCTGCCCTGATCACTGCCTGTTTTCCTGCCTATTTTTTGGACTAACATGGGACTACAATACGGTTGAAGGTAGGGAGCGACTCCTTGTCTATCGCCAGGCTCTGTTGGCAGGTCTCAAGGTGGCTGCTTGCTGACCTACTAATATGACCAAAGTTTATGATGTTAGACAGTGAGGAAGTGAAAGTCTGGCAGCATATCTTGAGTGGCTCATGGAAGCTTTTAGTCAATATACCCCGTATGATCTTGAGACCCAGCAGTCAGCTCAGATGATTATGTTTGCCTATATAAATCAAGCTGCACCAGACATAAAGTGAAATTTGCTGGCTCTAGACAGACTTGGTGAAAAGTCTATTAGGGATCTAATAGCCGCAGCGGAAAAGGTTTACAATAAGAGAGAGTCAGAGGAGCAAAGACAGAAAAGGAAGGACAGAGAATGTGAAACTGAGTGTGAAAAGAGAGACCTGGCCAAGGAAAAGAGGCCAGACTTGTTGGACTCACTACTATGGCATGCTGAGCATACTTGGTTCACAGACAGAAAGTTTCATTCAAGATGGAAAAAGGTACGCAGGCGCAGCAGTCACCACGGACACTGAGATAGTGTGGGCAGAAGCACTCCCCCAGGGAACGTCTGCACAAAGAGCAGAACTAGTGGCACTAACAAAAGCCCTACAGATGGGAAAAGGGAAGAGACTAAACATGTACACGGACAGTCAGTATGCTTTTGCCACCGTGCATGATAATGGAGCCATTTACCGAGAGGGAGCTGCTGGCAGCTGAGGGAAAGAATATTAAAAAACAAACAAGAAATTTTAAGCCTCATCTGGGCCATATGGGAACCAGCAAATATTGCAATTATGCACTGCCCTGGCCATCTAAAGGTAATTGATTATATAACCAGAGGAAATAACTTGACCGATCAGGCAGCTAAGGAGGCGGCCCTCCAGCCCAGAGCGGAAGTACTGACTCTAGTAGTCTGAGGGCCACGAACTTTGCCTCCTGAGCCTCAGTACTCCCAAGAAGACTTGGAGTGGATAAATTCCCATGACCTATAAAAACCCCTGGACAGAGAAGGAAACAAAGACTGGTGGAAAACTGGTGAGGGGAAACTTATCTTGCCACAAAGATTGGGCAAGGGGATTCTTAAGAGAATCCATCAGACCTCTCACATGGGAACCCAAAGAATGCAGGACTTGCTCCAACACTCAAAAGTAAAAATTAGGCAAGGAAATCAACTCATTGAGGACATTGTTAAAAATTGTAAAACCTGTCAGCTCACCAATGCCCCCAATCAAAAGGAGCCTTCATGGAGATAGGCCAGATGTGTATTGGGAAGTAGACTTCACAGAAATTAAAACTGGAAAATTTGGATATAAATATTTGCTAGTTTTTGTAGACACCTTTTCAGGATGGGTTGAGCAAAGCATGAGATTGCAAACGTGGCTAAGAAGATCCTGGAAGAAATCCTACCCAGGTATGGCTTCCCATCCACCATTGGGTCAGACAATGGACCGGCCTTCATCTCAAAAGTAAGTCAGGGAATAGCCGCGGCACTGGGGATGGATTGGAAACTGCACTGTGCTTATAGACCCCAGAGTTCAGGGCAGATAGAAAGAATGAATCGGACTCTAAAAGAGACCTTAACTAAATTGGCTTTGGAGACTGGCACAGACTGGGTATCACTCCTTCTTTTTGACCTGTTTAGAATAAGAAATTCACCCTATCACCTTAGCTGTACTCCTTTTGAAATAATGTATGGACATCCTCCACCCATTATTCCTAGCCTTCAGACTAAATTGCTTGCTGATTTGAGTGATATTGAATTTCTATGTAAACTTGACTATCTATAGCTTGTCCACAAAAGTTGTGTGGCCCCAGCCTAGAGCATTATATGATTCTGCTTGTACTCCTACCCCTCATTCACTTAAACCAGGGGACTGGGTGTTTGTTTGAAGGCACAACTTGAGATCTCTGGAACCACGGTGAAAGGGACCTTACATGGTGCTACTGGCTACACCCACTGCCCTTAAGGTGGACAGCATTGCTGCTTGCATCCACTGCTCCAACGCCAGACCGGCGGAACCCTTTGCCCTGGACAACCGTGGGGAAACATGGGAAGTCTCCAAGAATCCTACCCAACCACTCTGGGTAAGCCTCAAGAAAAGAAAAATGGACTGATTGTTACTGGTATTGTTGTTTAATAGTATGGCTAAGGTCAGGGAGTATACCCATTCAAGATCGAGAGCTGTTGGAGTTTAGTTTTGGGTTGGAGCCACAAGATTGTGTCTCAGAACCATAAGTCAAGGGGGAATGAAGGGTTAATTTTATTTTTGAGGCAGTGACCATTTGTTGCTTGTTTATCTCAGCTAGCAAAGCAACACGTGGTGGTAATCCAAACACCTGGTTGTGTGCCTTTATAAGCCCTGCAAATCGTTAGCTTGGGGCTCTCCTCTAGGCTCCGCTGTGTCAGAGTGTAGGATGAGGCCCGAGCTGTAGCCCATCTAAATAAAACTTTAAAACAGCTCTAAAGTCTGACTCTCAGTGGTCTTCTTGGTGGGGTCCTTCCACTTGGGCACAACAACATTGAGATCATTTTCTTTCAAAGCACCTATTTTATCATAGCAATTATTGCCATTTTACTTTTATTATACATTTAAGATAAAGGAAAGCAAAAATATCATGTAGGCTTAGCACCAGAGATTGTTCAGTATTTTAGTATTTTACTCCTCTCCCCTCTTATTCATTGTATTTATGTATACCTAGTATTAAAAATAGAACCATAATGTGTATACATTTCATTTATTATTTATCAGCCCTTCTACACGATGCATGCATTCTAAAAATTCATTGCTCTATATTAATCCTTCATGAAGATGTGCCATGATTTCCTTCTCTAGTAAATTTTTTCTGTATATTTACTCACTACCTGAGCTTGAGTGATTACTTCACATGGCCTTTGATGTAAAATGTTTTATTTGCTAAGATGGAGATTTATTTTACTAAAAGTGAATACATAAAAATAAAATTTCTCTTTTTTCAAATGTCAATTTCTAAACATTTCTCTTTTGTTTACACTCCTTTTTGCTTTCTTTATGATTTCGCAAAGAATTTCTTCAATCTACTCACTAACTACTGCATCTCAGTGCTTTGGGTTTCAAAGAAAATGTGCTCAGCATTCCACTTAAAATCTTACAAATACAATTATCTAACTTTTTTTTTAAGGGAAGCAGTTGTTTTATTAAGAGATTTGAGGATAAGCAAAATAAACATAATCTTAGATTACATCTGTGTCAGAAAAATTGTATTTCTGAAACAATATGCAAAAATTGAAACAAGATGTGCGCAAAGACTGAAATACCAAAGAAAAGAATTGGAGCATTATCTTCATAGGAGGTGAAAAGTATCAGTGATTTTTTTAAAGTAAAACAATACTGTAAAAGAGCACAATATAAAAAATAATTTTCAGTAGCAGCGTGGAAGGTTTTATTGGATAAATTTATCTTTTGTAAGGACTGCTATTAAATCTTTTGATGCCTTCTCTATATACATTATATATAAGTATTGTATGTTCTTTTTGATTACTAATTTCCCTGTTAAGTCTGTAGATGCTACTATCACTAATTGCAAATCCAGTCAGGGATTTCAAGATCTTTTTCAACTTTAAATTGTTTTCATTATCTTGAGTTGCCATTTAACAAAGCAGTTTATGAATAAAATGAGTATTGATCAATGTCATCCCTTCCATCATTCTCCCTCATCCCTTCCAACATATTCTTTCCCTCATTTGTTGTAGGATATACTTTGAATTCTTGACTGCATTCTCCTCTCCTGCTCTTCTTCATTCATCTATCCCTAATCTCAAATCTGCTTGGTGAACTTTAGAAATGTTGTCAGGTCTGTAGATGCATCAAAATATCAGGGAGATTCCAAAACTCAGATTCTTAGGCCTCCATGTCCCTTGAGAGCCCCTTTTAACTGGACAGGCGAGGAGCAGGAATGTGTGCATGCTGGCATGCATTTGTCAGGACTTTCGTGCACAAGGTTCTTAGACTGAGAGTGAGGAGTTCCCAAGAATCTTGACTCGTCCTAGCTCATAACCATTTTCTTGTTATAACTATTGTAAACTCTCACTTCCTCAACCTTATTCTGACTTGAGAAAAAAACTCTACTCACCCCCCACTTTTATAGACCCCATGCTATAACTTAGACATTGAGTGAATGTAAAATTCTTCTATGAAAATGTGACGTTTGGCAAGTAGGAGAGAGCAGGAAGTAACTTGAAGTCATATTCTACTGTGAGCCTATCTGAACCAGCAGATACAGATCTGAAGTATTGTGTTGTATAATCCTCATAATCCTCAACCTTCTCAGCCAGGCAGCCTCGGGAACACCAAGCACCTCCCTGGAACAGCCACAGTGCTTCCCAGTCTTACCTCTCCATTGCTATAAGAAACAACATGTAGAAGAAGCCAGAGGGAGATGGGAAATGGGTGAGGAAAGAGGGGTGAAGGGAGGTGGAGGGGGAGAGAGAGGGTGAGAGAGGACACTTATTTGAAAACCTCCTTGGCACACAGCCTCTGCAATGAGAGAACAGGCTCTGAACAACAGTATTTTTACAGTTAAAAGTAACCTAAGATCCTCTTTTGATTGTGTCTGTCTTTATGGATGAGAAACCGAGGCCCAGGAATAGAGGTAAACATCACCAACAAATACACACTTGTTAACTGTGTGACTGCAAGGGGCAGCATGACAATGAACATTTCACCAGTTCTCATCGCATTTTCTATTTGTGTGGATTTTATGCATTTAAAAAAGTTTAAAGGAGAGGCTGCAGTTACATGATTCAGGTAATGAATACATTTCCTTTTGAATGGTTGTCATCCAACTAGATGATCTCTTCATGTATTTTATGTTAAAAAGAAATAGATTTTCCAGGAAGAGAGTGAAGCTTATAAAACTCAAGGCCATTTGATTAAAGTATAGCTAGGACAATTCATCAAGGAGGTATTACTGTAACAATAAAAATGCAAAATCATTCTGAAATCACTGAAAAGCAATATGTAATTCATCACCATTCCCACTTAAGCGATCTACCACCTACCGGGAAGTATTCTACATTGTAAGTACTGCATTCATTTTACATTTATTTAGTCAGGCTAACAACCTCATTTTGAAAGGTAAGGAACTTGAGCCCTGGGAAAAATGGTAGTCTCAATATATTAACCTTATAATTGACAGGAATAAAATCTAGATCCTTTAGAATCAAGCCAATGTACTGAAACATAATTACCATTATCATTATTATTATTAAGGTAATGTACAATCAGATAATGTGCTTTATTGTCTTTATAATTATTTTTATATCTAAAACTAATATTTTAAGGTGTTCTTGTTCTAGGGTTTGAACTCAGCTTCAAGATCTAACTTAGATTTTTGTTCAAGGCTACTACTCTACCACTTACACCTCACCTCTACTGCTTTTTGGTAGTTAGAGACAAGAGTCTCATGACTCATCTGCCTGGGCTGGAATCAAACTGCAGTCCTCAGATCTCACCCTCCTGAGTAGCTAGGATTTTGGTTGTGATGCTCCAGCAACCAGCTGATTAGTTGTTTTCTATATTCTTCCTATTTTCTATCTGGCATGCTTCCTTTACCTTCTTACACATTAGGATTACTGAGTTAAAAACCCTATTTCTCAATTAGACTCATTGTGTATTTCTAGTTTATTAGGAGGCTGATGTTTCCCAGACTAATGAATAATATTTTCCTGATTCTTTGGATGCCAGACATTAGGAATTTTCCAATTAGGACACTGGACATTTTGTGTTTCTGAAAACATTTTTCTTTCTGTCTTCCAGTGTAGTCACATTACTTTTAAAATTTTGATGTATATTATTATTGTAATTATAAAGATGAAGTACAGAGAGGTTATAGTTTCACAAATCAGCTAGTCAGTATTTCTTTTTGGAAAATGTCACTCCTCATTATCTCCCAGTGTTTTCCCTCCCATCTCTGCCCACAAGTTGTTTAGTTCATTTTCAACATAGTTTCTACTGAGTACCACTGCTGCTTTTGTTCACCCTTTATCCTTCCATTTCTGTTCTCTCTCCTACCCTCTCAAAGACAGATAAATGAACAAAGAAGATGAAAAGGAAAGAGCAAAGAAAAAAGCCTCTTGTTTCCATTTCCTGAAGTTTATTTCAATAAATATTGTTTTATATGATCAAAGGCACATCAACATTGGGTCTATATGTTCCTCTTCTAAGACATTACTCAGTTTTTTGAGACTTGCTTTGAAGCTTTTATATATATGGGACCAAAGTAGCCTTTGATCTAGAGCCAGTGTTACTGTACCTCAGAGATAATGTGCTTAAATACTCTACTAGATGGTATGTATTAGGATGCTTTCTCACTGGCTGATGGAAGCATAAAATATTATTATGTAAGGCTCCATTTGGGTTCTTTTCTTGGCCTCACATAGTATCTTATTACATGTGCAGTGATCAGCATTTAGCAGGAAACTGCGCCCTTATGCGGATTTGCTGATCTCTTGTAATCTGTCCTGCAAACCCAACTTTGTTCTTATCTCATGGAGATAATATAGCCTCTGCTCATGGTTCTTCTTCTCCTGTGTTATCCAGGAAGGAAACTGATGTCATCTTAGCATTCATTTCTTCCTGAGGACGCACATCCAAGGCTTGATGTTCAATGCATGACATAGCTTCATACATCTTGTCTAGTTTGTTAGTTATTTCAGGCCGAGGAAAACAAACCCTTTCTTTACTACATCTTGCTCATCCTTATTGTCATCCTAAATGTGGTTAGATTTCTATATAGGAGTAATACTAGTAAAGCTAATTACAAAGGTCATTGCTTTTACTTTGTGTAAAATAGTTAAAAGAAGCTGAGTTTTAGAACATGGCAGTCTATTTAGAAAACTGTTCCCTAAGATAGGTAGAGAAATGGCTCAATTATACACACAAGTAAATCTGTCATTAAGCAGAAGGAAAAATGACAATTTTAACATGATTGATCTGAGTTCTGATATTAGCTACTTAGAGGATTTCTGAATATCTTTGAAATACAAACACCATGTCATCATAGTCATATATATTTATAAATAAGCTTATTATAAATTAATATTTATGAATAAAAGCTTACAATTTGTATAAACTTATTTTAAATATATTTATCCTTTATTTTTAAATATTCATTAATAAACATATCTATAAATATATAAATATCATGAGAAGCAATATATGAGAAGCATGTTGACTTATATTTGATGATCTACACTTCAAAGTTATGTACAGAAACTTATATAGCTTACATTATTGACTCTTCCTGAAACAATCCACTTTGAAATCTAATCATTGCATGAAAGATCCATCAAAGTTTATGAGTTAACTTTCATTTCTGATAAGACTTAGAGACATCTGTGTTACTAAAAATCCATTTCCTTTGAAGGATTCACAACTCAGAAGAAATAGCCTGACACACTACACATTGGGTGGGGGTGGGGGGAGTGAAGACAAAAGCTCTCCAATGCTACCTCAATTAGAGGTGACATGTTTTAGCTGGAAAAACAAATAAGGAAATCTATGACAAGGAATAAGTATTGTATGTGTGTGTGTGTGTGTGTGTGTGTGTGTGTGTGTGTGTCCCTTAGATTATGCATTTTTATCCCACTCGGTATGGGATAGAACACTCACACTGAGAAATCATCTTTCTCTTCTAAACAGCGTACTGCAACTGTGTCCTGAAGAGCAGATGTGTACATTACTTGTTAGCAAGTAGATGAAGCAAACTTCTTTCCAGACGGTAGGATTTAGGAACAAAAAGCTAGTGTTCTGAGAAGGGTGTGAAGGAATTCCTACCTGATGATGTGTTCATGAGTTATTGCAGTTTCACACATATAAACCCGTATGAAGAGTTTCCAGCAATTATGCTGGAATAATTGCATATGATGCCTGTAGGAGGGGCCGATCCTTCTTTTTCCTCAGTACTAAAGGATTTAATGATGTCTGATTAAGTCTATAAATTTGTTCAAGGCATTGCCTACCCAAAGACTATATTTATAGTTAAATGAACTAGAATTTATTGTGTGAACAAATGATTTTCTTTGTAATGAGAACTCCAAGGAATACATTGTTTTACTAAGCCGCATTATCACAGGAAAAAAATAACGTGGGTAAATGCTATTGCTACTTTGATTTGAATATTTTTTCTGCTCCTTGACTCTAATGCTAGGCTTTTCTGCATTCATTCTTTTACCATCACTCTATTTCTGAATTTTTGTGAATTTGTGAACTTTACATTCTGATCTTATCTTTTTCTCATATTACACATAAAAATTCCACCCTAGTCTTACTTTTACTGGTTTATTTGCCCAATTCTTTTTACCTGCTATTTAGTCATCCTTTCATCTTTTGAGAACACACATTTTTTAGGGAAGGCTGATTTTCTAAATGAGTGAGGAGATACTTCACTTGGGTAGCTCCCTTGTCTTTGCCACCGTAGTTTTTGTTTGGATGGTGTATTGAAATATCAGGCGACAAAGTTTCTCATGATTTCCGTCATCCTACAACCAGATGCTAAATATCAAGATTCTCATCAATCTGTACAAATCTACACACATTGGATTTATTAAATTTCACTCTACATCACACAAAGTTTAACAATTATCCAATAAATCCCTCATATACATTTGGTAATAATATAAGCTTAAGATATCTATCCAATTGTATTTATTAGCACCATATATATTTCAGTTACTGCTTTATGCATTGAGGATATATCAGTAAATAAAGCATTGACACACATATGTCATATGTTTATGTGTATGTAAATGTACTTCAGTCTGCTTTACCCCTCAGTACTTTTGCTTTTACTCTCCCACTTCCCACTAATTGCTCCCCTAAACAGCCCCTGTTTTACATTCATGCCCCATTATTATTGTAATCATAACCAACAAGATTTTAGGTCTAAATTCCACAAAAGAGACCAATCATGCAATATTTGTCTTTTTGACCTTGGCTTATGTTGTTCAACATCATGATATCCAGTTTAATCCATTTTTCTATAAATGACATAATTCATTTTTCTTTATTCATCAGTTTTGGGGAACCTAATTTGATTCCTTTAATTTGGCTCTGGTGAGTTGCACTGCAACAAACAAGGGTCTATACATATTTCTCTGAATGTTGATTTACTTTTTTCAGATTCATCTCCTACAGTGGTATTGCAAGGTTGTAATGTATATCTGCTTTATTTTTTAAAAGAAATCTCCTTATTGATTTCCATAATAGTAGTTGCTCTAGTTTATATTCCTACTAACAGTATATGAAGTTTCCTTTTTTCCTCCACCCTTAGAAGCATTTATTGTCATGTGTTTTCTTTATGATTTCCATTTGAAGTGAGATAAAGTAGAACATTAGTGTAGTTTTGATTTACATTTCCTTTATGACAAAAGATGTTGAATATTTTTTCCATTATACTAGCTATTTGAACTTTTGAGAACTCCAATTAATTTTCCCATTTGCTAATTGAATTATTATATTTTTGGAGCTTTTGTATATTCTAGATATCTTTTGTCTATTCAGTAGCCGGTGAAGCTTTTCTCAGATCCTGTGTGTGGTCTCTTGACTCTGACCATTGTTTCCTTTGATGTCCAGAAACATTTTAACTTAGATACAGTCATATTTGTCAATTCTTAATTTCAAGTGTATAGCAATATTGAAACAATTTACCATGAGCCCTATAAGTCTGGATTGACCAATAATTTATATTTATTTTTATTGCTAACATTTAAGATATGTGATGTTGTACCCATACATAGTGAACTAATTACTGGTCAATCTGTAATTAAGTATTCATTACTTGTGAATATGAAACCATAGGCCTTATAGTAAACACTAGGAGTTTCCCATCTGCCATGTCTTCTTGATTTACCTCTCCATTTCCTCCTGTTTTCCACACAGGTAAACTAGCATTCTTTGTTTTTATTTATTTGACTTCTACTTAACATTTATTTAACTCTCTACTGCAAAAAAGAAAACTGTATATGCAAAATGCAGTGCACTGGAATCAAATATGGTGACAACAGGGTTTATACCATGAGGAAGAACATACAAACAAAACAAAAAAAGTCACATAGTATATTAAAAACAGCAGTGTTTATGACACAATGTTGAAAATGAACTTTACAACTTCAGGGGCTGGGAAGGAGGAATTTAGGAGGTGGGGAGGGAAGGGATAGTAGAGGAAAAACAAAGGAAATGTACTCATTGCCTTACTCATGTAACTGTAACCCCTCTGTACACTATCTTTAAAAAAATTCCACTTATTGCCACATCAATTTACATTTAATGTGAGTGAGAGTTGATTGTAGACCTTGGTACTCTTCTCTCTAAAACTTCTATAGGAATGTCACAGCTGAGAGTTGACCCAATGTAGTCTTCTTGTCTTGGTGGTAGTGATGTTGGTATTGAATGCCAAGTCTTCCACTTGATAGAGAAGCACTCTACCACTTGAGTGCCACTCTGCCACTCTCAGCCATTTTCTTTTTCATATAATATTCCAGTTAGGATCCTGCTTCGACTGTCCTCGGTTTGTGGTTCTCCTACCCCCACCTCCATGTCATTTGACTTCTTTCTCAGATAGGGTCTTGTTAACTTTTGCCTAGCCTGGCCTCCAGCCATGAGTCACCTGGATAGCTAGAATTACAGGCATGAGGATTACAAACTATGCCATGTTTTTAGTTTTCACATAAAAATTACCAATGTTTACAAATGTGTGTCAATTTTAAATGTGAATTGTCTCTTCTTTCTATGGAATTGAACATTTTTAATCTTCTGTGATTTATTTTCACATGCTTTCCTTTCATCTTTCAAGATAGCTCAGACAAGAGATATATTTGACAATTTTAAGATACAGCCCTTGAAACATGCTTTGAAAATGAATAGTAGAATGGCGGTGCAGAGGAAAGCAAAACAGTGCAGCAGCAGAGGGTATCAGAGGTGAGGAAAATGAACCTACGCATAAGCAGCACTGAATCTAGCTGTGCTGAGAAGCAGGACTTTCATAGGCACACACATGTTTACATCAGAAATAACTATTAGTTTAATGAGTGAAAGCTGAAGAAGAGAAGATGCCTGAAGTATATATAGTCAACATACTTGAAAATACCAGGAAAAATTGGGATGAGGAATTCCAAAACTGGTTAGCAAAGAAGAGTGATTCAAAACAAGTATGTGTCTAGTGAAGATCTCTAAATCCTGGGCTCTCTATTGATCTTGCTAGCCATGTCCTTTGCCATGCAGAAGCTCTGCGTTTTAATGCAGTCTCATTTGTCCAACCTTTCTTTGAGTTGTGTTTCTGGGTCTTTATTAAGAAAATTCAGCCTGTGCCTAAGAGCCCTAGAATTTCTTCTATTCCTTCCTGTAATGTTTTCAGGGTGTCTGGTTTAACTTTGAGGTCTTTGATACATTTGGAGATGATTCTGGTGCAGGGTGATATATAAGGATATAACTTTAGTTTTCTACAGGTATTTAACTAATTTTGCAAGCACCATTTACTGAAGAGGCTGTCTTTCTTCCATTCTATATTTTTGGTTCCCTTATTGAAGGTTAGGTGGCTATACATCTGTGTGTTCATTTCTGGGTCTTCAGTTCTATTCCATTGGTCCTCATGTCTGTTCTTGTGCCAGTACCAAGCTATTTTGATTACTATGGCTTTGTAATAGAGTTTGAAATTTGGTATTGATATTCTTCTAGCACTCTTCTTTCTTTTTGCTATTCAG
Organism: Dipodomys ordii; assembly: GCF_000151885.1. Lineage (NCBI taxonomy): Eukaryota > Metazoa > Chordata > Mammalia > Rodentia > Heteromyidae > Dipodomys > Dipodomys ordii. The sequence continues at coordinate 4,762,524 of NW_012267301.1, forward strand.
GGTCTTTTACTGTTCCATATGAGTTTTTCGATTGCTTTTTCTATTTCATTGAAGAATGAAGTTGGGATATTGATCGGTATTGTAATGAAGATGTAGATAGCTTTTGGCAGTATTACCATATTCATGATGTTAATCCTCCCAATCCAGAAGCATTGGAGGTTTTTCCACTTTCTAAGTTCTGCTTTAATTTCCTTTTTCAGTTTTTTTTAAATTTTCATTATAGAGGTCCTTCACTTCTTTGGTTAATTCCTACACATTTTTTGGGGGGGGCTATTACAAAGGGAGTTGTCTTCCTGATTTAAGCTGTGTTCTTCTCACTATTGGCATACAGAAAAGCCATTGACTTTTGAGGGTTAATTTTATACCCTGCTACTTTGCCAAAGTTTCCAATGGGCTTGAGTAACTTGGGAGTGGAGTCCGTGGGATTCTTTAAATACAAGATCATGTCATCTGCAAAGAGGAGAGTTTTACTTCATCTTTCCCTATTTGGATCCCCTTTATGTTCGCATCTTGCCTTATTGGTCTAGCTAGGCATTCTAATACCAAATTAAAGAGGAGGGCCTCATATCTAATGTATACGTAGAACTCAAAAAATTAAATCCCCAACAACAAACCCTAAAAGAAACAACTGCCCCATTAATAAGTGGGCTAAAGACTTAAAGAGTGACTCCTCCAAAGAAGAAATAAGAATGGCCAGTAGACACATGAAGAAATGCTCAACTTCTCTGGCCATAAAAGAAATGCAAATCAAAAAAACATTGAGATTCTACCTCTCCCCAATTAGAATGGCTATAATAAAAAAAATCTAATAACGAGAGATGCTGAAGGGGTTGTGGTCAAAAGGGAACTTTACTGCATTGTTGGTGGGAGTGTAAACGTTTTCAGCCACTTTGGAAAGCAGTATGGAGGTTCCTCAAAAGACTCCACAAAGGAGATGGGGAAAAACCAGTTGTTTAAGGATACAGGTGGATCTGATGCAACAATGAGAAGTACAAGTTGTCATGTCCAAAACGA
>NW_012267301.1:4763702-4789716 GCF_000151885.1 Dipodomys ordii
GTACGCATTATCCTGCCCATGCAATTGTAACCCCTCTGTACAGTATGTTCACAAATAAAATAAAATTAAATTAAAAAAAAAAGACTCCACAAAGGTAGGGCGCCGGTGGTTCACATACATCTATAATCTAGTTACTCAGGAGGCTGAGATCTGAGGATCATGGTTCAAAGCCAGCCCAGGCAGGAAAGTCCGTGAGACTCTTATCTCCAATAAAACCACTGGAAAACTGGAAGTGGCACTGTGGCTCAAGTGGTAGAGCACTGCCTTGAGCTGAAGAGCTGAGGGACAGTGCCCAGGCCCAGAGTTCAAGCCCCATGACTGACAAAAAAAAAAAGACTACACATAGATATTCTCTATGACCCAGCAGTCCCACTTCGGGGCATTTACACAAGTGATCACAAACAAGGCCATACTAAAGCTACCAACACAACTATGTTTATCATAGCATTTTTCTCCATAGGTAAGATATGGAACCAACCCAGATGCCTTTCAGTAGATGAATGGATCAAGAAAATGTGGCATATGTGTGTGTGTGTGTGTGTGTGTGTGTGTGTACGAACTCTATGAACTCTATGATTACATCAGAAAGAATGACACCTCCTATTGGAAGGAAATGAAAAGACATGGAAAAATTCATATTAAGTGAAGTAAGCCAGACCCAAATAAATATTTGTCCCATGGTTTCCCTTATTTGCAATAATTGATATATGTCTAGGATAATCTTAGCAGATGGGCAGAATAGCTCAATAGCTATGTACATATGACCATATAAGATGGTCCTAAGGGAAATAAACTTCAAGACATGGACAAAAAAGGTTTATCTTTGTTTGTTGTTGGTGTTTTTAATATACTATGTGATTATTTTTCTTTGTATGTTCTTCACTCTATGGTATAACCTCTGTTGTTACTATATTTGACTTTGGTACCTGGTATTGTAAATAGATTTATTTGAATTACAGAAGGGAAGAAAAACAACAGAATGGAGAAACAAAGGACAAGTGGGAACCAATGCAACAACAATATACACAAGAGGATGTTGAAGATGATCTATACAACTTGTCGGGGTTAGGGGGAGGGAAAGTAGGAGAAAACTGAGGGCTAGGGTAACAAGGTTGACCAGAATTGTACTCATTAGCTTACTCATGTAACTGAAACTCCTCTGTACATCACCTTGACAATATTAAAAAAAAAGACCACAAAAACCACAAATATGTATGTATGGTTAGATGTTGCATTCTCACATCTGTAATCCCAACTACTCAGGAGGCTGAGATCTGAGGTTTGTGCTTCAAAATCAGCCTGGGCAAGAAAGTTCATGAGTCTCTTATGTCCAACTAACTAACAAAAAATTCCATCCAAACCCAGAAGTCCTTCTGTGTTTACTTTGCTGTTTAGATTAAGGTCTCACACTTAAGTCTGGACTATCATCAGACTAGGATCTTCTAGAAGGATCTATAGGTATGCACTGCCATACCAACTCTCCATATTATTCTTAATATTTTTCCTTTTTGTATATATTTTTATTGTAAAAATACTGTACAGAAGGGTTACAGTTACACAAGTAAGGTAATGAGTACATTTCCTATTGAGCATTGTTACCTCCTTTGTTTTTCCCCTACCATCCTTTGCCTCCCCACCCCAACTACTCCCTCTCCACCCCCAAGTTGTAAAGTTCGTTTTCAACATAGTGTCTTGTATATCTCATTGTTACAGTGGGTCAACCTGTGTGCTTATTTCAGCATTTTGTTAATATTTTTCTTATAGCCATTAGTTCCTTCTCTCCAAGTCTTCTGTTTACTTCTTATTATATTTGTTTTTCAATGTATTTCTCCCTACTGAAGTGTGGTCTTTTATCATCCTGTCTATAGTTGTATCATAAGCACATAGATCAGACTGAACCTCAGAGCAGGCAGTCAGCATAAATGTGTTTATTCACTGAGAGAGTAATTACATTAAAAACTCCTTTAGAGATGTGTCCTGTGAAATGGATATTATTAACCCCTGTTTTCACTGTATTTGATGTTGGTATAATTTTTGGAGGGGAAGGGAAAAAACAAATTTTTTAAATAGGGATACAGGTGGGTCCATTGCAACAATGAGATGTACAAGATGTTATGTCGAAAAACAAACTTTACAACTTTGGCGTGCGGGGGGCAGGGAAGATGGGAAGGGATGGGAAGGGGAAACAAAGGGGGAGGTAACAATGCTCGATAGGCAATGTACTCAATACCTTACCCATGTAATGGTAACCCCTCTGTACAGTATTTTCACAATAAAAAAAAAGAAAAGCTGTGATCTACCACATGACCATATTCAAAGAAGTAATTCTCAAAACGTGTACTTGGCCCACTCAGAGTGAGATAACTTGCAAACGCAGCTTCTGGGTGTTCCTAGGTAGGGGCAGCTTTTAGGAAGCTCTCGGTTTTCATTTTCAGAACTGTTTTATTTAGCAAGTAATTAAACTTTTTCTGTGCCTTAGGATTTCTAGTGTTTTATGCAGATATAATATTGACCTTTGAAACTCAATCCTAAACACTTCCTTTAAATGTACTTTATTTTTGTTGATTTTGTACCCATATATTATTTCTTGAATATTTATCATTTATCCAATATTCTTTCTGCCTGAAAGGCTTTTTGTTGTTGCTGGAAAGGCAAATACTACTAGTATTTATATATAATACAATACAAAATCTTTTATTTCAGATATTGAAGAACTATTATCCACAGAAAAATGATTTACTTCTTTTATTTTTCTGTCTTTGTTTTGATCCTGGGGCTCGAACACATGACCTAGGTGCTGTCCTGAGCATTTTACCCAAGGCTAGCACTCTACCACTTGAGCCACAGCTCCACTTCCAGTTTTCTGGTGGTTCATTGGAAGTAAGAGTCTCATGGACTTTCCTTCCCGGGCTGGCTTTGAATTGTTTGTTTTTCAATGTATTTCTACCTACTGAAATGTTACCTGCTGAAGTGAACTGATTCTCATGTCTTAGCCTTACTGGTAGCTAGGATTACAGGCATGAGCCACTGGCACCCGGATAAATGTTTTGCATTTATCTGAAATACTTTCCAAGGAATCAGGAAAGACTAGTATTAAGTAATCTAACTTTTAAATGATAGATATTTTTAAACAATTATTAAACCAACCTATGGCCACTTTATCAAAATCCTTCATTATCTTTACAGAAGTGAAAAGAATGAATTTCCCCATGATTCCACAATGTGTCTTTGGTTGGTTTAGATCAGTAACTTAGATCTTTTGATCAAGTTTCCAGCATGTCAATTATTCTGTATCGTATCTGCATTTCCTTATGAGTTCTCTCTTAGTGTACTTTAGTTTGGCAAAGGGGGTTTCATTATGACATTTCTATGCATGCATGCAATGTGTCCTGAGCAAAGTTCTCTTCTAGTATTCTTCCTTACCCCACCCTCTTCTATGAAAACAATTTCAACAGGTTCCAATTACTCTACTGTCATATATGTAAATATACTACTTTGATCATATCCATATCATTCAGTCACTCTGTCTGCCTCCCCCACTGCTCTACCCCCACCCCAATACAGCCTGTTTTACTTTCATGTTATTTTGAGTTAGTGTGTGTTACTTGCACAAAGTGTGTTTGCCACAATATTTCTAACTTACATATATCATTTTAAAATCAGAATAATCCTCTCTATTGTTCTCTCTTCCCCGGTCTCCTACCTCCTTCAGGCCAACAGCTATATGTTGTCTTTAACTCAAAGTAAAAACATAATCAATGCTCTGCAGAATTTACTTTATTGACAAGTAACTCAAGCAATATGTATATATATACCCACAGCCCAGAAGACGGTCTGCCTCTTTAAGTGCTAAGGGCTTTGTCAGAGAAAAGTAAAATCAGAAGTGAGAAAAAAAAAGGAGAAGCTGGTGAGCCAGTGCAGAACCCTGAATCCACTTCAGCATGCTCCATGGTGCTTCAGGTTAATCTTCCCATTACTTTTCCTTAAAAAAAAGATAGATGTAAATATGGTCAGTGCATTGTCATAGGTCTTTTGCTACAGAAGTTTGACATGGTTTTAAATATGCCATGAGCCAAGACCCATCCTCATTTGAGTCAAGAGATTTCCATATTACTTTTCACTAGAGGTTGATTACATGCATTCAGACATGACACCTATTCTAACTCTGGAAACATCAAATTAAATAAATCCCAGAGTTTTGATAAACAGCCATTTCAGTACCAATTAATCTTTTTCTAATATATATACATATACAGATGTTTATAAATATGTATCTCCATCTATATGTATACCTATACACACAAGTATGAAAGGAAGCAAGGAAAAATAATAGCAAAAAGATTATAACACCATAGCTCTGTCCTGAAGGAAAATATAATCAAATATCAAGGCATTTGATGTTTTATATGTGTATGTCCACACATTTATTCTCTCAGTAATTTGTATCCACTAATTAAAATCTTGCACAAGCCTATCTATCTTTGGCTGAGCAATGTTTGATATTAACTATTGAGTTATGTGTAAACACATCATTGGTTCATTTATAGTGATATTGATGTGTGTGTGTGTGTGTGTGTGTGTGTGTGTGTTTTGTAGCACTGGAGTTTGAATTCAAGCCTTAGAAATGCTACGCAGACTGTCTAACACATAACTCATTCTACCAATCCATTTTTTCTCTGGTTATAATGAGATGGGGACCTCACTTTTTGCCTAGAACATCTGGATGGCAATCTTTCGACTATAATTCCATTCTAGCTTAGATGATAAGTCTGTACCACTACACTCAGCTTTTTCTTTTGTCTTATAGACATTTTGCTCAGAATGGGCTGGAATCATGAATCTCCAAACCTCAGCATCCCAAGTCCCTGGGAAGACAGGAGGTTATCAGAGTGGCTCCCTCTTTGTTGAGATGGGATTTCACAAGCTTTCTCTCTAGGCTAGTCTCAATTGCAATCCTTCTGATCTTCACCCCCAAAGTAGCTAGGATTGTAGGTATAATCACCAACCTGTCCTTAATGTTGATATTTTGAATTAAAAAATAAATTAAACAGTACTTGGAAGGCTAAGGTATGAGGATTTTGAGTCTGAGGATAGGCTGCCATACCTAGTGAGACTCTGTCTAAAACAAGTTGTCAAATTAGTTAATAAAAACCTAGACATACCCGGGTGCCAGTGGCTCATACCTGTAATCCTAGCTACTCAGAAGGCTGAAATCTGAGGATCATGGTTTGAAGCCAGCCCAGATAGAAAAATCTGTGACACTCTTATTTCCAATTAATCACAGAAGAAGAGGGGAGTGGTCCTGTGGCTCAAGGGGGTAGAGTGCTAGACTTGAGCAAAAGGTGCTTAGAGACAGAGTCAAGGCCCAAGGTTCAAGCTCCAGGACAGGCAAAAGAATAAACAACAACAACAAAACCCTAAGACATGATTGTAAAATGAATTGATAGAGCAGAGTGGTGAGACTAACAGGTGGGTGGGAATGAAGGAAGAGAGTAACAGGATGAATGCTACAGAAGTACATTAATATGTATATGAAAATGGTAAAGAAATAAAACTCCTCCAATAGAAATGCACTCTTTATCTTTTTATTATGCAACTGTAACTCCTCTGTACATTAACCTTTATAATAACAATAAAAAACTTTTAATAAATAAAACTATCAAGACTATTAAATGTAATAGTTATAAAATACACGTTTAAGAATGTACCCAAACTGAATTAAAATTAGTTACAAAGTAATGAATTTTCTGTATTTAAGAACTTGTAATGTTGGTTTGTTTTGCTTTAGAGTCATTTTCCTGATAGCCTCTGGGGGAGGTATGGGTAGAATTTTTTAGAATACATCAAGGAAAGTAAGATTTGGTGAATGTAATACTTACGCCATCGCCTTACAGAAGGAACATTTATTGCCATATGTCTGACCATCAGAGCCACAATGGGGGTTTGATTCCCGAGTGCAGAAGATCTTAGGATCACGGAACTCATCACAGTTGATCTACAAAGTAGACAATGACATTGGAGAATGCTAGGTAAATTATCATTCCTTACAACAGAAGTTCTGGACAGCAAACTTTTGTGTTCTCTCTCTCTCTCTCACACACACACACACGCATACACATACACACACACACACACAAGCACACAAACATCAAAGTGTTCTGAAATAAAAACTGGCTCTCTTTGTTTAAATTAGATACTTAAATATAAAGCAGACATTTTCTCCGTGTCACAGGAAACATATGATAATGTCAACTGCTATAAGTAAGACTTTTTGCTATAACACAAATTGGTCCAGTTGATAGTAGTTTGGGATCATTAGATGACATGTTTTAACTGTATGAATGCAATAGTACTTCTTATGCATTCTTTTAAAAGCACATGTGATCATTGCAAAGAAGCATTCAGGTTTTATCTTATGGCGCCAACAGGTCTCCATGGGTGCAATGGCCCATTTATTATCTCTTGGAATCACAGTCTGAATATCTTCATGCTAACTTATTCTGTTTCGAATTCTGATGTAATTTGAACTTTTGTGCCCACTTCATTGATTTAGTGACAGCTGCAAACACTTCTGTGTTCAGGACTCTGGAGTTGTGCTCAGTTTAGTTGAGATCATTTGTTATGATTGATCAATAAGTGCTATCACAGAAAGGGATAATAGCCTCTGTGCTGGTAATATGTTCTCTTAGCTGTAGTGGTTTCTTAAAAATAATCTGGATAGTAGTGTTCTTATGGGACCATTCCTCTCAATGTAGTCAATCTTTGGTATGCAAATAGCATTATACATGGTACAATATTGTACAATTGTACATGGTACAATATTCCAGGATGCTAGCAAAATGGACTATGTAAACTGAAACCCTCCAAATAGTATCTGTGTGCAATGAATTGACATTTGCATATCAATAAAGAAACCTTTTTTCATCCATCTACAAGTTCTATGAAAATAGTACTATTTATTTTTATCAATTAAGCCTATTGAAATCCCTAAGAAGTATATTGAGTTACATTAAGAGATAGCTTCCAGATGTTTTTCTATAACATTTAACTAGCCTGTCAATGTGTGACATATTCCTTCTCATTACCGGGTCAGAATTTTTGACAGTTTAACATAGTTGATTTCTAATAGATCATTACTCAGAGAACAACCACCTATCTCTCACTTGAAGTCAAGCCTTAGACTTCCTTAAAATAGCTCTATAGTTCTCCACAGCTTAAGAACAGTATGTATTTCAGACACCTAATATAGATACAAAGCACAAGTCCCTATTATTGTACATATTACAATTGTATTTTGTTTATGATTTGTGTGGAATGAGTATATTTTAGCTGCTTTTACTACAAAAGAAACAAAACCAAAAAGTGGGTAACTAAGTAGTGGACAGATTAACTGGCTTTCCTATAGAAGAAATTTGCTGTTTATGTTTATTTATAAAATCATACTTTATACACACAATATTTACTTTTTAACAGTGTTTTAAAGAAATGCATGAACATAAGTGAAATCATTTGTTTAAGATGCTAGTAAAATAGTATTACTGACAGAGATCTAAAGGTTTGCCTGGGAAAATTCCCCATGAAAGAGTCATATAATCAAGTCACGGAATTGCCACATCAATTTTTTTTGATACCTGAGTGTATAAAACCACACATTGAGACTTAGCATTTCATACTATTAAAGATGGATAACATGGTCACGTATCACCTATGATCCTTATTTCCCTTGAAAGAAAATTCTATCTTCTCATGCTACTGCCTGAACAGTAATCTCTCCTTTAAGTCTTCAAGTGGAGTGAAAAAAAAAAATCTCAACAACAGAATAAGCCACAAAGAAAAGTTGTTGTGTTTACATTTAAGTGTCTACATTTAAGTCATTAGTGTATGCATTCACTGGTACCCTTCATTTATAACCACAGTGTTATTACTGTTTCACCAGTTCCCATAGTGTTGCCTGCTGGTGAGCTGGAGGACAATTGGTAAGAAATGCCTTCTCAATACACACATCATGTCATCTACTTTAGACAGGCAGAGAAGAGCTGCTGTCACCACAGTACAGTGTGTAGCCATTGCCACAGTGGGAAGAACACAGGTCATGTGGGAGTGAAGCCAAGGCCAGCTCCACCTACAGTCTCACCACAGCTAGGAAAATAAACAAGAAAGTCTCTTACTTGAAAGAGACGACTCCTTAAGCCACCTCTCCCTGGCATTCGGCCCTCTGATCTTGTGATCCAGCCTCTTTTGTCCTTTGGAAAGCAGATACAGGGAAGGGCACTTGGTGGGGAGCATTCACTTTGAGAGTTTTCCACCCCTCCTCCCCAAAGCCACTTCTCCATTTCTTCAGTACCCCAGGAAGAGGCTAGGAAAAGAAGACGTTTTCACTAAATAAAACCAAACCAATTAGCTGGCATGTGAACAAACTGCCTGTGTCCTATCTTAGATGAAGCACACAATAAGGATGCTTCAGTTTCTTTACACACACACACACACACACACACACACACACACACACACCCAGGAGATATGTCTTGTTCCTTGATTTCCAGGGATCGAATGTGGTCATATGGCAGCTGAAGAGGGGTAGTGTGGGATTGAAATTGTTATAAATCATGTGCATAGAAAGCAACTTTACTTCCTCTCTTAACTAAAGCTTTGAAAGGCATCTGTAACATAAACAGAATGGTATAGCCTTCCACACTCAGTGGTCTCTAGTGGTTTTTCTAGCTTTGGTGGTCCCAGACTTTTCAGTGATTACTGTCTGTGAAATGGCTTCCACACAGATCTTGTGTTCTTAGTTCTTCAGTGCTTGGGAGAAAGGTAACTATTGCCTTTTAATTACATCTAGAATCTTCTGTGGTCTCTCTGAGAGAAAATTAAGCCTGCAGAATGCAGTCAGAAGAGGCTGTCCCAGTGTGTGTGTGTGGGGGGGGTGACAATGGATTTGCAGAATTATTGGGAAATCTCAGCAAAGTGGAAGAAAGAGGCCCCAGCTCTCACAACCTGAGGGAAGTGGGAAATTAAAAATTCTTCATGTCATGACTTTTTTTTTTTTGCCTAAATTCCCTTTCCTCTTCCATGTTTTTGTTGTGGATTCTTGAATAAAATCCAAGCAATTTGCTTAACGGTCTACGGAGGTGAAAGCAGAATTAGATTGAGAATGAAGTGAGAGTACATCTTCTCCTTTAGCATATCATATGGAGAGCATTTAGGTCACCATGAGAGACAAATTTAATTAATCTATTGGAAATTTCTGCAATGATGCTATAATGCGAACAAATATCCTGCCAATGGAATTAGCCTAATCTGGGTTTAAATTTTGCTTCTCTTGACCACTTATTTATTACCTTGTGCCAACACTTCATTACTCTGAGTTTATATTTCTACATATTCCCAAGTGGATGAGTACTGGGTATCTTGTCAGATTGTGGTTATGAACAAGGTTTATATCAAGTACCATGTGGAAGTTTGGTACTATAAACACCAACAATGTATGGTGTATTTGTTACATGGTAAAGCTTTGGAGCTCATTATTGCTTGCCCTATTTTAGTGAGATTTGTAATGTTGTTTTGATGGTGATGAACTTGACAAAAAATTCCCATTTTGTTACTCTAGCTTTACACTACTAGGTACAAAGCATATACTATGTCCAGTGCATAGCATTGCTCTGATCACTTCTAATTGCTCAGAGAACTACATCTCTTAAAATGTGAAATAGCATGACTTACATAGGGACACTAGTCGTTTTACTAGTAGACTCAACAAAATCATGACTGGAAATGGTTGTAAACTACAAATCAGAATAATTAACATTTTAGTCTAAACTTTTATATTTCTAGATAAAGCCAATGGGAACTTGTATCTCATGGCTTTGGGTAGTAGAATCATGGTCCTTTATTTTTTGTCCCCGTTTTCAGACAAATAGTAACCATGTTATCACATCAGTTCTAACCTGTAGTACAGGTTTTCTTAAGAGCTCTCTATCTGTTGTTGGACTCTTGCTTTCACACCACATCTATTCTGTCATAATTGCTTTAAAAATGATTCCTTTCAAACTATTGTTGACAGTTTATTAAATGGTCATGATTTCCTTATGGTACATGCTACTTTGGATCACTACAAACAGTTTGAAATGCCTAGAATGTTTTTAAATTATGTCAGTTCTATGGTTCTCCATGGGTTATTTTTCTGTTGTTGTCTTCCCCTCTTTAGCATTAATTATAAAGATCATTTTCAAAATGGTTTTATTCACATGATTTTTCCCAAGGATGCATATTTTCCCAAGGAATACTAACAAATCTCACTTTTTCTTGAGTTTTTATTAATAACTCAAATTCGAATTCTAAGTTGTGGCATAAAATACCTATAGCCAACAATTTAATATACACTTAAGAATTATTTGTATCTGAAACATAGTTCTTTTTTTCCCCAGTACTGAGGTTTGGACTCAGGACCTCACTTTCTCACTGAGGGTTTTCTCTCTCTAGGTTTTTCTTTTTTTTTTTTAATTGTTGCAGCTGGCACTCTATCACTTGAGACACACTTCCACTTACGTTTAGTCTTTTTTTCTGTTCTCTTGGAAGAGAAGAGTCCCAAGGAATGGCCCGGCTTGGCACTAAGTCTTGATTTTCAAATTTTAATCTCCTTAGTCACTATGATTATAGGTGTGAGCTGACGCTTGTCTATAATTCTTTGTTTTCCTCTCAATTACTTTTGAATAACAACATTTCCATTTTTCATGACAGCATAGTTCTTCAGATTTCCCAGCTGATCTTCAGACTAAAACATTGCTATTTCTTTTCCTTTATTAACATTTTTATGTCTGTGCCTCGTCTTTTTCTTTACTAATTCCAAATTTACTTGCACCAGTCCTCAGCTTACTTCCTTTTCTCTTTTCTCATTCTTTTCCTTCCTTCCTTCCTTCCTTCCTTCCTTCCTTCCTTCCTTCCTTCCTTCCTTCCTTCCTTCCTGCCTTCCTTCCTTCCTTCCTTTTCTTGATCAGTTTTGTGGTTTGAACATAGGGTCTTATGCTTGCTAAGCTAGCATTCTACCGCCTGAGCCAAGCCTTCAGACCCGTTTTTGTTAATTTTTTTTCTTTTTTTATATTAATAAGTTTTTTTATTGTGAAAATACCATACAATTACATGAGCAAGGTAATCAGTACATTTCTTATCAAGCATTGTTGCCTCCTCCTTTGTTTCCCTTTCCCATCCCTGCCCTCCCATCTCCCCCACTCGTTCATTTATCGACATAATCTCACTTCTGCAAGACCCTGGCAGAGCTATGATTTGCCTACTTTAGGCTTTCTGTGATTTCTGGGATTGCAGGTATAAGTAAGGTATAGCTAAGATTCCAGGCATGAGCCACGAGCTCAACAATTATTTTCTAATTCAATATAACAGGTTCTGTTCTTTCTGCCTCCTTTCCTCCTGGTGTCAAATCCTTACATGGATTTTATTCCGAACTATGGTTTTCTTTTTTTTTTTTCTGTGATGGTAATGGGATAATACTGCTACTTCATATTTGTTTAGAAAATTACATTATTGAAAGGTTGGCAGATATTGCGTTGTGAATCTTTAAAGTGACTAGTGCTCACTCAGCAGCCCTAGCTGTGGAATCACAGCAGTGCGAGTTTCCCTTTTGCGGTTAAGTTGGGGATGGTGTGTAAGAACACTAAGCTGCACTTGGTCGGCCAGGACATTGATTCTAAGAAAAAAATGAAGTGAATAGAGAAGATTCGAAAACCCAAGCTTATCCTAGCCATGGAGAATTGCTTTACAATTCAAATACACCCCTTATATGACAAAACAGAAGAATAAATTCAGTGATCCCAAAGTACAACAATACAGGAAATTGGATCCTAATCCACCTTTGAAAGGTCTGATCTATTCTCTTTAGTTCAGACTGCTCCTTTCTACACTTCTTTAGGGATATGGTCCCTAAACACTGAGCAGAGTCTGAGAAAAATAGAAGACATGAATGGCAATGCAGTGAGTAATTCAAAAAGCATTATTTATTCAGAGCAAAGGACGAGCTGTTTCTAGACTGTCTTTCACACATTTGTTGTTGTTATGAAACAATTTAATGAAGTACTTGAGATAGTAAGTAGTAGTTTTATGTTCCTATTGTCATCATGTTATTGAATGTACCTAGTTGGCATATTCACAACTTGACAACCGATTAGTCATTTATCCTTAAAAAGAAATTTTTACTTAGCACCTGAGTTCCAAACGTCTGGGAACATGCTTATTGTTCAGCTGAATAACATTTTGAATGTGAAAAATTTTAAAGAACTATAATTTGGATGGATGACTATAATCTTTCATGAGGTGTTTCATTGTGCAGAGATTTTGTAACCTGGAAAGAATGACTTGCGCATTAGGGCAACCTAATAATAATGACTTCCTTTTGCCTTAGCTGGATCTGCCTTTAGTCACCACATTCCTAAAGCGAGCTCCAGCTTCTGTCCCTCACTGGGCAGAAGAGGAAGCTTAGACTCCATGTGAATCAGAAGGAGTCCTTCCTGATTCTTTATGTTTGAGTGGAGACCACAGTTTGGGCAGGACCAGACTTGGTTTATAATGGCTCAAATATTTAGTGCAGGAAGATGCTTTAAAGGTTGGTGAACCCAACCTTTTTTTTCTTTTTTTAATAATTTTTATTGAGATTAAGCGATTACATAAATTTCACCAACTTCAGGGTATTGTGGGCTAGTGATACTTAGTTAAAGTCACAAACATATTTTAACCTTTATGAGGCACTTGTCATTATCATGTTCTATGAAGCTTATGGACTCTACAAACTTTGACACTACAGCCATTTCTTCCAAATCAGGTGATATGTACATTTCTTTCCCTTTGCTAAGTATAAGAACCAAACCCTTTATAGTAGCCATTTGTGAACAACCAGGCCACACCAATGGCTGAGATCTGAGAATCTCAGGTCAAAGCCAGCCTGGGCTGGCTCAAGTCGTAGAGTACCAGTCTTGAGCAAAAAACCAAGCAAATACTATAGGCCCGAGATCAAGCCCCAATACAAGCACACACAGGAAAAAAAATAAACAATTTAGGAGCAAAAGCAATGAGAAGGAAAGAGTTCTTGCCCAAATCACACACAGAGAGTAAACATTTGCATTAGGACTCGTTGTCTGACTCCAAAGCCAGTGTTTCCTAGTACTGCTTGCTTCAGGCAACCAAGAAAGAAAGTTCTCAGATTTTGCTCTATCTGAACAGCACCTGGATAACTACTTTGAATACAAATTCCAAGTTCCTCACCCTTGAAATTATTATTCAAGATCAATATTCAGGGCCTTGTTTGGGGGTCTGCCTATCTACACAGAATCTCAGGTGACCCAGAAATAAGCCAACTGTAAGACATAGAGGATTGTGTGTCCAAGGAAAGAGCTTTGATGTAAATGACAAAATTTAGTTTAAATTTCACAGCTGTGACATTTCTGTGTAATGGTCATATATTACTGTGTGATGGATATGAAACATGTGGATGGAGTCTTACATAATTTCCTTTGTGGGCTTTTATGTAGGGAAGTCAATTTTAAGTTTTAAAGCAATAACAAATGCATGTATTAAACACACTCATATCCACAGAGGCAGGTAACTGCAAGACATCGCCAATTGTAAGATATACCTTAATTTTGAATATGCTAATTTTATTTTCAAGGCTGATGTACTATAATGAGAGTATTTCAAGGTTGGAAAATATTTCTCAACATGCTTACCAACTTAAATCAGTTGCCAGCACTGTTTGGAAAGTTTGACAACTAGCAAGCATTTTGGATCCATCAAGACAAAACGTTTAAACTAACAAACAAGTACTAGGATTAATTTGAAATGCTCAATATGGACATAGGAGCCAAATTGGCAGAGTAACTAGTATTTATTTTTTATTTTTTGATAATTAAATCAAGAAAGGTAACAAAAGTTATCAAATGAGATTGGTAACAATGAAGCCCAACAATGAAGAAAAGGCATGCTGGCTCGAAGTTATACTACTCCAAATTACATTTAAATTAGTGATCAATCTATGTATTCTCAACACAGAACATTAAACTAGTTTTCTAAGTTGTTATTTATAAAAATGTAATATGAGCTTCTCTAACTCCTGGAGAAGCTGTTAATCAGTAATGAATAGAAATTCACTAGTAACTGTTACAGTTTCTCAAATGTTTCCATAATTTCATTCATGAAATAAATATTTTTTATGCAAATTGGGTATCATTTAAATTTTATAAAGTGAATAATAGGATGCCTTTATGAAATCAGCTCTACTTTTGATAAAAGTAATGCATTTTGTTTGCTTTTTATTAATGTGCATGAATAGTAATTATGGTTTTTCACTGTAATAATTGCATCACATTTAGGCTTTTTTGAATTGAAAATGGTATACTCATAGAGAAATTCTAGTTTAAAAATGACTGTTTCAGTGAACATTTGTATTGGCCTTACCTGCTCATGGTTTTTGCTCTTTTATTGCATAGACAAACCAGCTAAGCACACATTGTGCTCAGAAGAAGTGGATAAGAATATACTGACCTGTCCTCCTTGACTGAAGACACCTGAAAAAACATAAAATGTGAAAAGTGAGATTTATACACTGTACATTTTCATACCTCCTCTTGGATCTGGTTGTGTCAAGAAGTCACACTATTCTGCCTGACATTTTACCTCTGTTTACTGTGGAGGGAACAGTAGGAACTTGGAAAGTTATGGAAGGACATGGACCACAAAATGACAATACTTGTTCTTTTTGTTTTCTCCCACCTTCCAAGGTGGGACAAAAATGGCGTAAGGCTCTGGAGATTTATGGTACAGTGCTGGCTTCACCAACAACCTCTGACATTGACAATCAATTCTTGCAGTTCCTCTCAGAAATATTTGTTTGGGGCAGCTGGTAAAGTTTGCCATTCGTTCACCAAATCAGAATTGCTCTTCAGAATACCACTTCAAAACCATAGCCCAAATGTAGGCTGCCAAGAACCAATCCATTCTTTTCTGTGCTGAATTATGACAAACTAGCTCAGTGGTTTCAAATAATGAAATAACAACATTCCTAGGTTCCATCTTGGCACAGCTGCTGGGTTCTGTGACCCTTTCTGTGGAGCTTATAGTTTAGAAACACCACTCACATGTACGCTCAATAACAAAAAGTAGGGATTCATGATATCAATTTCCAATGCCAACCAATAATTGGGGAAAATACTGAAAATGTCTAAAGGTGAAATCATAATAAATGAGGATAAGGAGAGAACAAGGCTTTAAATTTTAAAAGATGTTGTATCATCATTTCCAGCAGTGTTTACCAAGATCACTGATTCCTAGCCAATAAAAGGAATGTTCATGGTAAAAAACAGATTACTTAGCCAAATGCAGTGGCAAATGCCTATAATACAGCTATTCTGTAGCGATACAGAAGATCATGGTTCATGGCAAGACCAGGAAAATAAGTGATATTAAATCTCAGCACAACACTGGAAAGGTGGGTGTGGTGGTTCATGTAGGAAGCAGAAATAGGAGGATGTAGTCCTGGCTGGATGGGCAAAAGAACCCACAAGAATAATAATAAAATAATCAAATCAGGGCTAGGGGTATTGTTCAAATGTTATACATTGTTAGAATATCTACCTAACAGACATAGAGTCATGAGTTCAAACATCAATACTGCCAAAATAGAAATGAATAAAATAGAAATGCATGAAATAAAAAAGAGATTCTTCAGATGATCTCTTGAACCTTGCATAATATAAAACCTGACAGGTACTGGAATTCCATATTTTTCAAACATGCTCATTGAATTTTATGATCAGGGAAAAATGACTACAATTTTCTGTCCAGTCTCCACTGTGAAAAATCTGTGATTAGAAGAGGAGGGCTTTTCCCAAAGTCTTGTAGATTTACAAAACAGCAATAGAGAAGGAAGATTGGTATCTATAATGTCTGGGTCCAATTCTGTTGTCTTTGAGTTATGGAAAAAATAAAAGATGTCTGCTGAGCTCTAGCTCTGTGAAGCTCATTCTATGCATTCTCTCATTTACTTTTGTATTTTGAATTAGTCCTTTTATAAACCCTTCCTATGGGAAGAAAAGGAGCTTTAGAAAGCTCATGTTGAGATGGAAGTGCTGGGTCTGATCTTCCTTTTTGGGTTCAACATTGGACAGGTTGTCCTCCCAAGTGACATCTATTGTATCTATGAAGTATCAATGATTGATGCATTTGATATGCCAATCAATAAGATCTTGGTAAAGATCAGTTCATCTGCGCAAAGAGAAGCTGAACAGAGTAAGCAATGACAGAGACTATTGTTGCAACTATTTTTAACATGTCTGATTTTTCTGCCAGCTCAGCAACTTATCAGACTACTGTTTGATTTATTTGATGTTAGTACTCAAACTTACTGCATTATATTAGAGTAAGCTCTTATGTATTTAAAATATTTTGGGTGTTTTTGTTTATACAAAGGTGATCTGGTGACAATAAATGATACTATCCATAAGGACATAAAACTTGTTTCTTACATGTTCAACTTTAAAATTTTTGGCAGCAGCAAAATCCACCTGCTGTTAACACAGACAATGGGCACATCACACATGGAGGCCTAGGACTTATATCAGTTCTAGCATTTTACACAGGAGAGAATATCTCAGAGAGCTGAGATATTTATTTAGGTACAAAGATTATTACTGAGTCTTGGGACCACACACTCTTGTGGACACTTTGCCACTAACATATAATAGTATAAATTAATGTAGAACAATATAATATATATTATATTCATATAAATATTCATATAAATGACCACAATAACTAGAAATGATGTTTTTCATCTTCAGGTGGAAAACATCGTATCAAAGTATGAGTGTTACATGTCTCTTAATTGATAAAATTACTTACTTTTGTTAATGTAACCATATTTTCCTGCTTAAAGAATTAATGTCTCAGTAACATATGGTCTTACATCCAAAGGCTCAAGAACTTCTTTTCAAAAATTTCCTCATTAAGTTTATATTTATCCCTTGTTTCAACTTTTAATTTCTTGTGTTCCTTTGTAAATATGGAATGACAGGATAGCTTAGTTTTATTTTGTAAAGCCAAGATTAATGCTGAAGTAAATATGTAATTCAATGAACTTGATTTATTGATTAGTTCTTTAGAATAAGCACCAAGTTGAATGTCTACAAGATCTGGATTCAAGTTCCAAATTTCATTTACTTGTGTGAGTCCCTTAGCATTTTTCTTAAGTATGTCTCATGAAGAATGGGAATGTGAATTCCTTCCCAAGAGAATCAGAAATGATACAAGTCATACCATGTCTAGAACAGAGTATATGCTCAATAAAAGACAATTATTTTATCATGGTGACCATCTTTGCCATCATCACTATTACAATCATGATTGTGATCATCTGCTCTTTATATCATTATCCTGGTCTGTCTCTTATAGCAAAATCATTAGAATTCTGAAACATCCTGGAAAACTACATTTTTATCTTTGACTTGATATACAAATGAGATGTTAATTTTAAGAAAAAAAAACTCACCTGAGAACATGTAGAAAAGAGCCAGAGAGAGGAGCACAAAGACACCTGCTGCTTTCATGGTGTCAATTAGCTCACTCCGATCAAGGCTGCTTTGCTTGGCTTGGCTTCTCTGTGAAGACACTTCTCAGAAAGCACTAAAGTACATATTCAGACACACATTCACACATACACACATGTATATATAAGAGACAACATAAAGAGAGTTGAGATCTGATCTCCACCTTCTTTTATAAAAAAAATCACCTTCTAAAACCATATACAGTCCTAGACACTTTAGGTATTTATGGGGAGCTGTCACTAGTTAGGGAAATGTTTTATGCTCCCCATCAATCTTAAAAATGAGGACAATTATGTGAGTCGCACCTTAGATCGTAGTAATAGAGGATGTCATTTTCTGCTACTAACCTATATTTGCCTAACAACCAATACATCCTCCCTGCTCTTCCCTCTAAGGCTTTGCTTCATTAAAGGGATGATTCACATGTTCCACTTGCTCCCTGTGTCTTTTTCAGGCAGGTCCTATGTGATGTGGACAAGATGAATAACCAGAGGGATGGAACCTCTGGGCGTAACTGGGATTTTCCAAATCCAAGTCATTCTAAGGAATACCAAAAGCAGGGAAGTATTCTAGATAGTCTCCAGAATTTCCTCAGAACAAAGATTTCCTAGTTAATTTTTGAACCATGATGCAGTCAAATGCCAGTGATTTGAAATTTTTGAGTTAATAGGTACAAGAGGTTTGATATTTCCTTTTCATTTAATGAACTTTTTTGTGTGTGGGGGGGTCCAGTCATGGGGCCTGAACTCTGGGCCTGGGCGCTGTCCCTCAGCTCTTCAGCTCAAGGCTAGCGCTCTACCACTTGAGCCACAGCGCCACTTCCGGCTTATTTCTTTTTGCTTATGTGGTGCTGAGGAATCGAACCCAGGGCCTCAGGCATGCAAGGCAAGCGCTCTACCACTGAGCCACCTTCCCAGACCTTTAATGAACATTTTTATTTCACCTGGGCACCAGTGGCTTATGTCTGTAATACCAACTCCTAGAGAGACTGAGATTGTGAAGATCACAATTTAAGGCCAATTCTGGCATCTGCACAAGATCCTTTCTGAATCAATAGCGGTGTGGTGCTGCACACTTGTGTGGGAGGGTGAGAGTTGGAGGAACATGATTCTAAGATTTCTCTGAAGAAAAGTTCATTGTGTAATTTGCTTAGTGATTCTGTCTTGTTAGAAAGAAGCTGAGCATGGTGGTTTGCATCCGTCGCCCCAGCTGTCACTGAAAACCTAAAATGGATGAATCATGGTCTAGTCATGGGCCCATGCAGGAAGTGAGATACTATTTTAAAAACATAACTCATATTAAAAGAGGCTGCTTGGATGACTCCAGTGGTAGAAAGACTGCTTACCAATCACAGGATCTTGAATTAGGACTACCCCCTGCCCTGGAATTGCCAAGAAAATAACTGATTTCAAAGTATGGAGGTACATGCCTACAATCTCAGCACTGAGGAGGCTGAAGCAGGAGTGTATTCATAGGTTAAAGGCCAGCCTGGGATATGTTGTGAATTCTGACTCAAAATAAAATGTTTTAAATATTAGGAGGTAGGATGAGCATCATATAGGAGTGCATAATGAACAAATACAGTGTTCGAATGAATGTAATGATGACACTGGAGACCACACATATTGCACAATGAAGGTACACTGATAAAAACGTTAGGGAGAAGTTATGGAATTGAATATTAAAATGAGCAATATTTAATACTTGCTTTAATTCTGAAAGATTAAAAATAGTTGTCCTAGAGTCCTTTACGTTTGAGCCTCTCAGAAAAACACTTTTCCTATGTTAGGAATCCCATAACTATCACAGCCAATGTAATTGGATAGATCCAAGCGAAGAATGGCCCGATTCCTTTCTGTAAAGGATAAAGTGTCTTAAGGAAGAGAGCAGGAAACTGGTGGCTAATGCCTGGAATCTGAGCTCCTCAAGAGGCTGTGAAGTTTAGGTTGATATCTGAAGCCAGTTGGAGCAGAGCAGTCCATGAGACGCTTATCCTCAATTAACTGAAAAAAACTGGAAAAGGAGGTATGGCTCAAGTGGTAGATAGAAGGCTATGTTGAATGAAAATCCAAATGAGAGCTGAGACTGCGTTCAAGCCCCATGACTGGCACAAAAAATACCAAGAAAGTGTATTGACCATGAGAGTCTGCCTTCAAACATAATACAAATACCAAGAAGAAAAGTGTCGTAAGTTTAAATATGAAATGATTTTGTAAAGGATATCCTGCTGAAACAAGAGATGAATGTATATGTAAGACACATAGGATAAAACAATTGACTTTCTTTAATGAAAGTAGTTGCTTTGAGAATATATACACAGAATTCCCATACTGTTTATTTATCTAGGACATATGTTTATTTCACTGACTTTCTGGTATTATAACCACCTTACTTTTCAAACCAGATATTTCATTTGGTTTCTCTGGATTATTTAGGTTTGATGATGTCATCACATGAGTGTTATTCCCAGCTTTACATCAACAATCTCTATACATGCCTTTTCAACTGTCATCAGTGTTACCACAAAAATATTGAGTAAAACAGGCTCAAAGGATCCTTCAACTGTTACCTACAAGGTTGCTCTGTTGAAATCAGTACTTGGGCATTTTTCTGGCCTGGTATCAAACTTCTCATCCTTATAAAATTCAATGAGGGGAATTTTATGTGAGCATGTGCCACATGAGTCAACATGGTACAAGTCTTCTAAATGCTCAAATTAGCACATTTTCTGCTCCTCCTCCTCAGAGATATCCAAATATGCTCTTCGTTTTTTGCAATTTTTCTTTGGTCAGTCGTGGGGCTTGAACTCTGGGCTTGGGCACTGTCCCTGCGCTCTTCAGCTCAAGGGGACAGCTCTACCACTTGAGCCACAGCACCGCTTCCGGTTTTCTAGTGGTTTATTGGAGATAACAGTCTCACAGACTTTCCTGCCTGGGCTGGCTTTGAACTGCCATCCTCAGATCTCAGCCTCCTGAGTAGCTAGGACTACCGGCATTTTTTCACAATTTTTAAGAATTTACTTTATTGTTATTGTAGAGGTGATGAACAAAGGGATTATAATTACATGAGTCAGATAATGAGTACATTTCCTTTGGTATAGTGTTTTCTGTTCCCTCACTGTCTCCCAGTCCTTCCCTCCCATCTCCTCCCACGAGTTGTATAGCTCACTTTCATCAGTGTCCAGTGTGCTCCACTGTTGCAGTTTTTCACCCTCTTCCCCTCCAGTTCTGTATCCTCCCTGCAACCCTTCCGAAGAGATACATTTAATATCCCATACATAAAGTAGACAATCATCAGAAACTGTAAATAGAAAGAAAGAAGGAAAGAAAGAAAGAAGGAAAGAAAAAAGAAAGAAAGAAAGAAGAAAATAAGGAAGAAAGGAAGGAAGAAAGGAAGGAAGGAAGGAGAAAAAAGAAAGGAAGAAGGAAAAAAAAACAGGTCTCTTGCTTGTGTATCTTGGAGTTTGTTTCAGTATGTATGTTATTTTATATAAATATGAAGAGGTGCTTAGGCATTGTGCCTTTGTGTTTCTCTCCTAAGAGTTTCCTCTTGAGGTCTCTCTGTGTGTGAGCATCTAGAATCTGTATAATGTATCATATCCCAGCGTATTTTAGATCTAAGTTCCGCATATCAGAGAGAACATGTGCCGTTTGTCTTTCTGTATGCTCTTCATTTTTATTTTATTTCCTTCACATTATTATTTATCCACCTTAATTTGTGGCACTGCCTTTGTCTGGAAGTATATTTTCTTTAATGACTAGATGTCTACATTCTTCTTACCAGGCAATCAGAAGCCCACATGATAATACAGACCAACAGGATATTACTTTATCCACTAAGGCAGACAATCTAAGTTGGTTCCATGAAGACCAACACTGATTGGCTTGTTAATATATTCTATTTGGATCGTGAAATGGTTTTCATGTTTCCCCTTAATCCACAACTTTTTTTTTTTTTTGGTCGGTTGTGGGGCTTGAACTCTGGGCCTGGGCACTGTCCCTCAGCTCTTCAGCTCAAGGCGAGCACTCTACCACTTGAGCTACAGCGCCACTTCCGGTTTTCTGGTGGTTTATTGGAGATAGGAGTCTCATGGTCTCTCCTGCCAGGGCTGGCTTTGAACTGCGATCCTCAGAGCTCAGCCTCCTGAGTAGCTACGATTACAGGCATGAGCCACCAGCGCCCGGCATTAATCCACAACTTTTAACTATTTAACAAATGATTGACATAAAGCACAAGAAATCTTGAAACTATTTGAGCCCTTCATTGCTATGACAAAACCCATCAGGTGTTCCATGGTACATTCCTCAGGGAAGTTTGCTTTGTTCCACCCATTTGCCTTATCTGTCACTGCCCCTAGAAAGCATGTGAGTTGGAGAATTCTGCCCTTTTTATACCAAAGGTAATTTTTTAATTCTCAAGGTAACTATCATTGTATTTTTTTAAATGAAAATGGTCATGTTTCAGAGGAGGAGAACATCTGGCCCCAAGGTGATGCATGATCCACAAAACCACTTACCATCTGATGGGGTAGACACATAAAGGACTGTCTACTGTATTACCAATACAGTAGTGTGTGTCCCATAATGATGTTATAAATACCCAAATGGCCTTTGGCAGAAAAAAAACATTTCACCAATTCTGCTGCTTGTGATCAGAATCTATGTTTATTATCTTTCATCTTTCAAATTTCCATCTTGTGTTTAGCAATTACCCCATACACTTTTACTTAAAATTTTTTAAATGTAACTATTGCCATGTTTCTCAGATATAATCAGTAATTATTCCAGTTGCCATTGTCTCCATGACATTCATTTTCTCCCTGTTTGAAACATGTAGATATTTGTTCGTCTCTAGTTTTCTACCACCTGGTTTCCAATAACTAAATCTAAATCAGATGGCAATGTAGGTTGAAAGTCTTATACCTTTATCAACTTCCTAATGAAATAGAACATAAGTTCCTATTTCTCATTAAGTCTATGCAAGAGCCATGGATGGCAAAGCTTAGAATTGGAAGTCAAGTTTAGCAATTTGGAAATGGTTGAGGTAGTGATATCTACATGTATGTATGTATGTATGTATGTATGTATGTATGTATCTATCTATCTATCTATCTGTATGTATGTATGTACACATATGTATATATATACATATATGTATATATACATATATATACCTATATATATATATATACATACATGTATATATACATATATATATTTGCTGGTCCTGGGACTTGAACTCAGGGCTTGGGCACTGTTCTTGACCTCCTTTTGCTCAGGGCTAGCACTCTACCATTTGGGCCACTGTGCCACTACTAGCTTTTTCTAAGTAGTTTATTAGAGATAAGAGTCTCACAGATTTTTCTGCCCAGGCTGGTTTTGAATTGTGATCCTTAAATCTCAGCCTCCTGAGTAGTTAGGATTACAAGCATGAGCTACCAGAGCCCAGCAGAGGTAGCGAATTTTATGCTGCGCATTTTCCCATTATTCCAAAGTCTAAATTGGGTGGTGGGGAAAGAGTTCAAGGAATTTCTTTCCAATGATTATTTACCTACCCTCCCTTTTTAAAAGAGATTTTTTAACTTTGATCCACTGAGATTGGTTCTGAATCACTACAATATTATTTACCGGTTGATTTATGTCTTGCAATCCTTTATAGCATGAGATTATAATGGTTTCAATGGAAAAAAAAACATGAATCTGTCTTATACTTAAAAAATTCTCATTGATTTGATAGACTAAGTCCACAATTACAATTTTAATAAAAACATACAAATTGGGGCTGGGAAGGTGGCTCAGTGGTAGAGCGCTTGTCTTGCATGTATGAGGTCCTGGGTTCAATTCCTCAGCACCACATAAGCAACAAGAATAAAAGTCGGAAGTGGTGCTGTGGCTCAAGTGGTAGAGCGCTAGCCTTGGGCTAAAGAGCTGAGGGACAGCGCCCAGGCCCAGAGGTCAGGCCCCACGACCGGACCCCCCCCAAAAAAACCCAAACATACAAATTACTTCTACATTTTTTTATCTTTTGGTATCTTACAGATATTACATGCAAATTTTTATTTGAATTTTTATTTTTCAATGTTTTCTATATATTTGTGTTTATTCTCAGTATTATCAAAGGAAGTTTTGTGTACCTTGCATATTGTACTTCTAACAGTATGCTAACCTATAATAAAGAAACTCACAACTTAAAAAATGAGGTGTATATTTTCTAGTGCAATATAATGTGATGACATTTTAGAAAATATACTTTTGAGAGTATAATACACAAAATTATATATGATTCTGCTTGTTTTGACAGATGGTCCCATTCAGGAATAAAAGAGACACAGGTTCAAAAAACTGTGAGCTCTTAAGAGCCTTAATCTAAAATAATGTTTGAGGTAGGGTGGCAATGGTGATGTTGGAGTAGAAGTGCATCTAAACTAGAATCCATGCAATATGTGAAGGCTATTAACTAAGTGAACATGAGACATCTCACAAGAATGGAGCATAGAATACCTGGCCAAGATGGAAGATGAACACATCCAATACTATTAGCCAATACATCTGGCTGTGAGGGAGGCTGAGATAGCCAGTACCAAATAGATCCCATAATAGCAGGCTTTCTACGGTGTGGACAGTGACCCAGTTGAAATGAGAGCCAGCATTCAGTCAGCTAGCACTCCTGCTGTCATTCTGAATTTCTCCATCATGCTAAATGAAAACATTTGTTCACCATTTGGAAAATGTGATGATGACAAGCTTGAATAAATTGCACCCTGGTGGCAATGAAAACCAAAAGTACATTGTTTCCACCCTTTTAAATGGCTTTACCTATTTGCTTTGAAGTTTAATTATAACCATCAGAAGAAGCCTCTTAAATATTTACTAACATTCAATATGAAGAGGGGAAAGTTCCCAAAGGTTTTTAAAGTCACAGGGAAGGAGTACTGTTGACGTCAATTACGTCAGTTCCAACAAGTTATTACTAAATTCACCTTACGTAGTGGAAACTAAATGACTTCAAGAATTTTTATTTCTGTATACAAATTTCTTCTCAAATCTACCAACTCTGGGCCACCAAGGTGATCCCAGGGAAACTCAATAGAAGTGTGTCTTCATTGATTGACAAGACTTAGATAATAAACTTGATAAATGTAAGCTTGGGATTCAAGACTCTTCTCTGATGTGGTACACTTTTGGCCCAACTTTATCTTCCAGTTTTGATTCCAGGTACCAGCAGCTCACATTTCCAGGATCCGGTGCAACTTGGATGATTTTATTTTTGTATTTTTGCCCATCAGTGTTACTTTGTCTAAAATATATCTTGTGTTTGCTACTTATTTGAATCTAACTCATGGTTGCTGACTAACCAAAAACAAATTGTATTCTAAAACGTATCCTTCTGTTAACCAAGAAAAAAATAAAAAAAATTTAAAATAAGCTCAACATTTTACCTTTTGTAGGATGTAATACATTGTAAATTGTTGTGGAATGTGGTATATATATTATACATGATTATATATCAATTATATATGTAGTTTATATATATCAAAATTAACTTACATAAGATATCTATAGTAACTTATATAAGATTTTACATATATATTATATGTAATGTTATAAGATTTTATATATATAAAATCTTATGTAAGTTAATAATTACTTTCAGATATCATACTCCTTCAAGGAAAGATAATTATTAAATATAAGTCGGCACCCTTTACAAACACAAGAAAAAATTGTAGTAGTGAGGTAACTGTGTAGGATGAAAGTGTCAAAAGAAAGTTTGTTAATTTTGTAATGAAAATTATTCATTTCCAAAGACAGTTTTCCTTACTTAGCTATGCTGTATGTATGAGACTGTGCATCTTGCATGTTGCATATTGTCTGACTTGGCCTGAGTATTTGAGAAACTTATTCTTTATTTTAAAATATATTTTATTATTATTGTAAAAATACTGTACAGAGGGGTTACAGTTACATGAGTAAGGTAATGAGTACATTTCCTATTGAACAGTGTTACCTCCTCCTTTGTTTTTTGCCTACCATCCCTACCCTCCCCACCTCAACTCCTCCCTCCCCTCGCCCCACCCCCCTGAAGTTGTAAAGTTTGCTTGCAACATAATGTCTTGTACATATCCTTGTTACAATGGGTCATCCTGTAACCTTATTTCAGCATTTTGTTATCTCCCTTCCCCTCCCCAAATTAGAAAAAGATATATACAAGATGCAGGGCACTGGAATCAAATACAGTGAAAACAGGAGTCATACCATGGGAAAAGAACATACAAAAGAAACAAAAAAATCACATGGTGCATTATAAATACATTAAAAACAACAACAAGAAAGGTAAAACCACTTGTGTCCCTATCTTGGGGTTCATTTCACTTAGCTTCATCTTATATAGTCATATGTACATAGCTTTTG
>NW_012267301.1:4789926-4793256 GCF_000151885.1 Dipodomys ordii
ATATATAACATTTTCTTGATCCATTCATCTACTGAGGGGCATCTGGGTTGGTTCCATATCTTAGCTATAGTAAATAATGCTGAGATAAACATAGTTATGCTGGTAGATATAGTATAGCCTCATTTGTGATAATTCAGGTAAATGCCCAAAAGTGGAATTGCTGGGTCATAAGGGAGCTCATTGTGGAGTCTTTTGAAGAACCTCCATATTGCTTTCCAAAGTGGTTGAACAAGTTTACACTCCCACCAAGAATGCAGTAGGGTTCTCTTTTGGCCACATCCCCTCCAGCATCTGTTGTTACTAGATTCCTTGAGTATAGCCATTCTAACTGGGGTGAGGTGGAATCTCAATGTTGTCCTGATTTGCATTTCTTTTATGGCTAGAGAAGTTGAGCATTTTCATGTGTCTATTGGTCATCCTTCTTTCCTGTTCAGAGAAGTTTCCCTTTAAGTCTTTAACCCACTTATTTATCAGGCAGTTGTTTCTTTGAGGATTTGTTTTGGGGGGGACTTAATTTTTTGAGTTCTAAGTATATTTTAGATATGGGACCCTTGTCCATTGTATGGCTAGTGAAGATCTTCTTCCAGTCCATGGGCTTTCTATTGATCTTGCTAGCTATGTCCTTTGCCATGCAGAAACTCTGCAGTTTCATGCAATCCCGTTTTTCCAACCTTTCTTTGATTTGTTGTGTTTCTGGGTCTTTATTAAGAAAATTTTGGACTGTGCTAAGGAGCCCTAGAGTTTCTCCTATTCCTTCCTGTAATATTTTCAGGGTGTCTACTTTGACTTCAATGTCTTTGATCCATTTGGAGTTGATTCTGAAACAGGGTGATAATTTTCTACAATTTTAATTTTCCAATTTTATTTTACAATTTTAATTTTTCAACTTGCCAGAACCATTTAATGAAGAGGCTGTCTTTCTTCCATTCTACTTTTTTAGCTTCCTCATTGAATATTAGGTGGCTATAGGTCTGTGGGTTCATTTCTGGGTCTTCAGTTCTATTCCCTTGGTCCTCATGTCTGTTCTTGTGCCAGTACCAAGCTGTTTTGATTACTATGGCTTTGTAGTAGAGTTTGAAATTTGGTATTGATATTCCTCCAGCACTGTTCTTTCTGTAGAGGATTGTTTTTGCTATTTGGGGTCTTTTATTGTTCCATATGAATTTTTGGATTACTTTTTCTATTTCATTGAAGAATAAGGTTGGAAGAAACTTATTCTTATATTTCTCGAATATCACAATCCAATAAGCCTTTTTCCTTCATACTATTTATTTTAAAGCATGCACACATATATTTATTTAAATTTACCTGTTGATTAAATACAAATACTTTGGTATCATAATATTTTGCTTTTGAACATTAGCCAAAGTTATTGAGTTTTCTCCAAGATCCTTCATCTTGCCCAGCCACATTAAAAATAATAATACTATGCTTCTAATTGTATGAATATTTATATTCAAAATAAAAGTCTACACTTGACTTCATGGACAAATCACAGTCCAGGAGAGGATAATGCCCAAAGTAATATTGAGATCGGGTTATAGTTTAGGGATTATGATGAATCCTAAAAACAAATAAATTAATTGAATTATTTCATCTGATAAACTTATTGTCCTCCTGATATTAAACCCTCAATCTCACATAAGAAAGAGATAGTAAAAGAGAAAGAAAAAATGATCACAAAGAAACAAAAAAGCTACCGGCATTTCATAGCATAGTCATAGTATTAATACAGTAAATTTTGAGTCACATTATTAAAATATTATCAAGTAGGGGCTGGGAAGTTGGCTCAGTATTAGAGAGTTTGCCTTGCATGCATGAGGCTCTTGGTTCAATACCTTAGTACCGCATAAGCAGGAAAAGCTGGAAGTGGCGCTGTGGCTCAAGTGGTAGAGCACTAGCCTTGAGCTGAAGAGCTGACGCACAGTGCCCAGGCCCATGACTGACCAAAAAAAAAAAAAAAAATATATATATATATATATATTATCAAGTAATGCCAGTTAATGTTACAAACGACATTCCCCTTCTTTTGGAATCTCTTTTTTTAAACTCTATTTTATTGTAAAGACGCTGACAGAAGGGTTACAGTTACATGGGTCAGGTAATGAGTGCACTTCTTGTCCAACACTGTCACCCCCTCCTTTGTTATCCTACCACTATCCCTTCCCTCTCACACCTCCCCCACTCCCTCCCCAGAAGTTGTAAAGTTTGTTTCCAACATAGTGTCTTGTGAGTGTCATTGTTGCAACATCTTTGTATAATAGCATACATGAAAGTCTGTTTTCATGCTATGTAAAAGACAGCTTATTTTTCCTGATTCTTGGACTTATTTACACTAAACAGTGATGGAGAATTCATACTCTATTCATTTCTGACTTGCCTGTCTTCACTACATTGCTCAACTTTACATTCTCATTTACGTCAAGATAACTAAAATATACCTGGAACTCTAAAAAATTACATCCCCCAACAACAAATCCTCAAAGAAACAATGTCCAATAAATAAATGAGCAAAGTAATGAATACATTTCTTATCAAGCATTGTTGTCTCCTCTTTTGTTTCCCCTACCATCCCTTCCCATCCCCCGCCCTGTGCCCCCTGCCTCCAGCGCCAAAGTTGTAAAGTTTGTTTTTCAACGTAACGACTTGTACATCTCATTGTTGCAATGGGTCTACCTATATCCCTATTTAAACAATTTGTTTTTCCCCTTCCCCTCCACAAATTATACCAACATCAAATACAGTGAAATCAGAGGTTATACTGTGGGGGAGGGGCGTACAAAGCAACAAAGAAATCATCTTATAAATGTGTTAGAAACAATAGCAAGAAAGAAAAAAACATTTGAGTCCTTATCTTGGGGTTCATTTCGCCTCACATCAACTTATCTGACCTTTTCTGCTTGCCTCAGACATATACTAGTTATTGCAAATAAGGGAAACCATGGGACCTATGTTTCTTTGGGCCTGGCTTACTTCACTTTTTTTTAATATATATTTTTATTGTAAAGATACTGTACAGAGGGATTACAGTTACATGAATAGGTAATGAGTACATTTCCTGACACAGGTTATTTTGAGCTGATAACTGGTTACTTGGGCCACTTTTACTTTACCTGCTTCATTTTATGTTTTGATCTTACAGTTTACATTTTCTTTTTTAATTGTGAACATACTGTACAGAGGGGTTACAATTACATGGGCAAGATAATGAGTACATTTCCTATCAAGTATTGTAGCCTCCTCCTTTGTTTACCCTTCACATCCCATCCAGCCTTCCCCTGCCCCCCCCAATCGTCCCCCCCCCCACCATAGTTCGTTTTGGACATGACT
>NW_012267301.1:4793425-4844580 GCF_000151885.1 Dipodomys ordii
AGCTACCAGCACGACTATGTTTATTGCAGCATTATTTACCATAGCTAAGATATGGAACCAACCCAGATGCCCCTCAGTAGATGAATGGATCAAGAAAATATGGTATATATACACAATGGAATTCTATGCCTTCATCTGAAAGAACGACATTGCCCCATTTGTTAAGAAATGGAAAGACTTACTTCACTTTTTATAGGGCGCAGTTGCTTCTCTCAGATCAGAGCAGGACCTGGACTCTTCCCAGGGAAGGCTGGAGAAGGGCGGGTGCAGGTTCCCAAATCCTGGGTCTGGGCTGCACCTGGCTGGCCACTAGATGGTGCTCTTGGGTCCAGAGCAGAGCCGTTTGAGCCTGGACCATCCCAAATGTCTGATTCTGTGGAAGGGAAAGGGGAAGTTCCATATCTGAGACCAGAGTTTCTTAGGAAAATTCAGCTTTGTATTCACACATCTTTACCAAGGCCTCTTGACAGTGTGATGATCGCATGAGAGCCAAGTTTCTCTCCCTATTAAGTTGTGCATGAGCCTCAGGTTCAGCAGGTTCACGGCTCTCCACAGTCCACTGTGAAGAAACCCTCAGTCTTCTGTCCTCAGAGCGACTTCTCAGCCGGCCCTTCTTCTGAATAAGCGGGGCTGCAGTCACAGCCCCGGCGGCAGACCTGTCTGAGCCTCTCTTTCTGGCTTTGTGCTTCCTTCCCAGGAGGTAGCACTGCCTGTGGGCTCTTTTGCAGTAAGGGTTCAGTTTTAGCCTTGCTTGGCTGGGTTCAACTACATGGGCTCCACGCGAGGCAGTCCTGTGGGAAAATTGGCTCAGAACACTACTGACATTCTCCTGATGTTGAAGCTGGTCCCCATGGTCCACGCTGGAGATCCCAGCCTCTTCTTCCTACCCAACCCGAGCTTTGAGTGTGTTTGCATTCCTACATGTACCTCTAAAGAACTGAAACTCCCCAGGACTCCACCTGTTCACTCTTTAGCTCTTCTATTTTTAAAATTATTATTATTTTTATTTAATAGTAGTAGTAGTAGTATTTGTGTTGGTCCTGGGGCTTGAACTCATGGCCCGAACACTGTCCCTGAGCATCTTTTGCTAGTGTTCTACCACATGAGCCACAACTCCACTTCCAGCTTTTACTGAGTAGTTTGTTGGAGATACGAGTCTCTCTTGTTCACTGACAGATGTGAGAGCCAAGGGCCCTGTTTGGATGGAAGA
This sequence comes from Dipodomys ordii, assembly GCF_000151885.1. NCBI lineage: Eukaryota > Metazoa > Chordata > Mammalia > Rodentia > Heteromyidae > Dipodomys > Dipodomys ordii. The sequence goes on from NW_012267301.1 coordinate 4,794,636, forward strand.
CCAAGCATCCTGCATGCCAGGAAGCGGCGGGAAAAGGCCATTGTAAGTGCTGGGGCCTAGCCCGGAGTGAATGGGGTGAGCTGGAGGGCAGGGGATGTCTGCCTGCGGATGCGCTGTGTTTTTCTCCTTAGAAAACCCCAAGGTCCACCCGCAGCCCTCCAGGGCGAGGCCATGCGAAGCCCAGCCAGTAGAATGGCCGTGAAGTATGCAGTTGGTATCAACTTAGGGCTCGGCTCAGGCGCCTTGAGAAGGCAGAGAGGCAGATGGTGGTAGCGGAGGGAAATAAACACAGGCTGTGTCGGCCACAAGCCAGTCCCGCCGCCCCTTTCAGGGTGACTTTGGCAGGCCTTCGCTTCCTTGGGCCCAGCGTCCTCATGGGTAGCTGACACAGTTGGGGGTTTGTGCTTCCTAAGGACCTTCCCAAGTTGGTCAGCGTTCAAAGACCACGGGAGCCCCTTCTATCTTCCCGGACCCCCCCCTGCTCCCCTCCCAGAGTCCATCCGCAGCGCCCGGCCTTGCAGGGCTGCTCACACCGCTGAGCATGGAGCGGCGGCCAGGACCTGCGGCCGAGGCCAGGGAGGCAGCTCCGTCCAGCCTCCAGGAAGAAGGGAGGGAGGGAGGAACAACGGACAGAGAGCAATCGGATGATGTGCAGCCATTGGATGTGGTGCTTTGAGAAACAGGGGACTCATGAGGGATGTGAACCCCAGAATTACACCCAGGCCGAGCACAGAGCAGCTTCTTGGATCCCGGGGTGGCCGGTCATTTGGCAGTTGGGTGACGGGGTGACGTACGAGACAGATGAGACTCCAGTCCCACCACTGAGGCAGAAGAGAGAAAGACACGCGACTCCCACACAAAGACACGGTGGCAGTGAGGCCTGCACCAAGCGGGGTGACACCAATGATGCCAGGGCTGAAATGTCTGAGCAAGCAGGTGGCTGGGACTGTCAGGAGGAGCAGGAGGTCCTTAGGGGGTGGGGAAGAGGCGTCCCCCAATTCCTGAGCCCAACGGGAGGAGAAGGACTCCCAGTGTCCGGGGCATTGCAGCCAGCCCAGGAAAGGGCCGGCGAAGCTCGGACGGGGAGAGGAGAGGAGATGGTGACGTGGGATGCGGAGCCCTGCGACCGATGCTGTGGCCCCGCGTGGAGCCTGGGCCTGGGTTTGCTCCTGTCCCCCTGTGATGCGGGGCTGGGCCACCCGGGAGATGCTGGCTCTGCCTTTTCCAGAGAAAACCTGTCTGAACCACACGGGCTCCACTGCTCTGCCAGGCTGCCTGGGCACCGGGCGCAGCACGGAGCGCTCCTGCAGGCGGCTTCCTGGCCAGTGCGTGTGATACGGTTCTGCTTCGTTGTCCTGGCACGCCCAAAGATAGCACTGCCTCCAGTAACCTAGTGTGCGACTCAGCAGCTCGCAGGCCCACTGGAAATCCAAGTGCGGGAGCGCTGGGCCAGGCCGGCATCTCTACTAAGACCTGGGTATAGGAGGGAGGAAACTGAGACCCGATTCCGAGTCTGGGGAGTCGGGGAGCAGCCGCCCTTGGCAACCATCTCCTCGTAGCGCTGTCCTGGCTGTCCTAGCGTTGGCTCTCCATGCTGTGGGCCCCATCCAGCTTCCTGTAGCCCGAGTGGCTGCCGCCAGGCAGAGCGGGCTCGCCGCTGCCTCTGTGCCATGTTGGCGTTTGCCAGAAATGTCCGGTCCAGCCGCTAAGTGGAATTCTTCCACCTTCCTCAGTCGGTACAAGGCTGAGTCCGACTCCCCGCTGTTGGGGACTCTGGCTACTGAAGGAAAATGCATCAAAGAGGTAAAGAAATATGAGTGGATGGATTGCAGCGAGAACCCCAAGCCCGACCCCACCCTAGTGTCCCCAACCAGAGAAATGCTTTGAGCCAGAAAGCACCCCTTGCTGTCTGCGTCTGCCCGACCATCTTGAAGCATGGCAGAACAGGCGCCAGGGCTCCGGGTACAGGTGGAGGAAGAGAGGAACGCTCCCAGCCACAGAGTCATTGCCCAATCCTGACGCGAAAGAGATGCAGTAAGGTGTATTTGAGGACACCAGGCACTGGTGGCTCATGCCTGTAATCCTAGCTACTCAGGAGGCTGAGATGTGAAGATCCTGAATTTAAGCCAGCCGGGCAGAAAAGTCTGTGAGATTCTTTTTTTTTTCTAATCATGGGGCTTGAACTCTGGGCCTGGGCGCTGTCCCTCAGCTCTTCAGCTCAAGGCTAGTGCTCTACTACTTGAGCCAAAGCACCACTTCTGGTTTTCTGGTGATTTATTAGATACAAGTCTCACTGACTTTTCTGCCTGGGTTGGCTTTCAACCGTGATCCTCAGATGTCAGCCTCCTGAGTAGCTTGGATTACAGGCATGAGCTACCAGTGCCCGGTGCCCAGCAATGAGATTCTTATTTCTAATTAACCCACAAAAACCAGATGTGAATGTATGACTCAAGTGACAGAGTACTAGCTTTGAGCAAAGAAAAGCTAAGAGACAGCACACTGCACACCCAGCATCTCTTTCCCCAAATGGTTTAACTCGGGCACTTTCACACATTTCTTTAAGGACTGTAAAGCATATGGGACAGCAGGAGGCAGGCAGGGATCACGCTGCATATGCTTGGGCGGCTTTTGGCTTCTTGTTTCTTTAGTGGTAGAGCAGTGGTGGTGGGGCCTTCGCGTTTTGTGGGACAGATTTTCAGAATTTCTTCAGAATGCTTGGCATGTCCAGAAGGAATACAAAAAGACACCACCTGCCCAGATGCTGGGCCTGGAAAATGTAGTTTTGTGGGCGGTTAATTCCTGTGCTGTGTGGCAGCGCCTCCAAGAGGTGTTCATGTGACTTGAGCCTCTCCGTCCTGTATTTTAGTCAAAGGATTCTCCAAGGAAGCCTTAACAAGCCTCCTTTTCTGCTTTGCATGCCTTGTGTTGTGTCCTTGTGAGGGGATTGGTCAGTGTCCACCTCTGCACACTTTGCCTTATCTATGTGTGGTCGCCATCTAGTGGCCAAAGGCTGCATCCACCAGCCACGGAGACGGTGGACCAATCCAGCCATTTGGCCTGCCACCTTGCCACCTGCACTAATCTGTGAATGACATGCACTGGCATGAGCGAACTGTGGGTGTGCTCAGAGCTCACTCTAACACCAAAGGGTTAGAGGATTCTAGAAGCAGCCACTAGGCTCCTGCACTCTAAGAAATGCACTAGCTATCCTGTGGGAAGAACAGATGGGAGTGGCCCCGTGTACAGGAGAGGTCTCCTGTAGTTACTGCCAGCACTGGCAGCGGGCCTCCCTCAGTGACCCTCTGCTAGCTGGCCCCCGTTCTACCGCTGCGGAACAGAGAGGTTGTGTGTGTGGATGGGGGATGGGGAAGGGAGGGCTCTCTCATGACCTTTGACACGGTCTCCCAAATAGCCAATGGATCTTTCTGAGCTTTTGTTTTTGTTTTGTTTTGTTTTTGTACTTTTAAAAATCTTGTCCAATGTTTTTGTGTTAGGAATAAAAAGTCATAAACGATTCCCAACTTTGTTTCCTGGGGCACATTCTGATTCCAATTGAAACAGGTTGGCAGTCTCACATGGAGTGTGATCGCGGTGTGTGGAACAGGGCAGTGGACCATGTGGACTTCCAGGTGGTTTCTGGGACGGATGACCATGCAGAAGTCCGGCTCAGGGCAAGCTCTTCCAGAATTCACACTCACACCCCTCACCTCCAGTGCCATGTGGTAAGCTTTGGCTGGGGCAGCTGCCAGTGTGGAAATCAATACGAGATCCTGCTCCCAGTGCTGGTTTTCCAGAGATGGTGTCTGTAGTTAGCCTTACTTGACTGGGCAAGGTGATCCCTGCCAGCATTTCCAAATCTTGGATTGAAAATCCTCTTCTCTTGATGTGACTATCCAGCCTAGAGAATTCTGAGCAATAGGGAGTCAGGGCTTTCTCTGGCTCTGCGACAGGGTCAAACGAGGGAATGGCTACACTTGAGAAGCTTGGCCATCCCTGGGGTTACTGCTGTAGGGGCATTATTTATTAGGAAGTTCAACAAGGTAACTACAGTCTGGGGTGAGTGGGTGAAAGGCCGTGTGTGTGTGTGTGTGTGTGTGTGTGTAATTACATTGATGCATTTCTTGAGAAAGGTGCAAGAATTTCACCTACACAGAGGGACACATCTGCTTTGTTATTTATAATAGAACACTAAATTTTAATTTTTTAAAGGACATTGCTAATGATTGAGAATCGAGTTTTTAGTTTTGCTAATTTTTAATTGGTAGAGGGATTGTGTCCTTATTTATAGGAATAACTTATCTGTAAGAGGCAAGGAAGAAAACTTCTTTGCTTTTAATTACAGTGGTTGTCATCATCTCTATTTTATTTCTGATGTGATTTGTCTGTCTTACCTTCTAAATGAGAAAATGTTTTCCTGTATTTGTACATTGTCAGATTCTATAGTTTCATAGATGATTTAACCAAATTGCTCTATGTCTTGTTATTCTGTGAGTATAAAGTTCTATTTTAACGTCTGTAAATACTTCAGAACTGGCTTCTCTTCTCAAGCTCCCACTGTGGGGTCATTGTTTACATTAAAAAAAAACTGTAGAATCTCTGTGTTCATGTACTGTAAATAGTGAAGTGATCTGCTTATAAATAAACCTAACAAATATACTATGGAGATTAAAGAGAAAATGCCACACCAGCCCTGCCCAGATGTGTCTTTCTTTATTGGTCCTGTGAAGTCATCAAGGTGTGTTATACATTTTTCTAATTTGGGGAGGGGAAGGGAAATAACAAAATGCTGAATCAAGGATACAGGTTGACCCATTGTAACAATGAGATGTACAAGATAATTATGTTGAAACTGAACTTTACAACTTGGAGGGAGGAGTTATGGAGGTGGGGAGGGAAGTAGTGGGGGAAACACAAAGGAGGAGGTAACAATGCTCAATAGGAAATGTACTCATTACCTTACTCACGTAACTGTAACCCCTCTGTACACTATTTTTACAATAAAAACATAAAAAAAGAAAGTCCTCATCTGCCTTATTTAAATACAAACTAGAATATTAAAAAAAATGAAGAAGAGACTCCAGCCCCAGTGTTGCTTTGTCAGAGCAGACCCCAGCCAAGGGTGTGTGTGTGTGTGTATGTGTGTGTGAGTATGTGTGTGTGTGCTTGAACTCAGGGCCGTATACTTTGACTTAGCTTTTCCTGCCCAACACTGGTGCTCTATCACTTGAGCTACATCTCTGCTTCTAGTGTTTTGCTAGTCTCAGATCTGTCTGCCTGGAAATGGCTTCAACTGGGATCCTCAGATCGCAGCCGCCTGAGTAGCTAGGATTACAGGCGTGAATCTCTGCACCAGTGCCAGGCTTGTTGTTTGTGTTTGAAACAGTGTTTCACCGCTTAATCCAGTCTGATCCCAACTCAAGATCCTTCTGGCTCCACCTCTCAAGTCCTAAGTGTACAAGTGTGCACAGCCACGCCCAGACTCACTCAGGGTTCACCCCGACCTCACCAAAACTTTTGGTTGGCTCTTCCTTCTTCCTTCACACTTTTCAGAGTTCATAGTAACTCTTCAGGCTTGTCTTGCATAACAGCTCTTCCACTAAAATGCCTTCTTTTTTATTTGGTCAGTACTGGATTTGAACTCGGCCTTGCTCTTGCTTAGCCTGGTGCGCTATCTACCACTCGAGTCACTCCAGAGGTCATCCATTCATGCCTTCTGACCAAGACTCTTCAGAAAATTCTACCATTTCCTGAACAAAGACTTCCTTGTTTTGATGAACCAGCTATTTCACACAGGCTCACTAAATAAATGTGCTCTAAGGTTTATTTACACAAAAGTTTCAGTTCACAGAGACACAACTATTTCTATTCAAAGGTTCATGGATAGCAAATCTGATGTGTGTGCTAGATTGGCCATAGTGCTGGTAGTTGGGACAAGCAAACTGTTATACACCAATTCTTTAACCTTATCTTCAAGTGCAGTCTGTGCTCAAGAAACCCATGATCCCCCAGAAGATAAAAGCATCAGGGAGAGAACAACATACAAACAAGAACCCATTCTAACCTCTTGTTACAGGCAGACTCTTTTCAAGTTATCATGACCTATATAAAAGTTCTCGCCATTTAGGTGTTATATTTTGGAAGGAAATAGATTATTTTTCCCATAAAAATGAATAAGGAAGCCAGACTCCAGTGGATCACTCCTGTAATCCTAGCTACCCAGGAGGCTAAGATCTGAGGATTGAGGTTCAAAGCCAGCCTGGGCAGGAAAGTCGATGAGACTCTTATCGCCATTAAACAACTCAGAAAAAGCCAGAAATAGTACTGTAGTTCAAGTGATAGGATGCTAGCCTTGAGCACAAAGAGGCTCAGAGAGACAGCCTAGGCCCTGAGTTAAAGTCCTAGCACCAGAAAAGAAAAGAAAAAGGTGTTTGAATTTCAGGACAGAACTCCCTGGCAAGCATGTTACTCCTTACTGTATTAACTGGTAAACAGTGCCAGAAGATCGGACCCTCTATTCATTGGCCCCATTGGCCAGGAATTCCCAATTGCAAGGACTGGAATGGCAGCTTTGGAGCCCTGCCCTGTATTTGAAACCTCGAGCCCATCACATTTGTGTCTTGTGATCTTGGACAAACCACCTCTTTAGCTTCTGGCCATATTATGTTTCTCAACTTTAAATCATTCTGCCTTTAGCTCATAGGTTATGAATCCCCATTGCCTCAAAAATATTTCCCAAAATACTATCATGAGTCCACATTCTCCCAAAACCCCAAATGATTTGTAAAAAAAGTATTTATATAAAAACTTAACTGAGTCAATAATCCAAAAGTCTATAAATCTACAAGGTAAAGTTTGTTCCTGATCATCTTGTGAGTGCTCAGCATAGAGACATTTAGGGTTGAATAAATATTCGCTAAATGAATAAATGAGACATGAGTGAATATGGTTATCAAAGATAATATTAATGTTTATAACTGTCCTCTCTCTCCCTCTCTCTCCCTTCCTCTCTCTCTCTTCCTTCCTCTCTCTCTCTCTCCCTTCCTCTCTCTCTCTCTCTCTCTTTCTCTCTCTCCGTATCTCTGTCTCTGTCTCTCTGAAATAAGACATGTCCTGCTCTTCAACCAGTGGCTCAAGGGGGCCTCTACCTGCTGCCTGTTTTTATACTAAAGGTTTCAGGTTAATTGTTCCCTGACAGAGAACCTTTAACGATTACATTGTGTGCGTAGCATCTCTACCCCCAATTATTGTTTGCTATTTACCAATCTACTTTATAACATTTTGCTACCAATGATTCCTTTTATGTTACATCCATGTGTGAGCTTCATGAGAGGAAGAAATGTAACTCTTTTCCTCAGTATTCACATCTCAGGTAATCAACAAATAATTTCTAAAAGGGAGATTGAAACGAGATATTATTATTTATGGATGATTGTGCAAGGGGACATATTTTTCCTGTAGGAATCCCTCTGAAGAGGTCATTCTAGAACTGAATCCCATGAGAGCAGATTATAGACATGGACAAGTTTCTAGGCATTCTTGGCTGGATCGGCAGCTTTGGAGATGTTCCTCACTCTGTTGCTAATGGTAAAGTCCATTTTGTCTTCCAAGTATTTTCCTCATGGTCCAACTGATGATCAACTTCTTAAAGGAAAAAAAAATTAAATTCACTAATGAGACAAAATGTACACCGTAAGTACTTCCAGAGTGAAGGAATGCAACAACACAAATTTAACATAAAGATAATAATCTCTCACTTGTTCTTTATGTTGCTTATCATGCATCTACTGGCCTCATAGTACATGCTATGCTCAGAGGAATGGCCCAAACTGAAAACAGTATCTTCATTTCACCTTCATAAAAGCTTCAAACACAATTTAAATTTGTGTCCAGAGAGTCCCTATTCTCTTACACTTTACATAAAGCATGCGTTGAGACATTGCAGTGTACCCCGTTCCTCAGGCTGAATGAAAATTTTTGGTTCACTGTTCAGGCTGCTCAATCTGCCTTCTCTGCCACAATCTGAGAGATACTCAATTCTCATCACTCTCCTGTGGATTTCTGGTTGAATAGAGCTGCTAAGGCAGAAGCTCAGGCAAAGTGCCCTGAACATTTTCTTCCAATCTCATGCCATGGTTGACTCATCTTAGAAATGGAAGAACCAGAGAAGTGTAATGTGCTCTTGTTTGGTTTGGTATGCATGATTTAATCTGCATGTTTTAGGACCTCCTGGGAGGCCAGAGTCTGTATAGGGGAGAGAAGGCATTGGGGCATTGTGTTCTGGGCTAAGCAGGCCCTGGGAGGCCTGTTTTTCTGGCTGAATGGAAGTCAAACCTCAGCAGGGGATGTTGTAGAAGACTTGAGGCTGGAGTGGGTAAGAAAGAAATGGATAGGCATCCAAGAAGGGCATAACAGTGATGATTCATGCTACAGTCGGAAAGAAACCCCAGAGAAAAACCGTGCATGCTTCACAGCAATCGCTAGTCATTTTCAACCAGAATGAAAAATTGTGGGAACAGCTAAGGCAGAGAAGCTGGTCTAGAAATCTGCACGATACAAATGAAGTCTATGGATGCCGCTGGCATTGGCTTTAGCCTTATTCCAGTGGCAATCCAGAGCCATTCCCATGTTATCAAGGAAGAGCTGTTACCATAGATAACAGAGGAGTGGGTTCTGGTGCTTGCATTTCCTGCCTCTACCTTCTTTTCTGTAATGATCCTTTTAAAAAATAAAAGTACTATACGTTTGTTTAGAAAATTTGAAAAATAGAAATATAACCATGTCTCAAAAATTCATAAATCAGAAATGTGGTAAACATATATTAAACCATATTTTTCAATTTTTATAAAATATGTATGATATACATTATAAAATATTTGTATAGGGGCTGGGAAGGTTGTCAGTGGTAGAGCACTTGCCTTGCATGCATAAGGCCCTGGGTTCCATTCCTCAGCACCACATAAGCAAAAAGAAAAAAGCCGGAAGTGGCACTGTGGCTCAAGTGGTAGAGTGCTAGCCTTGAGCTGAAGAGCTGAGGGACAGCGCCCAGGCCCAGAGTTCAGGCCCTATGACCGGACCCCCAAAAATATTTGTATATGTGCACATTATAAAATACACGTATATGTATAGATTATAAAATACATGTATTTTGTACTACGATTGCTATATAGGTGTGCCTGTGTATATATGTATGTATGCACACATATATAGGCACAGATGTACATGCATGTATGCACATGTATAGACATATAAACAAGCACACATTATATATTATATACATATAGAATAGGCAGACATATATTTGTGTGTATAATATGTATATACACATGTAAACAGTACATATAACACATAGGCATATTTATACATATATTTTATTCTACTATTCAAATTTTGTAGTATACATGCTTTTACTTGTTTATAAATTCACTATGTCTCAACTACAATCCCATAAACATGCATTTAGATCATATTCTTGACTCATATTCTATCACATTTATGAATTATATTAACTTTCTTCAATTGTAGCTTACTAGAGTAATTCAGAATTTTCATTATAATAATGATGCTGAAATAGCAGGTTTTTATTAAACTCAGATAATTTACCCATTTCATTTTAATAATGACCTTTAAGTAAACTTACTGGAGACTTCCAGGAAGAAGGGCTTGTAGCTTGTGAGGCCTATAGCTCTAATCTACTGTGAAGAATACCCTACCTGTAAGGTCCGCCCCTGGATGGCAAGCAGACTCCACCCTCCTCGCAGCAAAGTCTCCACCCAGTACCTGCGTTACCTAGGCAACTGGAACACCTGGAAGAGGTCACATCTGCATCCGCTGAGGTCACATCTGAATTTGATGTGGCCACACCTTTCCCCGCCCATACCCTACATAAGGCCTAGCCCAAGCCCAGACGTGCTCTTCCTCTTGCTCTTCTTTTCTAGCTCTCTCTGCTCTTTCTCTGCTCTAGCTCTTTCCTCTTTCCTTTCCCAGCCACGTGGAGTGCCGACCTAGCCTGGTCCAAGCAGGTTTACCCCTTAAAAACCTAACACTACCATATTCCTGAGTGACAAACTGTGTGCAGAAAGGCAGAGATACTCTACTATTTAGAAGGAGTCTGGGTCCAGAGAAAGAAGATTATAATGTTTTGCTAACTTAGAAAGTAATTTATTCTCTCTGTACCACAGACTTTCCTAATTTTCTCTTTCTATAGAGAAACTGCCTGACCTAGATTAGCTACTATAAATGCTATTTATTTTGGCTGTTTCCTAGACATTTCTCTGGTGTAGGAAAAAAAAAAAAACCATAAAATTACTTCCCATCTGACATCAAGTGATTGGTTTTTTTTCTCTTTTTTCTATTTAGTTTTGTTGTGGATTTCATTAGCAGCACATCCTTAGTCTGGTGAGTTCCATATATATGCTGGGATCCTGAATGTCAGAAAGGGTGAGGAGAATTGAAAATACCACTGTGAAAACAACTTGCCCTAATGAGCTTACACCCAGTAGTGGAGAGCTAGTGAGCAAATCACAAGTGCTGAAAGGCAACTCAAGGAAGGAACTTCCAGTATTTGAGTATTGTAAAAATGATGTACAGAAGGGTTACAGTTACATAAGTCAGGTAATGAGTACATTTCTTTTTGAACAGTGTCACCTCTTTCCTCATTTTTCTTCCTATTTTTTTTCCTGACCCTCATCACCCCCAAGTTGTATAGTTCATTTTTCAACATAGTGTCTAGTCTTATGGGCTTTAATTGTAAAGTAATCAATGTCTCAATGCTTCATAATATTACCATGGAGGATAACTGAACAGTTGCTAGGTAACCACTTATCCAAGAAGAGCTTAAACCCAGCTTAGATTAATTATATAAATATTCTTTAAACAGGGTCTTCCTAGTGAGGCCTGGGCATGTTAGGTAGAGGATGTTTCCTTTAACCCCTTCTGCCTCTCTCTGATTTACTCTGCTTTTCCTAATAAATCTTTTCTGGCCCCTCACCTTGTATTTGTTGTGCATTGTCTTAAATTCTTTTTGTCATTGTATGAAAGACACTAGGATCTAGTTGGGGAATTAATCAAGTCGAAGATGCCCATCTCTTATTGAAAAACTCCTCTAACACTCTCTTGGTGATACCTCAGTATGCAGTAGAACCTATTTTTATAACCTTTTTATCCTTAATTGTCAATTCATTCACTTCTCTTTGTCATTCTGAAATTCTCTCTGGGAAGAATCTAGTGCCAGCTGGATAAAAGTCTCTGATCCCAGCCACTACCTCAGGCACCTGTTCTGCCAATCAGCATAAAGGAAGACATGTTATACTTACCCTGTGGTCCTAATCCTTCATTCTCCCCACAGCCCTCAGCCCTGACTGCATGGATGCTCATCTATTCTCTATTTTAAAATGCACAATGGAAATTTGTTCACCCGTCAGGAACAATGGCATTTTATTCTTCAAGAAAATGGATGGACCTAGAAAAAATTATGTTAAGTGGATTAACTCAGAGACACAAAGGGCACATATTTTATCTCATATGTAGAAGTTAGACTTAAATTTTAAGCAATAAGAAAACATACAAGGCCATATGCATATGCATGTGAATAAACTGACTATAGTAGTGTATACAGGGGATTATGTCAATGGTGTGACTTCCTTTAACAACTAAATTACAGTTTAACAAAACTAATACCAGGAAGCTGGAACATGTGTTGTCAGGGATGAGGAAATAGTCAAGACACATCTCTCTCTCAATATATATAGATAGTTAGAGATAGGTATATCTTGATTTCATATACATATATATATAGAGAGAGAGACATACAGGGAGAGAGAGAGAGAGAGAGAGAGAGAGAAAGAGAAAGAGAGGGAGAGAGGGAACCAAGTAAATTGAGGCCAGGCCATGAGTGGGATTGGGTGAATTGGGAGAGATGGGGGAGAAGGTTGGAAGGAGTGACTGGTCAAGATGCAGTGTACTCATAAACTGATTTGTTGAATCAAAACCCCTTTGTACAACTACTTAAAGATAATTAAAAATGTAATTTTAAAAGGGGCAGAGATCTTGCATATGAGAGACCACATATGAGAGAAAATGTCCTGGCTAAAATGACACAATTGTAAAATGGGAAGGTAGTCAAGGGGACAGGCACGTAAGGGGAGGACAAAGAGGACTGAACAGACTCCAAGTACTTCCATACACACGTATGAAAATAGACTATGAAACCTATTAAAACCATTTTAAAAGGGAGGTGAGATAAGAAGGAATACTAGTGGGGGTAGAGAAGATAGTACATGTGCACATGCATGAACTATCACAATAAAGACACTATGCAATTAATATGTGCAAGTAAAAAGGGCAGACAGAGATGTTTATGTATATGAATTTATATACATGCAAATATACTAGAAAATAAATAATCTATAAAAATAAGTAACAAAGGGGTGGGAAGTTGGCTCAGTGGTAGAGCACTTGCCTTGCATGCCTGAGGCCCTGGGTTCAATACCTCAGCACCACATAAGCAAAAAGAAAAAAAAAACCCAGAAGTGGTGTTGTGGCTCAAGTGTAGAGTGCTAGCCTTGAGCTGAAAAGCTGAGGGACAGCGCCCAGGCCCAGAGTTCAGGCCCCACAACTGGACCCCCCCCCAAAAAAAAGTAACAAAAATATCTAAAAAACACTTATCATAAAGAAAGAATGTTAAAAAGGTGGAACACAGAGATGTGTCCTCAGAGATGTGATGGAAATCACTAAGAAGCTCTTAATGGGAGGCCCTGATATTAACTCACTGAGGTCCGACCTAATGCTTTTTCTCTCCTGTTTGTGGTTCCGTTCCAAGATTTATTGCTTCTTTCCATTTCATCAGGACAATTCTATCGTACTTACTTTACTGGAGAAAGAGCTTTAGCTGTGTAACTTGTGGTGAGAGTCCCCAGCTAACTCCGGGTTTGTTCTTTGCCGCGACCTGATAAGTGTGAGTGGAGGGATTCACGGCTTCTTTCAGTGCTGTATCTGATGCACAGAAATAAGCACAGGTATAAGCCCCATAATCCTACTTGCCAAAATAGAGCATTGACTTGTCAAAGTACAGTGGAAAAAGTTGGCTTTCAACCTGCAATTTTTAACCCTTTCATAGGCTGTAACATTTTATTATGTATTTCTACTATCTTAAAACACAAAACATAAAGCAAACTAAGCTGGAAAAAGAATAGGATAAAAGTTAAAATACAACTTGATCCTGTATGCATGTGATCATTTGTTTTCCGAGGTGTTGAGGTAAAGTATTTTTTTAATTATGTATTATGCTCAAGAAAGTATACGGACACCTGGATTAAGCTTGTAAATAAAGGAACAAAGAATTGCTATTATCGAGTTTTCAGTGGCTCATCGTTATAATCATAGCTACTCAAGAAGCTAAAATCTGGAGGATTAAGATTTTAGGTGCATTCAAGTAGAAAAGTCTACAAGATTCCATCTCCAAAATGATCAGCAAAAAGCTAGGTTGGTGGTGTGGCTCAAATGGTAGACAGACAGCAGAGCAAGCAAGCCAGCAAGAGTGGGAGGCCCCTAAAAACTGCTGTTTTATGTGCAAGCCAAATACCTCTTCCAAGGAGACAGTTTGTTTTCATTTTTAGACTAACCCCTCAACTAGAAGACAAATTTAGAGTATATGAAATCAGTCCCAATGAAAGAAGAAAATTGGCTTATTTTCTTTCACTCTTTCAGAGAAGCCCTTTCAGGCATGTTAGAATAAATAAAACTAGACAAAAGTATCTTTAAATATAATATTCTATTTGTTTTATTTTGAATGATTTTAAGGGCATAATTCAGTGAGAATTTGCTTATATTCTTAGGCAAGAATTTTTTTTCACAATCCAAATTAAAGAATGAAAAGAAATGTTCTACTGTTCCCTTACCATTGATTCCCTTTTGTTTTTGTTGACAGTAATGATACTTTAAATCTAGTTTTGGATTCCTTAGAGTATATAATAAACTTCTAGGTGGCCTGCATGTCTGTTTGTTTTGATTTCTCTATGTTGTTTGCCTTCAAGAAAACAAATATCCATGAAAGGATGATCAATGACTGCTGAAAACTGAGTTTCAACCTTTCTGTTGATTACTTTTGTTTGTGTCAGCCTCAAAACTCACTAATGCCAATCACTGGCCGAGAGTCAGCCTCTGAAAAGTAATAATTGATGCATATATATTTTCCAGAGCTGTATGAGACACTGAAGTTCAGGGAAGACTGTAGCACCCTGAGAGAATGTTTGGATAAATGCAGCCACACCGACCTCTCCACTCTTGATTATTTTATCCCATGAGGTCATATCATTCTTCCCAGGATATTCTTTCCATGCATCTATTAAAGTCTTCTATTTTAGTTGACAATAGAGCCATTTTTTTCTATTAGGCAAAATGATATTTCCATAAAGGCTCACTTTCTCTAAGTTATAAATGGCTTATTTTTAGGTTAAACACTGTATTTCATCATTCTACATATTTTGGCCATGAGTTGTTAATTGTAGAAATTGGTTGATAGATACATGAGCATTTATGACCATGTTCTCTCCTATTTTACCTATTATCTTTACAATTTTTTATACCAAAACTTCTGTGTGTGTGTGTGTGTGTGTGTGTGTGTGTGTGTGTGTGTGCTGCCAGCTAGTCCTGGGGCTTGAACTCAGGGCCTGGGCACTATCCCTGAGCCTCGCTGTGCTCAAGGCTTACCACTCTACTACTTGAGCCACAGCACCAGCTTTTTCTGTGTATGTGGTACTGAGGAATTGAACCCAGGGTTTCATGCATGCTAGGCAAGCACTCTACCCTAAGCCACATTCCCAGCCCCATGGACATATTTTTAAGGCTTCTGCCTCTTCTGGAGGTTGCCCAAGAAGAAATTTTTATTTTTAAAATTGTTAAATTCTTAAATTGTTAATTTTTAAAATGCATCTGAGGTTTACCTTCATAGCAACTTTTAAGTGTATTGCTATAAAAAATAGGTTTTACAGAAAATTTTAAGATTGTTTTCCTCAAATGACTGAATTGCTTCACCCTTTAAACAGATATTTAATATTCCCCTCAATGTGACTCCTGATACTCACCATCCTATATCTTACTTTCATGAACTAGGTTGAGATTTCTCACAGGTATAGAATCAAGCAGTATTTTTCCACTTGTGTTCAGCTTACTTCATTTAATGTTTTCAAGGTACATCTATGATGTCACATATGATATTTTTGTGATTAAGTGATCCTGCATTATTTGTACATAACACATTTTCTTTATCCATCTGTTTGTGAATTATTTCGATTACTTTTAACATTTTGGCTTTTGAGACTAGAACAGTATGGTTATGTCTTTGAGATGCAGATCTCAATTTTTTAAAACATATATCTAAGTATGGTACTACTGGATCACATGGTAGTTGTATTTTTAATTTTTTGAAGACTGTCCATTCTGTTTTCCACAGTGGTTATATCATCTTACAGATACCTATATAGTATACGAAGATTCCTATAGCAGTACAGTCTCTACTCAACATTTATTGTTTTGCAATAATAATCATCTCAACAAGGCTTCAAAGGACATTTTATTGCGATTTTGATTTCCATTTCCATGATGATTAGTGATAATGAGCACATTCTCACAGACATGGCTACAATTTGCTATGTCTCCTATGAAAAAAATTATTTATTCACATCATTAACCCATTATCACTATCTTTGACTAAATTATAGTAATTCTTTACATATTGTAGTTAACTCCTTTATATATGAATTATATATTATATGGTTTGCAAATATTTTATAAAATAATTATACAAAACAATAGGTTTTGTTAGGATATTTCTATGGATGCACATAAAGTACTTTGGTCATATTCATTCCCCTTGTTGCTCCTCCTTTTCTTTCCCTCTCCACATTATCAATCATCCATCCCACTTTTACATTTGTGTTCCACACCCCTTACCAGATTCCATGCATGAGAGAAAACATGGGCTACTTGCTATTCTTTATGAGAAGGCTGGCCTGCTACACTTAAGATGAGGATCTTCAGTTCTAGCCAGAGTGAAGGAATGTCATAATTTCATTCTTTTTATGGCTGAATAAAACTCCCATATGTAATATATATATATTTTATTCAGCCATATATATGTATATACATATATGTATGTGTGTGGCTGAATAAAACTCCCATATATAATTATATATAATTTAATAAATAATATGCAATTATGTATTATGATATATATTATAATATGTATAATTGTATACATGATTATATATGTAATTTTCTTCATCCATTTTGTAGAGCCTCTAGGCTGTTGTGAAAGTAATTAAGCTCTTGTAAATTTGTGTAAGGAGGGTGTGTGGGGGAGGGGAGTGTTTGTGGGTGCCAGGGTGCAAACCCAGTGTTTTGTAAATGCTGGGCAAACTCTACCATTCAACTACATTCCTATACCATTATGTACAGTGTCTTTCACCTTTTTTTTATTGTGGAAATATGGCACAGAGGGGTTACAATTACATGAGCAAGGTAATGAGTACATTTCTTATCAAGCATTGTTGCCTCCTCCTTTGTTTCCTCTTCCCATCCCTTCCCATCCCCCCTCCATCCCTCTCCCCTACTCCCCCCCACCCCTCAGCCCCCTGTGCCAAAGTTGTAAAGTTTGTTTTACGACTTTGTTAATTTTTCAAATTTTGTTTCTCAGAAGCATTGAGTTTGATGTAGTCACTTGATTATTTTGCTTTAGTTGCTTGTGCTTTTGATGATTCATCCCAAAATTTCAGTGTTAAGGCCAGTGTTAGGAAGAATCTGCATATGCTTTCTTTTAGCAGCTGTATAGCTGTGGGTCTTCCGTCTAAATTTTAAATTCATCTTGTGATGCTTTTGTGTATGATGGGAGTTCACCTTCATTCTTCTACATGTGGGTATCCAATGTTTCCAAAACCACTTGCTGAATCAATGTCAAGCAGGGCTCAGCCAGAGCTGAAACTCTGTGTCTCCTTTTAACTTTATTTGCATGACTTCATTTTTTTCTGTTCAACAATCCTATGTCTCTTAAAAACTTAATTCCTCAGGGCTGGGAAGGTGCTCAGTGGTAGAATGCTTGCCTTGCAAGCCTGAGGCCCTAGGTTTGATTCCTCAGCACCACATAAGCAAAAGGAAAAAAGCTGGAAGTGGTGCTGTGGCTCAAGTGGTAGAGCCTAGCCTTGAGCTGAAGAGCTGAGGGACAGTGCCCAGGCCCAGAGTTCAGACCCCACAACGAGACCCCCCCCCAAAAAATTTAATTCCTCAACTTCTGCTTACTTTCCCCAAAGTACTAATAATATTAGTACTAATTATATTATACTAGTTATAAAACATACTTTAATGTTTTCTTGACCATTATTCATGCTTCTCTAAATTTAACTCAACCATACTCTAGTAATGATGCTCATTTGGGTGTTTTTTTGTTTATTTGTGTTTCTGATAGCTTTACAGTTGGAAGAAAGGAAAAATACAACAAAAACTTGTCCATCGTTTTTAACCAGTAACTTTCATTGTTGATGGTATGTTATTGACTTTAAACTTATAGAATTAGGATTCTATTTTTTTCTCTAGAAAGTCTTATCTTGTGCTTTTAGACAGGACATAAGTTGAAGAGAACTATCTGCCTGAATTCCTTCCCTAAGCCTTATGTCAAGAATCAGTCCATCCTCCAAGACCTCTCTTTAGCATGGAGCAATAACTCTTGCATGCAGAATTACCATGCATTTCCTAATTCTTTAGTGTCTTTCTAGGACCTAAGCACATGTCCTTTGTGAACACAACTTGTCAATAATTCACTTTCAAGACATTGGAGTCTAAAGTATTATGTATAGAAAAATGAAGAAGTCTGTGCTAGTAGTCAAAGGAGGTCATAGAAAAAATTGCTTTTCTTAGTTTCATCTTGGGATCAGTTTTCATTTCCTGGTTTTGAATTTTAGGACCAGCTAGTGAAGTCTTGTTGTAATGGGTCTGCTCATTTGTTCCTACCCATTGGCTCATGAAGTAACTCAGTATTGTTTACTTGTCATTTAAGATAGCTATCTTGTAATTTTAATACAGATGACATTTTATTTACAACGGCTATTTGTGTATCAAAAAATCCACTTTTACAGTTTTAACATTTTTTACTTGTGTGTGTGCCAGTCTTGGGACTTGAACTCAGGGCTTGTGTACTATTTATCAGCTTTTTTGCTCATGGCAAGCACTCTACCACTTGAGCCACAGCTCCACTTCTGTTTTTTTTGGTTGTAAATTGGAGATGAAAGTCTTGTGGACTTTCCTGCTGGGCTGACTTTGAATCATGATTCTCAGATCCCTGCTTCCTGAATAGCTAGGATTACAGGTGCAAGCCCTTGGCACCCACCACTTTTAACTTTTTAAATTACCAAATAACTTAGCACATTTTCACTCTCAGCTCCAATTCTTGAGTCTCATTCTACACATCTTATCTTTCTGTGTCTCCTCTCTACACCATTTCTGAAATCTCTATTCCTACCACACTCCTGACCTTCATCTATGAAATCCTTTGCTTCCTTCCCCATCCTCCTTGTGTTTAATTCTAGACTATCATTTTCTCCAGGCCAGTCTGTTCCTAAGTCATATTCCTTGACTGGTGCTCAAGATAATTATCAAGAGTTGATTAAATGATAGGCTGGGGAAAATAAAATCTTTCATGTCTGTTGTATAATACTAAGAAGAATGAAAGAAATATGAAGTTTCCTTTCAACATCAATAAAATATTCAAAATGGCACCACAAACATTTATTTCCTATGAAACCTGATGTCATAGTCCTGAAAGAATTCCTAGATTTCCTAGATATGAACAGGAAAGAAAAGTACCATTCTTTCACCAAAGAAAACAGCTCCACCAACATTTTATCATTTTTTTCTCCTGGAAATAACTCAATGTCTGCATGCTGAAAAAATGATTAATAGTCCTTTCTTTTCTTAATGAAACACATAAGAAATGGCAATTTTCACAGAAACTTTAGCTGCTGGCTGCCTAGAATCTCATATTGCTCCACCTCGCCTTTCCTTTACTACTTCTTTCCAACCATGAAAACAAACATCATGGAAAAAGTGACCATTCTCTGTCCACTAAAGGACTTAGCATGACAAAAGGATAGAGTCTGTCTAGCTTCTATATAAAAGGAGAAAAGAAGGTGCCTATTATTTAGGCAGTGATAAAGAAATCCCCAAAGGATAATCTGCTGAGTTTCTACTTTTATTAAACAGGCAGTTGGACAGACAACGTTGTCACCAGGAGATCTGCAAAGCACAGATATGCTGGAGATTACTCTGTACCCTCAGACCAAAGTCTAGGAGGAAAGAGATGGAAAAGACTGAAAATCAGCAGGTCCAATCCCAACAGCTCTGCATTGTTTTCTATAGTAAAAAGATAAGTTCTGAAGAATTCTTTGTATATACAGATGGCAAAGGTAGGTGGTTCAGAATTGGGATATAGATTTTTTTCCTTCCTGGCTTTTCACCAATCCTTGCATCTCATTTGACCTGGAAGAGAAGAGGCGACAGGTTAAATGCTAGAATTCAGGCACACTGCACAGATGTGAGTTTATATTAATCAGGAAAGCCACAGATTCACATATTGTACTGAGAACTATCACTTTAAAATCACACCTATATTTATTCAATGTGATTCTATGACTTTGAACAGTTAACATGTACTGCCTATTGGGCAAACACAAAAGTGAACGTGTTTCACACTGATAATTACATGTAACCTTTAGGCAAATATAAAAAGTAAGTATCACTAACACCATTTCACAGATGAGGAAATTGAGCTTTAGGTTTTAGTGTCTTACTAAGTTTACCAATCAGGTCATTGTGAATCTGACTCCTCGAACACTAATGCTTTATTATTATTATTATTAATCATCTTAGCTATTGGAATGTAATTAGCTGTTTTCTTTTCCTAGTTCACCAATGTTTTAGAACGTTTTGATGTCAGTATTTAAAGCATTAAGTTAACACTTATAAAACATTTAAAAGGGGGAATTGGCTTCAGGAAATTTGTTCCAGATAGCTGTACATGGCTAGGTGGCACAAGAGCAACCCCAAACTCAAACATCAACATCTACTTCAATGCCCATTTAAACTCTATAAGCTTTACTTGGCTTTGAAAGGAGCAATGCATGGCCCTTTGAACCCTTCAAAATCTGTGTGATGAAGTTGAGAGCAGTCATTAATCTCACCAATTTACACTGGCATTTCTATTGAAATAGGAAATATTTGAGTAGGGGTGCTACTGACAGGTGATCATCTGATCTTACTCTATTTTGGATGTATACCCTGGAAATTGAAATCTACTTGTCTATGTAGGAAATACTTCAATTGTGCCTTATCTTTTCTAGGCTCACAGTATCTTTTGGTGAGTCTGACTTATAGCAGTGTGTAAAGAATGAAATCATAGATTCCACATTGGACTCAAAATGTTGCACAAGTAACTTAGATAATGACAGGAGTCTCCCAGTCTAATTGTCTGTCAGACAAAGAAAGTGATGACACCTCCCTAATCAGATGACTACTGTGAGGATACAAGGAGAATGTACCCTCAACTCTAAAGAGCTACATAAATTCTGATGATCTTTCTCTAATGATTTTAAGTCATGCCCCATCCATACCACCTGTAACCAAGATCACTAACCAAGATCAGGGGAAACTGAAATTTCATCCAGCTAGAATGTTCTTTTCTACAATGATTTGTTCTTAACACTAGGAAACATTCCTGTTGTTAATATTGCTTCCCATGCATGGAGAAAGAAACCCCTAGAAATTAAAGGAAGGAATGCTCCTACAAAAGTGTACATGCTAGCTTGCAACATGGTTATTCACTATTTTAGAAAATATTTATCAATATGACTTTAAATCAAGTTTCTTGTGATTTTGTTTATGGCAAGTCTCCTATGTAGGACAAGAGGTTCAGGACATAAGTATAGTGCTTTGAATTTGCACAAAGATTATTTTGACATTTTTGTTCTGAGCTACCTCATGCAACTAGATTTATTTGTGAAGAAGAACAGAGGATATACTTTCAATAAAATAGGAAGCAAATCACATAGAATTTTACTAAATATGATAGTGAATGATATTATGGCTAGAATATACATTTAAACCTTATTTTAAAAAATAAATGTATACAGACTAGAATAGGTAAATGAATGCTAAGTTAACAAGAGAGAATGGGTTGTTTGAGTTCTTAGGAGCCTTCTCCTAAGGGTGAAACCAAAAATATCCTAGCTTTTAATATTTTTCTTTGTTTTGTTTTGCTGGTTCTAGGGCTTGTACTCAAGACCAGGGTACTCAAGACTAGTAGCATCAAGGCTTTACCATTTGAGACACAGTATCACTTCTAGCTTTTTCTGAGTAGTTTACTGGAGCTAAGGGTCTCAAGGACTTTCCTGCCCAGGCTGGCTTCAAACTGTGATCTTCAGATCTCAGCCTCTTGAGAAGCTAGGATTACAAAGGTGAGCCACTTGCACCTGGCTCCTATCTTATAATTCTTGTGTTCTCAATTTCTCATATCAAAGCAATATGACGAATATAATTTTAATAAAATACTTATTCAATATACAAATTAAATAGCAAACACAAGCTTATTAAAATATAATACATTAACATATTTTATTAACATAATAATACACTCCTAAAACTATAATACTTCTCCCCCAAATACTAGGTGCTAGTGGCTCACACCTGTAATCATGGCTACTTAGGAGACTGAGATCAGAGTTCATAGTGCAAAGCCTGTCTGGGCAGGAAAATCTGTGAGACTCTTATTGCCAAAAAAAAAAAACAGCAAGAAGCCAGAAGTAGAACTATGGCTCAAGTAGTAGAACACCAACTTTGAGTGAAAGAACAGTGCTAAATGACAGTGATCAGGCCATGGTTCAAGCCCTAGAACCAACAATAATAGTGATGATGACAGTAATAATAATAATAAGAAATAAAATTAAGTAAGTACTGAGTCACGGTTTATGTTTCTAAGATCATACCTTCAAGTCTTCCTTTAGGCAAAGTAATAAGAGTGACAACAATAATAAAAATTCAATTAATTTTTCTGACACAGTGCCAAATGCTATAAAGTCAGTGGTTCATAAAAGTATTTTTCAATAATTCATTGAAATCTTTGGGTTGAAACAGTTACGTTATCCACTAGAACTCTCAAAAATTGGAAATTGAACACAAATTCATCTTTTTTCTTTTTTCTTTTTGAACTCTGGGATTGGGCACTGTCTCTGCACTCTTCAGCTCAAGGTGAGCACTCTACCACTTGAGCCACAGTGCCACTTCCGGTATTCTAGTGGTTTATTGGAGATAAGAGTCTCACAGACTTTCCTGCCAGGGCTGGCTTTGAACCACAATCCTCAGATCTCAGCCTCCTGAGTAGCTAGGATTTCAGGTGTGAACCACCAGGGCCCAGCCCCAAATTCATCTTATAAGAGCTTATTTATTTTTAAAGTTAATCTATCCTGTTGGCTGATGAAAAGACTCCTCAACAACATTCAGGAAGCGGGATTTCAAAGTCAGTAACTTGTGCTGAATTATACTATGGCTGTTAAATAAAAGCTGAACGTAGTGGACATTGTGGGATATGACATTTCATAAAAGTGGTGTCAGGAAGTGGCACTGTGGCTCAAGTGGTAGAGTGCTAGCCTTGAGCTGAAGAGCTCAGGAACAGTGCCCAGGCCCAGAGTTCAAGCCCCACAACTGACAACAACAACAAAAAGTGGTTTCAGTCTTGCTTTGTTGCTATATGATCTCTCTTACTCCCTGTCTCATCTTTGCATGGTAGATCACAGAGAATAAACCCTACCCTGCAGGACATCATAGGAGATTTAGTCATTGCTCATAAATAATCTATTAATGAGGATAGAAATATATTTTAAAGATAAGCTACTATATTATCCCCCTTTGTTTCAGGAATTACTTAACCACTGTCACAGGAAAAATGTGACCAGTTGTAAAGTCACTTGACCTCATCTGACTTCTCTGGCCTGGGAAATTTCCAGCATTTACTACAAGAGAACAAAAGCAGAATCAACTACTTCTAGCATCAAAAGCATGAAGGCCAGAGCACTCACAGATGAGGTGGTGGCAGGTGCTGGTTCTGGGCTGTTTGTCCACTCACACTTCCCTCTACTACGTATGTGAACATCAGTTTGACGTATCCTAAAATAAAACGGAAGTTTCAGCAATGAGGAAATACACAGCTATAATGAGAAAAAAAACATTAAGATCAATGTGAGTGATTTTGAACAACAAATCTGACCTGAACCATTTTCCAGAAGGCATCTATTTGGGTTCAGTCTCTGTTTTTTACTCCTGATTCCTCCTCTAACTATGAACTTGTTGGATCATGTTTCACCCACTAAAACATTCATACAGTTATTGGATATTGGAAGCTATCCATTTCAAAAGCCATTAATTTGTGGATGGGAAAATTAGGATCCCAGAGAGAAGTCTGACTAACAAGTATCCAAAAAAGATTTGAGGAATAGAAAATATAACAAGACCTAGTAATACAGTATGGGTTTAAAAATTTATTATGAGAACAAATATTGCCTTTTAATAAATATTATGAATCAATTATCCATTTGTTTGACTGTGGTAATGGAAGCTAGTCATCTCTTGAGATCTGCCTTTGGATGTTGCTCAAGCTGAAATTGCTTCCCTATACTCTCCCCCCAGACTATACAAACCAATATTGGTCCCTTTTTCCTGGGATAGTCTGAATTTTTTCTTCTTTCTCATATGAACTCCCAGATTTATAATCAAACAATCCATCCTGAAGAATAATTTGTAAATATTTTAAAATAGAAATTCACTGATCCATACTTTATTTTCTCTTGAGTTGTTAAAATTATCATTAAGTAGTTGTACAAAGGAGCTGTGAATTAACAAAGCAGTTTATGCATACAAAAATCTGTATCTATAACCCCATGTACAACTTTTTTCTTTTATGTTATATCATTCATGGGAAAATTAATGTAAATATAAGGATCTTTCCAAGATTAAAAGACAATATATCAATGAACCCTGTTTTCATGTTCTGGGCCATGTTTTTTTTTTTTTTTTGCCAGTCATGGGGCCTGAACTCTGGGCTTGGGAGCTAGCCCTTAGCCCTTCAGCTCAAGGCTAGCCCTCTACACTTGAGCCATAGTATCACTTCTGCATTTTTCTGCTTATGTGGTGCTGAGGAATCGAACCCAGGGCCTCATGCATGCAAGGCAAGCGCTCTACCACTGAGCCACCTTCCCAGTCCTGTCCTGGGCCATGTATACAGCATTCTTCAAAAGATAAGTAGTATTCATACTGCAGTGTAAGTCTGGATCAAGATGGAAAACCAATGATTTGTCACCAATCTCCTCACTGAAAATTGGTCACATGGAGGCTTAGAGAAGGTAAAGGATATATATTAAAGCAAGGAGAATCAGAATCAGAATCTGATAGCATATGAACAGAAAATCAACAAGAAAATTAATAATAAAGGAACTAGAGTGGATCCCTTGTGCTTAATCTAAAATAAAACTATTTTCTAGAAGTTCATTGTCAATAGTCTGTGAACTAATTGCTCAATGAAAAACTGAGTCTGAGAAGGAGGAGGTATTATACCCTTGACAACAGTTAGTGAGGAATTTAAAACAGACATCAATGTAGCATTAGGGGTTTTGCATGGCATAACCTCCTTCATGAGAAGATTAACAGAAGTTAATGCTCTCTTGAAACGTACAACTTTTTAGACGTGATAGGAGAGATTAAATCCACGTGGCAGTTCTTCTCAGGTGATTTCCTTTGCTTCATGCTGGATGGATGATGCTCTTATATAGATTAACCACAACCATTGTTAAGCAGATGTAAGCAACTTTTTAAAAAGAGTAGCACTAAATCCTTTCTATGTTATATATACATAAAATTCATACAGTATTTTTATTTTTGGTGTTCTAAGTACTTAAACTTGGGGTCTCTTGCTAACCAAGCAAGCTTTCTGGAGTGAAGCCATGCTTCCAGTGGTTTTTGCTTTAGTTTCTTTTCTAGAAAGGATCTTGAACTATCTGAAAATATGTAAGGACTGGGCCAGTCTTGGCTAGCCTTGGAACACAATCTCCCTACTGTATGTCTCTCCTGCAGATATTACATACAGAAACCACTGTACTTGGCTTAACAGACTTTGAGTTTTAACTGACATGATTAATAAGCATTTTGTAACATATACTAGACTGATACCCAGGTACTGCCATTTATGGAAGATGTACAGTGTGCCTCGTGTACTCACAGGTTTTCATGACAAAGCATGCAGGGATTGGCATAGGTCTGGCCATCATCACCACAGACATAATTTATGTTCTTTGGGCATGCATAACCCATCCTGGGCCGTAATTTGTAGTCTTTGCACATGTCAGCATCCTGAATGAATAAAGCACAAAACAGATTTGGTTATCAGCGTTCAAGGAAAAGCATAGGCTGGAAGAACCTCTTGGGTACTTGAATCCTATTTGAATGAATGATTAGAAACAGTGCTGTGACCTGGGTTATTCAAACTCATGTATTTATTTAACATATCGTATTTGGATTCTATAAAGTAGGTGAATAAACAAAGAAAGAAAAAGAATGAAAACTGTAAGAAAGGAGAAATCTTACAAAATATGAGTCATGATAGGCTGGAGCATACTTAGGAAGAAAACTAGGGTGTGATTGATGCTAAAAATAGGATTCATTTTTTTTCCCTTAAATCAAGGAACTGGCTACAAAGACAAGTTAGGAAGAAAATATTCACAGGTAATTATCAACTTTTCTCATAGATTTAGTTATCAGTCTTATCAGAAAGTAGTGCATTTATTAATTTTATCATATGAATAATAATTGCTTTTGTATTACCGCTTTTAAGGATAAAATAAGATAGTGCATCCAAATGCATAATGAATACAGTGTCTGTCACATATTAACTGTTCTGTGAGAGTTTCTACTATGTTTCCTCAGTTAATTAAAAAAAAAACCGATAGGTTGCCTGCCTAGCAAGGGAAAGGCCCTGGGATCAGTCCTCTGGACCACAAAAATATATTTGCTTTTATAGCTTTGGGGGAATATAATTTAATAATACTCATAACAACTAAAATAATAATAACTTTCATCAGATTAATCAGAATAGAAGGTTAGGAGAAAAAGAAAAAATAGATCTGAATATAAAAGACGGTGCAAACTTAACTCCCACACTATCAGACATTGTAGTAAATATTAGCAAATAAGTACTACAGATTAAAAACCAAATTTGTCAAGCTAAAAATAAAACAAGTGACACAATGATGTGGTTGGTTTTGTTGTGAGCTTTTTAAAACCAGAAATATACTTTAAATATAAGGAAAATGGGAGGATGAAAGTAAAAATGTAAGTTTGGTATGATTCAAAGTAATAATAGGAAATTTAGAAAGTGGTTTAGAATGAATGATGATTCGTACATACAACCATCTACCATACACCATCTATTATACCATACTACCACACAATAATTCATACATACTACCATCTACCATACAAATACTACCATACCAGACTACCACGCAATGCTTCATACATACTACTACCATCTACTATACAATATCTACCATACCATGCTACCACATAATGATTCATACATACTACCATTTCAATGAGCTATCAGATCAAGGCCAAAGAAAGCAGAAGAAAAGAGGAGAAAAGAGGCAAAATGAAGGACATACAAAACTACAAAGGACCAAAAGAATCAAAACAATAAATGAGTTTATTATCTGTTTTCAGAATTAACTAAGCAGATTATTCAACATGTACCACCATTAATAGAAATAAAATCACATCAGTGTATCACCTTTAGATAGTAAAAGGATAATGTGAAAATGTTATGAATAATTCTATACTAATAAATGCAACCATTTAGATAAAATTAATAAGTTACTTGTAGACTACATTTTTGTTTTGAATGAAACAAAAAATTAACATTTTAACTGTATTATATATTTATTTGTATTTATATTTATTTATATATGATATATATAATATATGTAATTTAAATATATTATATAAATATGTATTATATGCTTGATAAAAAATGTACTCATATCTTGCCCATGTAATTGTAACCCCTCTGTACAATATTTTCACAATTAAAAAAAAGAAATGTACTCATTACCTTGTTCATATAATTGAAACCACTATGTACAGTATTTTCACAATAAAAATAAATAAATAAAAATATGTATTTTATATAAACAAATATAAATACATAATATAAGAAATATATAAATATGTATAATATATAAATATATATAAATGTATATAATTATTATATGTTAGTACTAATTTCAGAGCTGTCAGTGTTTGCTTATTCCTTTGTTTTGATAAATAATTCAAACATCTAAATAGATTGCTTCAGAGTGTGGTGAGCTCCATGCCGATACAAATATTCAGAAAGAGTTTTGATAACTAATTTGTATGAATCAGGAATTTCTATCACACTTTTCAGGTAATGGCTGTGGCAATATTCAGTAAGTATTAGGATAAATCACTGCAAAGATGAAGCAGATAGAGAGAAAAACAAGCAGTGTACTTCTCTTTTCCTTACATAGTACATTAACTCTGATCAAACTCTCTTGGCTCCTCCAACATGGATCTAGTATCCAACCACCTCTCAGCTTCCTCTGCTCCCATTGTGATAAAATCCAACTCTGTTTCCTCTGGATGGCTGTACTCACTAATGAGCTGTGAGCTGCTACCTTTTAAAAGCATGTATTACTCAACTGCCATTCACTTTAGTTCGCATTTTAGGTTACTGAAAAGTGATTGGCATAAAGGAGGTAAGTGAGAGGAAACTGACAAGACTTTTGATCTACTGAAAATACACAACTGACTCAATCGATCCCATGTTTGACTGCGTATGTCATATATATATATTATATATATATTATATATGTATGTCATATATATATATATGACATGCGCAGTCAAACATATACACAGTCACTATGCACCCACTTCTTAAAATTTCAAGATGTATTCAATTGAATCAGGATTACTAATCCCAAAGAGCAGAATAATGCTGAGGAATAACAGATGAGTGATCTCAGAGCTCTAGCCAAGCATGACAGCATTTGGCCTTTGGTCCTGCAGTCCCTTGGCTGCATGGGATCAGTTTCCTGCACCCTTTCCGTCAGATTGAGATTAAGGAGGGCAAGGGAAATAACCTGACATATCAAAGGACTCCAATTGATGAGTAGCTTTTCAGGAATAGTTGCTCTTACCAGAAAAGCAATAGAGGCATCTGGGCTTTTTTCTTCAGAAGCTCTAATGTGGCGTGGCTTTTCTTTAAGTTTAACTCTTTCCAATGCTTCTTTCTGACTAGAGAAGGAAACACAAATGATTTAATAAAATAAGCCCTGAAAACATTCAATCAAAAAGTAACCCTGATAAGATGTTCAGAAAAGCACACATGTAGTCTTATTATCCCATCCACTTGGGAGGTATAGCTCGTGGAAGACCAGCTTGGACCTTGAACAAGACCTACTTTTCTGAAAAAAGGAAAAGCTGGTGGTTTATGCCTGTGATCCTAGCTACTCAGGAGGCTGAGATTTGGAGAATGAAGGCTCAAAGGCAGCAAGGGGAGATCGTTCTGTGAGATCATAAATGTGTGATCTTAAACCTGTGCTCAAAGTCCTGAGTTTGAATTTCCTAGAAACAGGAACAGTACCCCATGAAAAGTTCTATCAATGTTACTCGTACCTTCGCAGTGCTTTTTCACAACTACTACCCACTATGATCACTATCATCATAATCAGCATTACCATTATCATCACTATATGCTCTGCTCTTCTGCTCTTGTAATTTGGCTATACATTAGAACAATTCCTTAAAATTTCTCAGCAGCAACTTCTGAAAGACAAATCTTTGAGCCCTAGAAATATATTTTGGAGTAAATATAAGCCAGATGCTGGTGGCTCATGCCTGTAACCTTAGCTCCCCAAGTGACTAATCTCTGAAGATCCAAGAATTTTAATCAGAAGAGACTGGGACACTCATTTCTAATTAATCAGCAAAAAGCCAGAAATAGGAGTATGGTTCACGTGGTAGAACACTAGCCTCGAGCAAAAACAAGCCAAGTGAGAGAGCTGAAGGGACTGAGTTTAAGTCTAAGTAGAGGCACAAAAAAATCATCTATCTTCACAGAAATAAAAAGACTTCTTTATTGCATTTGCTGTTGTGGTAGAATAAAGATTGGTATTTCTTCTTTGATGTGGAAAGTTGATACAAAGTTCAGCTGAGAGCTAGTGAAAGTCCCAGATAGAACCTGCATTCATATCCCTGACTGTGCTAGGTCAGAACACCCACTTAAAGTCCTTGACTACAAAGACTCGCTTTAAGGACTTGATGGATTTGTGAACACGCACATTTACTCCATCAGCACCTCTGAAAGTGCAGCTCCCCTGCAAGCCAAGCCAGAAGGCCTCTTACTCACAAGACAGCTCGGCACTTGTAGCATTTGTTTCTGTAGAACTTTCCATCTGCACCACGCACGGGGTCCATCTCCCGAGTGCAGGCCAGCTGGTTGTTCTTTACATACTTCCGGAAGTCTTGGCACTCATCCTAGAAAATGAGACAGGGAAGTGAAGGAGCCCTATACTCTTTGTTGCTTGGCGTTTTATTTTATTTTATTTTTGGCAGACTTGGCTTAGGCTGGGACTCACTGCACTGATCCCGGCAACGGAGGCCAAGGAACTCCCAGACTGTCTAACAAGTGCATCCTCTGCTTCACTTGGAACCTCTCTGCACTGGTCCTGGAGTGTAGAGAAACATAAGACAACCCTTGGGTGACCCTCCTTATCCACCTCTCCATTCACTCATCATTGCTTTTTCCCCTATTTTCCAGATGAGGTGTGCTCTTAACCCAAGGAGGATCTCAGGCGATCTAACTCTATAAATGTGACATCACTGTTAAAATAACTGCTGGAAGAGGTCTTCGTGGTGGTCTGGAAAAGCAAATAGAAAAGGCAGCGTGACCCATGCAACACTATTGATTCACTGATTCTGAAAATCATCTGGAGAGAAAAGAAAAGAGACATCAAGGAGGAGAGCCAAACAGATGCTTGAGATTAGTTTATGTTACCTGGATGATTAGAATCAACATCAACAAGTTACCTAAAGCCTCATGCCACATTTAATGTGTCAGAAATGAGCATGCAGTTGAGATGGAAATGATTTGTACACTCTAGTTTCAATCCAAATCTGTCCCAAATCAGAAAGATTGAAGCGATTATTGACACACATTGTGGCAGAATTCTCTGTGATTTTTTTTAAAAAGCATCAAGCCCCAAACCAGAAGAATAAAATAGTCTTATTATAACCCAACGTGATCATGTGGGCAAAATCAATTTTCTTTCAAGTAAAATAATTACAATTTTTGTTATCTAAACACCAGAGAAGAAAGCCATGTTTGGGAAAGAGAACAATAAAAGGTTAAGCAATAACCTTTGCGTCATTTGAAGGTTTGGACCTTGACTTTTCTTCATCATTCTTTTTTCTTTCATTGGCTTCTCGCTGGCTGCAAAATACAAAGTTGCAGCATAATTTTTCTAGAACTTTCATTGGACTGCCTTTCAACCAAATAACTTTTTTCTCATTTTAAGGGAGAACAAATCAAGTACTAGTTCACATGTCTAAAAAAAAATCTATTTGTTTTTGAAAAGTTAATTACTTCTAATCATTGGAGTTTTCATTTGAGACCATGTTCTCAACTTTCACTGACTCATTTAATGGACTGTTATCCACTATCTTAGTGTTCTAAAAAGCTATTGTTTTTGTTTGCCTTAATAGAATACACTTATTCTACTCACTATCTAGAGAATTATTTCATTTCTTTTTCTCTACTTTTCAAATTAAATTATAAGTACACACCTCATTTTGGTTATTCCTTATAGTTACTGTGTTCTAAAGCTTATTCATTCTTAAGAAGTATGATCACTTTATAATTCTTTTATAGATCAGAGGAGCCAGGCTGCACAAGATTGAGGTTCTCAGGTCATTCTCTGAGAGCCTTTTCTTTAACAGTCAGTGATTCTATCATAAATGAAATAATTGTCATTTTCCTAACTCAGGGTCACTGGTATGGTTCTCATGGCACAGTTAATTAATTAATTAATTAATTAATTAATTAATTTTGGTCAAAGCACTTTGGAAACTAACTGCATAAAAGAGACTGATCTTTATGTGTGTACTCAAGTCTTAAGGTTTAACTGACAGGAGTTCTTTCCTGGCAAATAGGCACAACATATGAGACTAGAGACAAGCCTGTTCACGTACAAGACACTCTGGCACATGGCACACTTGTTCACATGCATCTTTCCATATGGGCCTCGAACAGGATCATTTTCTCGGGTGCAGACCAGCTTTCCATCTCTCTGCTTGCTCCGGAATTCATGGCACACATCCTGCCAATAGAAGCAAAATCAGACTTTACCATACTAGTCTAGTGTTCTCCACTGGAAAGCATGTTTTGTTTGATAGATAAGAACTCATCACACTTGAGAAAAAGGGATTTCAAATTTTAAAGACTCTTTGTCTGGCTTGGTGCCTTTTACCACTACCTAAGGCAGTCCTCTGCTTTAAAGACAATTTTTTTTATTCCAGTGTTGGAATTGAACCTTGGTCCTCAGGTCTGCTAGGCAAGCACTCAACTACTTCGTCCATGTTGTCAGTCCTTTTTGTTTCTATTCTGGTTTTAAGACAGTCTAGTAAAGTTTGTCCAGGCTGGCCTCCAACTCATGATCCTCCTGCTTCTGCCTCCTGAGTAGCTGAGACTGCAACTGTGTACAATCATGTTAGACTATATTTTTAACATCTTATACATTATTCTGTCAGGCTGGGGCTTAAATTTGTCTCCTCACGATTCATTACTGCACAATCAATAAGTCTAAGTTGAGTGAAAAAGAAAGCAAAAAACTAAAAACATTCCTATGGCTATACATACAAACAAAAGCCCAGAGCATCAATTTCTAAAAATGAAAGTGTTGCATGCATATTACATGCTAGGGTCCAGGGGATCACCCCTGTAATCCTAATTATTTGAGAGGCTAAGATTGGGACAGTCAAGGTTTGAGGTGAGCCCTGAGACAAACACATTTATGAGATCCTTTCTCAATCAAGAGCTAGGAATGGTGGTACATGCCTATTATCCTAGTTATGAAGAGAAGATCAACAGGCAGGTTAAAGTCCAGTTGGTGCCAAGGAAGGAAGGAAGGAAGGAAGAAAGGAAGGAAGGAAGGAAGGAAAATAGGAAGGAAGGAAGGAAGGTAGTAGAAATGAAGAGAAAGAAAAACAAAAACAAAAAAGAGAGAAAATGAACTAAAACAACAGACTTGCTCTTTTGTTCATGAAAAATAAAAAGTTGAAAAGAGAAGCCAGTAGAACTGATTCCAGGATGCGTGGCTTCCATTGAAATCTTTGAGATTTATAGAAGTCTCTTCAATTTCGTTTAACCCCAAAGTGACAGAGTAGTGATATGGAAATGCTCTCTTAAAAACTCTGTTACCGTCCTAAGTTGCAGTTATCCTTCTTTCATTAAATCATTCTATCTACAAACAATTCTAGGCCTGCTTTATCTGATACATTTTTAAGTCTCTGGAATTGAATTGTTTCACAGCTATCATTTTCAAAAATAGCTAGAACTGTTTTCAATTCCAGGTACTCACAATTTTATGTGCATGTTAATAATGGTACAAGCTGGATGTTAGTGACTCATGCCTAATTATTTAGGAGGCTGAGATCTGAGAATTGTGGTCTAGAGCAAGCTGGGCAGACAAATCCTTGAGAATCTGATCTCCAATTAACCTGCAAAAAGCATAAGGTAGAGCCATGGCTCAAGTGGCAGACTGACAGATGTGATGAAAAGTCAAGTGAGAACACAAGGCCCTGAGTTCAAGACCCAGTACTGTCAAAATAACAGCAATAATAAAATAATAGTAATGATACCTATCTGCAGTGCAAACCTTGTTTTCAAAAATTAGGTAACATGTTCTACTTATTTCTTATGTGTAGTTATAGTTCCTTGAATTTTTCTCAGTTGTAAAATTGAAACAGGCCATAAGATAGAGTTTTGAGAATGTTTAACTGTGATAAGATGTAAAGCTTGTTTTCCTTTGCGTGTATAGGTAAAATCATGACATTTTTTTACATATACCCAAAATACCAATATTTCTATCTATTTATAAATATAGCTACAGTTTTACTTTTCTAGCTGGAGTCTATGGTGCTATGTAATATTCTGTTATTTTATTAAGTACTACTGATAAAGCCCCAAACTGAACACTAGAGGGTAGTAAAATGCCAGGGCTAAAATTTTTGTCATTTGCTTCCTTTTGTGTACTTTTGGTATTTACTTATTGATGTGTTTTTAAAACCTCAGGAATTCAATTATTCACTGAACAAAGAGTCAAAATAACTCAACACTTATCAATGGTGCTATAAATTAGAGTTGCTCTGAAGTCATTGAATGGTGTATTTTTAGTTTGTAAGAGATAGTCATGTTTGTTTTCTCTTTTCCTTTTTATTTCATTTTTTTAAACCATTATACCCCCATCAATTAGGAGAGAGCAAGTATTCCAAAAAACAAAACAAAAAAGCAAAAAAAAAATTGCTAAATGAATTCCCTGCACAATGTAGCAGCTAAATTTAGTCACTAATACGAGTAATATCTTTGACCTCCTTGTCATTGCTCCTTTCTCCTGTTGTCCTCTTGGCTTCATCCTCTTTCTTTTTCTTCTCAGCTGCTTCTCGTTCACTAAAGGAAAGGAAGCAAGAGAAAAATTCAACTAAAGTGAATTAATATCTCTTCTATCCCAAGATCTACTTCTAGAACACCTTCCTTTCACTCAAACTGTTAAGAATGGCTACTACACAGTGAGGAATTTCCATTTTGGGAGGGGGGAATACTCACAGCTTATCCTTACACATGGAACACTTATTGACATGAGTCTTGCCATCTGGTCCTCGGACAGGGTCACTTTCTCGAGTGCAGAGAAGATTTCCATTTTTCATTTGGCTTCTAAACTGATCACACACATCCTGGAAAGAAGGAAAGATTGTATTGAAAGTGTCTTTCCATTTTTGTGTTTGCTTACATTTGAACAATCAGCAGATTTGTCATTTCTATCCAAGAGTCACGCAGCCACCTAATCTCACTGTAGTTAGCAGAACTGTGGCCTATGCAACTGTCCCTGTTGTAATTTCGGAGATGTCTATAAATAGGTTTCCTTCTATGTCAGGTGCTACTTATGGTGGCATATAGAATTAAGGTTTCCAATCAGCCATTTGAAGTGAGGATTGTTGAAGGTTGATGTCTTGAGAGACAGACAGAGAAAGACTCAGTTTCAGACTGAGAAAGAATAAGAAAGACTCAAGGGAAAGTGGAAGATGGCAGAGGAGAAGCTGGAGGCTAAACAAGCTCTTGCATAGAAAGCAGTTTTAGTGTTCCAGTGAACAGTCCTAGGCTAGAGAATCACACCAAGTGTGCCATCACAGTATAGAGAGTTTAGCCAGAGAGAAAAAAATCCAGGCAGCTTGGTCAAGACACTTTACAGCGTGTGCAGCAGTGGTGGCCACAGCAGTGGTGGCCGCCACATAACAGAGAGAGCCCAGATCAAAGGAGCCAGACACGGTGTGCAAGCAGATTCTACTCACCACCAACAAGAACTGACAAGGAGCAGAAATCTTCATCCTGCTGATTGCAGACCAGGGATGGTCTGGGAACCAAGAGGCTGGAGTGAATACCCCCAAGACATCCTTACTCCTCATGGAGCAGTGGTGGGAAGGTAACCCCTCCCCCCACCAAAGAAGAACTCCATCTTTGATATTGATAAAGACCCCAATTGAGCAGCTAGATCCAACTCAGTCCTTGGAAGAATACAATAGAAGCCATTCAGCAGGTCACAGGAACCTGACCTGACCTGCTGGGCTCAGCTCCACCCTGGGGAAAGTTGCCCTTCCTAGGCAGAGAAGGTCTGCTCCCAGAGGAGTGACTTTCTTCACTGGGTAAACAGAGCCAGAGGCTGGTCTTCCCCACTACAGTCTAGGCAGCATGCCCAGCAGTGTAAGGGGGAAAAGACAAACAATTGAAACTCAGTAATCATAAATCCTGAGAATGGCTCCAGGATGGGCTCTGTGAGTATCTCAGGAGCTAGTACCTCAAGGAAAAGCTACTTATTGCTGATAGGCCTCAGCCCTATCCAGAACCTAGCCTCATCACAGCAGCTCCAAGCTAGAGTAAACAGCCATCTTCCTCTTTTGTGATACTCAAAAGCAAATCTTCCTCCCACTGAACTAGCCTGGGAGGAGGATCTCAATGTCTTGGGTAAGACAGAGCATTTTTCTGCCTGCTCAAACAAACTGACTTAAGAAACTAATCAATACACAGGAAAACCAAACACCACAAGCAAAACAGAGATTCCACCAAGAGATTGGTTACAGACACAGGGGAGATACAAGATCCTACCCCCCCCCACACACACAAATTCAAATAACTTGTTTTACTACCTAATTTTTTAATTTAATTTTTTTCTATTTTTTTCATAATTTTTTCTTTAGGTGTGTGTGTGTGTGTGTGTGTGTGTGTGTGTGTGTGTTTAACTTTTGGTCCTTTTGTTTTGTGTGACTTAATTGACGTTCTTCTCATCCCCAGATACATGCCTGTCATCAATTATTAGACCTTATCCTTCATTGTGTACATAATTCAGAAATTGATTGCTGAGTGCACAACCTCTTAGACTTAACTTTTTAATAGTACTATTATTTCTTTATACCTATATAATTTTTAAGTACTCCATTTTTAAATTTTTTATTTTTTATTTTTTCATTATTTCTTTTTATTTCTCTCCTCCTCTCATCCTATCCTTTTCTTCTATCAGTATTATTTCTTTATTTTTACATAATTTTTAAGTGTTTCATTTTTAAATTTAAATGTTTGTTTTTCATTTTTTTCTTTATCTCCTTTCATTCTGTTCTATTCATTTCCTCTCTGAGATTAGGACTGGTTAAATTCACTCTTTCCATTTACCTCTCCACATTCCTCTAATCCTATTTTAACCCACAATTCTCCCTGAACCTATTAATTTCTGGTCTGCTGAATGCCATTTTGATGTTCTTAGGCTATAAATTCATAGTTGTTTAATGTTGAATAGATTGTATGTGTTGAACTAGCTTGTATCTGCAGCCATTTTGACTGTGCAACTACAGGACTCTGGTTGATGCTTGCCTTAAAATAGTGTTCTAGCACAAAATTGGTGTTACTTTTCAACCAATGGGCAGAACAAGCCGGAGAAACACAAGAAAAATGGCAAGTCACGGTATCTCAACTCCCACTCATGATAACCAGGTGACAGAACAATTAATGAATAATCCAGAGGAGAGTTCCCAAAAATCTCTACAAACACTACTCGTAAACATGGTGAGTGAAAAGATTGAAAACCTGCAAAGGACTCAGTGTGAGTGTGATAGGGAGTAAGACAAGGCTAACCAAAGATTAATACAGGAATATCGTGAGCATGAGGAAGCTAATCAAAGATTAATACTGGAATTGTGTGAGCAGGCTGAGAACAGTTAAAGAGTAATACAGGCATTGCATGAACAGGCTGAGAACAGTCAAGGAGAAGTACAGGAATTGTGTGAGGGTGAGGAAGCTAATCAAAGAGTAATACAGTAATTGTGTGAACAGGATGAAAATAGACAAAGATCAATAGAGGCATTCGTAGAATCCATAAACAGACATGTGAAGGAATCCAGGGAGACCACAAAGGGAATGCTGAATGGAGCCCATTAGAAGGAAAGGGAGTACAAGGAAACCATAACCGATCAACCAAGGGATTTGAGAATAAACACTGAACACCAAATTAAGGAAGTAAAGAAGTCCATACAAGATCTAAAACAAAGCCCCAACAAAGAATTTGAGGCCATCAAAGCCTACCAATTAGAAGGAAAGGAAATAAAAAAAACAAAGTAGACAGTCTAGACAGTAGTATAGACCATGCAGAAGATCGAAACTCTGGGATTGAAGACAGCCTAGATATACCGAGAAAGAACATACAACTATCCAAGATAAATCTAAGAAATATGATAGATCTATTCAACATTTAGAAGACACCATCAAAAGACCTAATCTGAGGATAATGGGTATAGATGAGTACCTAGAGACAGAAGTTAACAGTCTAGGAAATTTATTTAGCAGGATCCTAACAGAGATCTTTCATACATGCAAAAAGATAGGCATATTCAATTACAAGAAGCTTTTAGAGCCCCAAATATACCAGACCAGAACAGGACATCCCATTGTCATATTATAATCTGCACAGGATCAACTCAGGCCAAGGAAGGATCCTTAAAGCTGTCAAGGAGAAAAGATCAATCACCTATAATGGGAAACCTATTAGAATCACCTCAGCAGAGGTGATTTCTCAGCAGAGACAATTAAAGCAAGAAGAGCCTGGAATGATGTATGCCATGCCCTAAAGACAAACAACTATCATCGAAGAATACTGTACTCAGCTAAACTCCCCTTCATAATGGCAGGCCAAATAAAAACTTTCTATAGCAAAGAAAAACTGCAACAATATATCTTCACCAAACCAGCCCTACAAAAGATACTTAAAGATATCCTATACACCCAAACTGAGAATCCAAGAACTATAGGAAGAACCGAGTTGTCACAGCCCCCAAGAAGATGGATAACATGGCAGGAACTACCAAACACTTCTTAATCCTAACTCTCCAATTAAGTGACACAAAACTGTCTAGTTCGATTAAAAAGCAAGATCCTTCTATGTGCTGCCTTCAAAAGTCACACCTTTCCCATAAAAACAAACATATTCTGAAAGTGAAAGGCTGGAACAAAATATACCAAGCAAATGGCCCCCATAAACAGGTGGGAGTTGCAATCCTAATATCAGATAAAATAAACTTCAAATTAAAATTAGTGAGAAGAGATTAAGAAGGTTGCTATATACTAATTAAGGGATCTCTCCTTCAGGAGGATATTGCAATTCTAAGTATCTATTCATCAAACAATGGAGCACCCAAATTTATCCAAGAAACACTATTTTCCCTCAAAGCTCACATAGATCCAAAGACATTAGTTGTTGGGGATGTTGACACATGACTATCCCCACTAGAAAGATAATCCCAGCAAAAACTCAACAGAGATACTGCAGATCTAGTCAACTGCATAGATCAACTAGATTTAATAGACATCTACTGAATATTTCACCCAGCAGCATCAGAATACATGTTCTTCTCAGCAGCACATGGAATATTTTCCAAAATAAACCACATTTTAGGTCACAAGGCAAAGTTGTCCAAATTCAGAAACATTGAAGTTATGCCCTACACTCTCTCAGACCACAAGTGAATAAAATTAGAACTCAACACCAAAAGCCATCAAGGAAAGTCTTGTAACACATGGAGGCTGAACAACACACTGTTGAATCACCAGTGGGTCATGGAAGAGATTAGAAAGGAAATTCAAATGTGCATGATATTCAACAAAAATGAACACATAAATTACCAGCTCCTCTGGGACACAGCAAAGGCAGTACTCAGAACCAAGTTTATAGCTCTGAGTTCCTACATCGACAAATTGGAGAGATCTGAAACTTACAATTTAATGACACATCTGAAGCTCCTTGAAAAAGAGCAGCAAGCTAAGCCCCAATACAGTAGACAGAAAGAAGTTATTAAAATTAAATCACAATTAAATGAATTAGAATCCAAATAGAAAGAGTTGGTTCTTTGAAAAAATTTACAAAAATGACAGACCCTTAGCAAATCTTATCAGAAAAAGAAGAGAGCACACCTAAAGAAACAAATTCAGAGATGAGAATGGAAACATCACCACAGAAACAACCAAGATTCAGAACATTATAAGGGAATACTTCTCAAACTTTTATGTTATTAAGTTTGAGACTCTGGAAGAAATTGACAATTTCCTTGCAAATATCCACATGCCGAAACTAACCAAGATGAGTTAAACCAACTTAAAAGGCCCATATCAAGCACTGAAATAGAAACAGCAATAAAAGACCTCCCATCAAAGAAAAGCCCAGGACAGGATGGATTTACAGCAGAATTCTACAAGGCCTTCAAAGCAGAACTCATACCAATACTTCTCTAACTCATCAATAAAATTGAAAGAGAAAGTTCACTACTGAACCCTTTCTATGAAGTCATCATAACCCTCATCCCAAAACCAGGCAGGGACTCTGAAAGAAAGAGAACTATAGACCCATTTCTTTGATGAATATTGATGCAAAACTTCTCAACAAAATCTTTGCCAATTGACTTCAACAATTCATCAAAAAATGATACACTGAAATCAAACAGGATTCATTTCAGGGATGCAAACCTGGTTCAATATACACAAATCAATTAACATAATTCATCACATCAACAGCAGCAAGGATAAGAACCACATGGTTATCTCAATATTGCAGAAAAGACAAGATCCAACACCCCTTTATGATGAAGGCTCTGGAAAAACTAGGAATCCAGGGAACATTCCTCAATGCAATAAAGGCTGTATATGGCAAACCTACAGCCAGCATTATACTTAATGGTGAAAACCTAAAGCCATTTCCTCTTAACTCAGGAACGAGATAAAGATGTGCAGTCTGTCCACTTCTCTTCAATCTAGTATTAGAATGCCTAGCTACAGCAATAAGACAAGATGCAAAAATAAAGGGGATCCAAATATGGAAATATGAAGTAAAACTCTCCCTGTTTGCAGATGACATGATCTTGTATTTAAAGAATCCCATGGACTCCATTCCCAAATTACTCAAGCTGATTTGAAACTTTGGCAAAGTAGCTGGGTATAAAATTAACCCTCAAAAATCAATGGCTTTTCTGTATGCCAACAATGAGAAGAGCACGGCTGAAATCAGGAAAGCAACTTCTTTTGTAATAGCCCCACACACAAAAAACTACCTAGGAATTAACTTAACCAAAGAAGTGAAGGACCTCTGTGATGAAAACTTTAAAAACCTGATAAAGGAAATCAAAGTAGAACTTAGGAAGTGGAAAAACCTCCCATGCTCCTGGATTGGGAAGGATTAACATCATAAAAATGGCAATACTTCCCAAGGCTATCTACAAATTCAATGCAGTACCTATCAATATTCCAACCTTATTTTTCAATGAATTAGAAGAAGCAATCCAAAAATTGACATGGAACAATAAAAGAACTGGAATATCAAAAACAATCCTTAACAGAAAGAATAGTGCTGGAGGAATATCAATACCAAATTTCAAACTACCAAGCCATAGTAATCAAAACAGCTTGGTACTGGCACAAGATCAGACCTGAGGACCAATGGAATAGAATTGAAAACCCAGAAATTATTCTACAGACCTATAGCCACCTAATCTTTGATAAGGGAGCTAAAAACATAGAATGGAAGAAAGACAGCTTCTTCAGTAAATGGTGCTAGCAAAACTGGTTAATTACCAGTAGAAAACTAAAGCTAGGTCTGTATATATCACCCTGAACCAGAATGAACTCCAAATGAATCAAAGACCTCGGAGTCAAAGCAGACACCCTGAAAACATTACAGGAAGGAACAGGAGAAACCCTAGGTCTCCTTGGCACATGCCAAAATTTTCTTTTCTTTCTTTTTTTTTTTTTGTTGTTTTTTGGGTCCGGTCATGGGGCCTGAACTCTGGGCCTGGGCACTGTCCCTCAGCTCTTCAGCTCAAGGCTAGTGCTCTACCACTTGAGCCACAGCACCACTTCTGGCTTTTTTCTTTTTGCTTCTGTGGTGCTGAGGAATCGAACCCAGGGCCTCAGGCATGCAAGGCCCCAAATTTTCTTAATAGAGACCCAGAATCACAACAAATCAAAGAAAGGTTGGAGAAATGGGATTGCATGAAGCTTCAGAAATTCTGCATGGCAAAGTACATAGCTAGCAAGATCAATAGAAAGCCCATGGGTTGGGAGAAGACTTTCACTAGCCATACAACAGATAAGGGTCTTATATCTAAAATATATTTGGAACTCAAAAAATTAATTCCCACACTAACAAATGCTCAAATAAACAACTGCCCGATAAATAAGTGGGCTAAAGACTTTTAAAGAGAAACTTCTCTGAAGAAGAAATAAGAATGGCCAATAAACATATGAAGAAATGCTCCGTCTTCCTAGCCATAAAAGAAATGAAAATCAAAACAACATTAAGATACCACCTCACCCCAGTTAGAATGGCTAAAATTAAGAATAACAACAGATGTTGGAGGGGATGTGGCCAGAAGGGAACCCTACTGCATTGTTTGTGGGAGTGTAAACTTGTTCAACCACTTTGGAAAGCAGTATGGAGTTTTCTCAAAGACTCAACATACAGTTCCATTATGACCCAGAAATCCCACTTTTGGGTATTTACCCAAATGATCACAAACAAGACCGTACCAAAGTATCAGCACAACTATGTGTATTGCAGAATTATTTATCATAGCTAAGATATGGAACCAACCCAAATGCCCCTCAGTAGATGAGTGGATCAAGAAAATGTGTTACACACACACACACACACATACACACACACACACACACACACACACACACACACACACACACACACAATGGAATTCTATGCCTCCATCGGAAAGAATGACATTGCCCCATTTGTTAGGAAATGAAAAGACTCCAAAAATTTATATTAAGTGAAGTAAGCCAGGCCCAAAGAAACATAGGTTCACTGGTTTCCCTTATTTACAATAACTAGTATATGTCTGGGACACGCAGAAAAGTCAAAAGTTATGTACATATGACCATATAAGATGATGTTAAGTGAAATGAACCCTAAGATAGGGACACAGTGGTTTTTTTTCTTGCTTGCTATTGTTTCTAACGTATTTATAATGTACCATGTGATTTTTTTGTTTTTTTTGTATGTTCCTCCCCCATAGTATAACCCCTGTTTTCACTGTATTTGATGTCGGTGCCCTGCATCTTGTATATATGCCTTTTTAATTTGGCGAGCAGAAGGGGAAAAACAAAATTCTTAAATAGGGATATAGGTTAACCCATTGTAATAGTGTGATACACAAGACACTATGTTGAAAGATGATGTTTACAATTTATGTGTGTGTGGGAATGTAGTTGTGCAGTTGGGAGGGAAGGGATGGTAGGGGAAAAACAAAGGAGGAGGTATGCTTCATAGGAAACGTACTCATTACCTTGCTCATGTAACTGTAACCCCTCTGTACAGTATTTTTATAATAAAAAAGGTACAAAAAAAAAGATTCGACTGGCTTAGATGTGCTATAAACCAATCAATGTCGGCACTTTCCTCAAGTTAGAAAAAGAAAAGAAGTAGATTCCCCCTAGATTCTCCACAAAGGAATGCAATGTTACAAAGAAGTGAAGATGTTAGTCTTAGTGAGACCATTTAGAACATCTTAAGAATATAAATGTAACTTTTAAAACTTTGTGTTATTGTAAATCAGCATTTGCTATTGTTCTTGTATTTGTTATTGCAAGTAGTAACTTGTTAATACGGCAATGGAAAAGTAATATACTTGCAGAACAATGTTTTCTTTAAAATACACGTTTAAAATCGTATTTGAATGCTGGATACTGGTGACACATATCTATAATCCTAGCTTCTCAGTAGGCTGAGATCTGAGGACCCTGGTTTGAATCTAACCCAGACAGCAATGTCCATGAGACTCTTATCTCCAATTAAACATGAAAAAGCTAGAAGGAAGATGTGTTTTAAGTGGTAGAGCACCACTTAAAAAAACTAGCAAGAATGTGAAGTCCCATATTCAAGCTCCAGTAAAGAATTCTTACTTGACCACGCTGTTGAGGAATGAGTTAAACTAGTATTTGTAAAGGTGCTGTATAGGATGTTAAATGAAAATATATCTGATTGGCATTAGAATTTTACACTGAGCCAGCTGGTGCTGTCTCCTGATCTTCTAAGGGAAAAATCTCAACCAATCACATCAACACCCTCTTTCCACGTTTTTTCCCCCACAGTCAAATATTGACTGACTGATGGGAAGATCATTCTCAAAAGCAAGTTAAGGACTCACTTTTTCTGATCCAGTTCCATTTGATCTTGAGCCTGAATTCTTATTTTTTTCCTCTATTTCTCTTTGCCTGAAAGAGAAAAGGGGCACTAGTCATCTTGTTAGCACTACTCAGGAATACATGTTAACATCCTTTCTTGCA
This sequence comes from Dipodomys ordii, assembly GCF_000151885.1. Classification (NCBI taxonomy): domain Eukaryota; kingdom Metazoa; phylum Chordata; class Mammalia; order Rodentia; family Heteromyidae; genus Dipodomys; species Dipodomys ordii. The sequence continues at coordinate 4,837,894 of NW_012267301.1, forward strand.
ACTAAATCTGTCTCTCCTCAAGAGGGATACCAGTTGTATGAGTCAGACTCAAGTAGAATAGGCCCCTTTGTCACAGAGTACATCAAGTCATGTGTTTACAAAGCTTTTGTTATTTGAGTTCAAATACATCCTTTTATAACTTCTGTCCTTTAGTCTTAACTCACAGGCTTGGAACAAAATAGAGCAAATATACTGAATCTATTGCTACTTGGTATTAATCTTTTAGATATTTAAAGCAAATTTCATCCAGATTCCTCATTCAACTTTTCATCGTGAGATATGAGTGCGAATGTGTCATTAATTCCCCACTCTGGCTTTGTAAGTTTGAGTCAACCTATTATAACATTTATTTCTTAAAGTTAAATATAACATTATTCTTAAAGTCCAAAATAGTCATAAGAGCAATATGAGTAGTGATTTAGGTTTACTCTGGGTGTAATGTCTTGCTTTTGTCATAAATTCATGCCAGTTATCTCTAGATTCTTATGTGCATATCAACTCCCTTGAATGATAGTTAAAAATTCAGATTCACTGATCATCCCACAACTTTATTTATAAGATTTCAATTCTGACATAGTAACCTGATTTTTAACAAGCAAAAGCAGGAAATTCATATATCTCCAGTCCAACACCCAGATATTAAAAACACTTTCAAAATTTCACTTGTTTTCATACAGGACAATTTCTATGTATGCATATATAAATGCCATAGTTCAGAGCATTGAAGCACATTTTACAGCTACACATAGTCTTCAAAGTGATCTAGAACAGTCTCAATTTATAGGTTGTAGGGGTATTAGGCTACTTGCTGTACTGTGGCTGAGTTGGGTCAAAAAGCAATATAATCCAATAAACAGAAAAATAAAATAAAAAATAGAAAATAAATAGAAAAATCTTTAGCCTTTTTATACAGGAAGTGTATCCTGAACCCATGATAAGAAACTAGCACTTTTTAGCCACATTGGGCACTTATTCCAAATGGTCATTTGGATTCACAAAATCTTCCCAGGATTCAGGCACAAGGAAACATATTATCTATTGTGATGGTGTCGAGGGAACCAAAATTATAAGATGAAACTAAGGAGGAATCAGCCACATGACTGGCTACCCTTCTAGGATTCCTACATTTTTAGGAAATGCAAGAGAAAGATGTATAATTTAGTAATGAACAAATGGTGATTTTCATGGAGGAGGTCATAGACTATGAAAATAGCCCTCGATGCAGGAAGGATGTGTGACAATCGTTTAGACATGCCTAATGTGATAAACACTTACAGTAACTCTTTACACATGGCACATTTGTTGTTGTATGATTTCCCATCAGCACCGCGTACGGGGTCACTCTCCCGAGTGCAGCTGAGTTTTCCATTTTTCATATGTTCCCGAAATTCAGCACATTGGTCCTGACAAGGGAGAAGAAGCAAGCCTCTTGAGTTACTTAATCCACTCTATTGCCATGAAGTTTGGTACAGTCTGAACAAGAGAAATTATTGTTTATTTCACCTTATAAGAATTATATCTTCTAAAACTGTGGTTGGAGGGCTACTGTTCACAGAGAGAGGCCAGAATCATCCATATTCTAATTATAAGGGCTCCATTGTTATAGCTCCTAATGCTGCCTTTAAAAATTCACATTGACAAACTACAATGATGACTGGAATTTAGCCCACAGACCAACTCTGTCCTGCTGTTGTCCTGGCATGTAACATTGTATTGAAACACTCATTTATTTAGGTTTTATTTATAACTCCTTTTCCTGCAAAAATGGTGGAAACAAGTAGCAACAATCAATGCCCTATGACATACAATACTCTAGTATTCGCTAAGGTTTTGCTAAAATCTGGTATGAATAAAAGGGAGAAGCACAATGCAGCAGGAAGCACATAGTAATGAGAAAATATCAAGGATAGGCTTTCCTGAATTATGGAGAACAGACATGTACAACCATGTACTTCTTGATGATTCAACCTCCTAAAGTAAGTGAGATGGCCAATAAAGAAGATATAGAGTCCATCAAAGGTATTTCTGAGGCATTTGTTGGATTCAGATGCAAAGAGATGGTATTCATAAATCTCACAAAACTATTTCCACAGGCTCTAAGAGTTATTTTATGTGTAATCCTGTCAGGTTCATGCTATCACATGTTTCAAGATCTATGCTAAACTTGCCTAAATTATTTCCTTTTATCCCCATAGAAGTGCTGAAGAAAGATGAAGTTAGCCTTTATGAAATGTACTTGAAGTGGAAGGGGAAGGATTTCACTCTAATCTGCCCTCACCATCTATGTAGGAAAGATGCCCTAAAAATCTGGGTTCAGCTGGGCACTGGTGGCTCATGCCTGTAATCCTAGCTACTGAGATATGAGGATCACGGTTCAAAGCCAGCCAGGCAGGTAAGTCGGTGAGACTCTTATCTCCAATTAACCACCAGAAAACTGGAAATGGCACTGTGGCTAAAGTGGTAGAGTGCTAACCTTGAGCTGAAGAGCTGAGGGACAGCACTCAGGCTCAGAGTTCAAGCCGCATGACCGACAAAAAATAGTAATATGGCTTCAATTGAGCACTGATGGCCCAAGCTTGTAGTACTAGCTATTCAGGAACTTGAGAACTGAGGATCCTAGATAAAAGCTAGCTCAAGCAGACAAATCTAGGAGACTGATTGCCTATTAACTAATAAACCAATAAAGAGTAGTAGTATGGCTCAAATGAGTGTCAGTCTTGAGTGTAAAAGCCAAACAAGAGCATGAGATCCTTAGTTCAAGCCCTACTACCCAAAAGTGTGTGCACCCCCCACCAAAGAAAACAACAAAAAGAAATAATATTGGCTTCATCCAGAGCAGGAAAGAATAATGAAAGCCAATGAAGAGCACGTGATACTGATGAGAAAGAATAGTGTCATAGGGCTAGATTACCCAAGGAAGGGTATATTATTAATAATTTCCAGCTTGAAGAAGTCAAACAGAGTCCTTAAGAAGCTTCCTTAGCTAATATTTCCCCTACAGCTTCAAAGAAAAGTCCTTTGTTGTTCTAAAAGCCATTCAGATTTATTACAATCTACAGCTCCCTACGGCTCAGGCCATAACAAGTTCCCCTGGCACTGAGTCTGGCCCACTGTGGCTGTAGGATAGGCAAGTTGCTCTCACCTTAGCTTTCCCTCCACCACCATTCAAACCTGCAGCATTTCTCTGATTTTCTTCTTCTTTTCTCTTTCTTTCTTCATCTTCTTTCTTGCTGGAAATTAGAAAGTGGGAAATTGGGAGGAATCGCTTACAGAGAGCAGAGCACATTTCTCTGAGCCTTTCACCACCACTAAATCTACAGTCCCTCTTCTCTCAGAATGAAAAGAATGCGTCATGTGAAGTTCCTGGCCTGGAAAAATTTCTCATTACAGTGGGAGAAAACCAATAAACATGACTACAAACAAGACGAGTGATTAATTAGCATTTCCTGAATGTCCACTGGGTACCTCCTTCTGTGTTTCTTATAAATTCCTCATATTTAAGAAGCATCCTCCCCCAAGAATTACTTTATTTACCAAGCATTATATTCTTCCTGGATTGTCTCCATGGGAAGAAAAATAAAACACTCAAGCCATCTCTATTTCCTCTCTTAAAAAAGCTTACATAGCTGTTGCCAGCAACACTGATTTTTAAGTTACTGGATTACTACAGAACCTCCTTCAACCTCAGGATCTTTAGGAATGAGCCTCTTCTTTCTCTTTTTCATCTTTTTACTGCTAATATGTGGATCTTCCTAGAGAAATGAGGTTTCTGCTACTTCCTTTCATACATGAAAAATTTTAGTAGTTTCTCACTGTATGTAGAATTGATCTCAAAATGCTTGGTTTGGCATTCAGTGTTGGTAAAGATGGTCAGTTCTAATAAACGAATCACATGTTCCTTACTGTAATTGTTTTTTCCTGGTTGTGGGGCTTGAACTCTGGACCTGGGCGCTGTCCCTGAGCTCTTCAGCTCGAGGCGAGCACTCTACCACTTGAGCTACAATGCACTTCCGGTTTTCTAGTGGTTTATTGGAGATAAGAGTCTCAGGGAGTTTCCTGCACAGGCTGGCTTTGAACCGTGATCCTCAGATCTCAGCCTCCTGAGTAGCTAGGATTACAGGCATGGGCCACTGGTGCCTGGCTTATAATTTTCTTAACTGATATCTCACCTATGTCATTGTCTCATCCTTCTTGCCATGATTGTACTTCATCCAGACTGTAAGGTCTAGTTCTAGCTATACTTAGAGCTTTCAATTAGTGGTGACTTCCCCAAGGTTTCATAGCTTCTTACACATGTTATTACCTACCTCTCAATTTCTCTCTTGTACCATATTAGCTTATGTCCAGGTCTAATACTTAGTACATTATCTTTTTCCTGAGAAGGATTTGTTACTCATCTTTTCCTAATCATACATGTTGCACATTTTGGACATTAGACCATTTAGTATTAAATACATCAATACTTTAAATATACTTCCACACTTTGGGTGAAGGAACACTTTTCATTTTCTGAAATGGGATATTAAAAAATAGTTATAGGGGTTAGATTGGTTATAAAACCTGTGCATTTTTCTCCAACTGAGAATTCTAAACTAATCCAGAGAAAATATTCACTTGGGAAAGGAGTTGGTATTTTAACAAGAAAGATGTTATGATTTCTTGGTCAGTTCTACCCCAGAGAACATAATAAGCTGTCATGTATTATCTGTTTATTCCTAGCACAATGAACCTTGGATATTATAAAGAAAATTTCACTTGAAAATTCTTTACAAGGAATTAGATGTTTCTTTTATATACAAGGAAATAAAGAATAAGATACATAACCTGCCTGGTTTTCTGCCTCCCAGCCTCTCCACCCATCAATAAGAGCTTTATTTGTACACTCACAAGACTGTCTTACACATGGCACACTTGTTGCCATGGGTCTTGCCATCTGGGCCACGCACAGGGTCATTTTCTCGTGTGCAGTAAAGATTTCCATTTTGCAAAAGATTCCTAAATTCATCGCATGTATCCTAAAAGAAGGAGATAAGATGAGAATTTGGGTATTTTCTTGGTTTTTAGTTTGTTTGGTTTCTATTAAACACTTCCAAGAGAAAATGGCCTAAGAATTTCTTTGCTAGCTACTGGATCATTCAATTCTTATTAAGAACGTAAGAATTAAATAGAACATTTGTATCTTTTTCTTTGAGAGCTAGCTTCCACATTCAGACTGGAGCGACAATCACAAGCAAATAAGATTCTCTTAATGACTTTGGACCTCTGGGGACTGTCCTTGCTGGGATTTATTGTTTATCTCTAATACATCATAATGAAAGAACATTGCGGTGCCATAGAAAAATAAATGGATCCTATGCTTGAGAAAAACCTCAAAGTTCTATGGTCTAATTCTCCATACTGTGTTTCAATCCCTTTCATCCCAGGTCCTCCAAGAAGGTATCCAAGTTCTGCAGTGATAAGAACTCTATTATCTTATAGATGGTTCATTCTAAAATTTCTACTAGATAACTCCCACAAATTAGCCATAGAGATTCTTTGCAGGGACCTTGGAAAATAACCTTACTAAGTCTCTACATTTAAGGTTTATTTTTCTGGCGTATTAAAAATAGAATGCACACAGCCCTTTTGCAACATGAGAGTTCATCAGATATTTGTAGACAATTTTCTTCTTTGTTTACCATGCCTCCCAATATTCTCTTCCAAGAGCCACAGATTCTCAGAAACATCAGTTGTTAGGTTTATGACATGATCATATAATGTTTCTTATCCCAAGTTCTGTCCTAAGTATAGTCTGATAAGTACTACCCTGTTGAAAGTTCATTTTGTTATTAGTTAGAATCTCAGTTTTGCTATCAAGAGAATTGGGGTGAAGGCTATTGGCTTTGTGTACCTCAAATACCTCATGAGTACAATGGTTAAATTGTGTTATCTATTCAATATGTAATGCAAGTGTTATTTATTCAATATACATGCCAGATTTTTCTGAGAACAAGTAAGCTAGGTGACATATGTGGTGTGTGTGCATATACATGCATGCTAACCTCTAGAAACCATGCAGAATATCAGATGAAGAATTGTGTGTAGAATAGAGAGAGAATAAACAAATCACTTAAACATTCAAATTAGTAATTGGTACCAATTAATATTGAATTTGTGATTTTTCCTAAATTCTTTCTCTTAAGTTGAAATTCAATGAAAATAACTATAATTTCTCCTTCCAGTCAGTTGTGCCTCAGAACTCTCTGCTGATACCTGGTCAGATTTTGTAAAAGAGATTGGCTCATCAATACAAAGTACAATAGATAGCAGCATTGATCTCATATGATAGAGTTTTCTCTTTTAAAGATTCCTTTCATTTAGATACACAATTGTCTTCAATAAAACTGCAATAACTGCATCCCACAGGACTCATATGTGAAATTATTGAGATTCCATGTTCATTTTTTTTGATAGGTATAGAGAAATGGCCACAACCTGTTGTAACAGATCTAGAGTCAGTCCTTTGGCCTCAAGAAAATATTATTTGCATACTGCTTATTTTAAAATCTCTTCCCTACAGGCTACCACTTTTCACTGTATTTGATGTTGGTATAATTTGTGGAGGGGAAGGGAAAAAACAAATTGCTTAAATAGGGATACAGGTGGACCCATTGCACCAATGAGATGTACAGGATGTTATGTTGAAAA
>NW_012267301.1:4844650-4859473 GCF_000151885.1 Dipodomys ordii
GGGATGGGAAGGGGAAACAAAGGAGGAGGCAACAATGCTTGATAAGAAATGTACTCATTACCTTGCCCATGTAATTGTAACCCCTCTGTTCGGTATTTTCACAATTAAAAAAAATAAAGGCATAAACTATGCTTCTAGTTTGACCAAACGAGGCAATCCTAAAATATAGTGTGTTAGGAAGAATGCTGGACTACGTGTCAGGAAGTCTATGTTTAAATTCTATTTTAGTTTCTACTTTTCACCCTTAAGATACCATTGAAGATACAGGTACTAATAGTTTTATACACTAACTTTATAAGCAAGTTCCTCGGTCTCTCTGGACTTATACCTTCATTTCGCAATATGGGGATGGAGTACATTTAGAGAGAGGTTGAAAAATGTGCTCTGTGAGCAAAACTTTTCCAGTGCCCTGTTTAGGAGAATAAAGTTTTCTAGGCACACAGTTGTGCTCTTTGTGTGTCCATAATCTTTGGTTGTGTGATAGCTACAGCTACCGAGTTCAGCAGTGGTAGTCATGATGCTGTGGCTGATATAAGCCACTACTTGGCCCTGAAGAAAAAGTTTGACAGACCCTGGACTAAAAGAAGATCAATTTACACAAATAAAATTTTTTTTTAAAAAAAGAAGATCAATTTTCCTCATGGCTATGGGCCTCTCACAATTCCAAGAGTGACTTTTACAGAGAAATGGCAGGCTGCATCTTTTCGTTATGGTTTGAAGATCCTAGGACAATTACCTTTTCAGCCCCTCTTTTAGCTCTAGATTCTGCTTTTTCTTTGGCTTCCTGCAAGCTGTAAGAGAGAAATAGGAGAGAATCATTTTTAGAAATATTGAATATTACCTTTTATTTTTCCTTGATGGTACTGGGATTTGAACTCAAGGTCTTGTACTTGTTAGGCAACACTCAACCACTTGAGCCATGCCTTCTGCCCTTGGCTGGTTATTTTAAAGATAAAGTCTAGTAAGCTTTTCTGCACATGCCAACCTAGAAACTCAATTCTGATTTCAGCATCCTGAATATTTAGAATTATAGGCATGGGCCACCATTGCCCAGCTCAATGCATATTTTCTTAAAGGAAAAATCTTTCTAGGTACAACTATTCCATTACTTCTATACCATTACTACTGCTTAGAAATTCAATGGTAAGTACAACCCCCCCAAAGGATTGTTCTTGTTTTTAATGTTGCTTAGAAAACAAGACACATAACAATGGCAAAAGAGTAAATACATTTTTCATATTACAAATTTTTTTGGGGGGCGGGAATCAAGATTTTCGTCTTTTTCCCCAGAAAGTATCGCATCTCAGGTATGATTGGATATTGACACATCCTGCTACTTCTTAACATCCAATGGTTAGAGTTTTGCATTAGTCATGACTGTGTCCTAATATGCACAGACCATCAAAGGCTGAGTCTTTATATGGCACTCACTGTAAGGGAAATAGTTCTTAGCATAGTGGTCCTTCTTCCGTGGTGCTTCCAGGACCTTTCTCATGGAAGCACTAGAAAGAAATGTACTTCACATGTGGTTTTATTAAAATAGATTCCCAAGCTCAATGCAAAGAAAGTTTGGCTACATTATCTTCCTCAGTCTCATCATTTCAATACCATCCTTCTCCCCACACAAGGCATTCCTTTAGACTCAGGGGCAGTGGCTCCAGCTCTACTCACAAGAATGCTTCACACATGGAACAGGTGTTACCGTGGATCTTCCCATCCAGACCTTCAATAGGGTCATTCTCTCTGGTACAAGGGAGCCGTCCATTCCTCACATGGCGACGGTACTCACTGCACAACTCCTACCAAAGTAAGGAGGATTCATGAAAAAAATGACTAAAAATTAAGTATAATCAATAAATAACTCATTTAGCTATTAATACATGAACAATAAAGCTCCCTTTGCAATACCTCCTGCAAAACTTGGAAAGCCCTTAGTCTAAGCCACTGAATTGGCACACCAAAGGAAAAAAAAGTAAAAAGAAAAAAATGAAAGAGAGAGGGAAAGAAGGAAGAATGAGAAAGAAAACGTCCAATGAATATGTTATTCTGAGTCAGGGAAAATGTGAAAAATTCAAAGGATAAATGATCATCTCTTAAAATGGTGAAGGATTTGTGGTATGTAGAACAGTAGCTTTTGTTCCCAACACTATTTTCAAGTCATAAACCTGAGACCTGAGAATGTATTAACTAACATGGTAGAATGGCTTTTACAGATGTGACCAAGTTAAGGACCTTAAGATGGAAAGAGTATCCTGGATCTTCTTAAGAGGCTCAGTGCAATCACCATACTTAAACTGCTCGAATTGAGAGACAGTAAAGAATGAGTGAGGACTCCAGAAGAATAGGCAGGAAGTGCATCAAGGCTAGCTGGAGAGGGAGCATGGAGTCCAAGTGTCGTGAAACATGGATGGCTCCCTAGAAGCAGGAGAAGCCAGAGATGGATTCTTTCTTGGATACTCCAGAGAGGAATATAACCCTGCCAAACCTTTGCTCTTATCCTGGGATCCTTGTCACAATGTCTAACCTACAAAACCAAAGATAGTAAGTATACATTGGTAAAAGTCACCAAGTTATGATCATTAGTTACAGCAGCCAAAGAAAACTAGTATAGAGTTTAATATTCTTGGAGCAAATATAGAGAAGTAACTACTACATGTTAAAATAAAACATATCTATGGTAGTCCAAGCTACTCAGGAGGCTGAGATCTGAGGCTTGTACTTTAAAGCCAGCCAGGGGAGAGAAGTCTAAAGACTCTTATCTCCAATTAATCACCAAAAATCCAGAAGTGAAGGTGTAGTTCAAGTTGTAGAGTGCTAGCCTTGAGCAAAAATGCTCAGGAATAGTAGCACCCAGGCCCTGAATTCAAGCCCCAGTATCATCACAAAAATAAAACAATAAATAAATATCTGAAATTTTAAAACATTGGCATATCAAAGTTACTAAGCATACGATACAAATTTGGAAAAACTGTAGGGAGTAGCTAATACTCATTTTGGACCATAGTAAGTGGACATGTCTTTGATAGAGCAAGCTTTATCCAATGTGACACATCCTGTTGATAACAATGACATTTAATAGATAACAGTATTAATAATATTAGTAAGAAATATGTAATAATAGTAATAAATATATAGAATAATAAATAGTAATAATTACATGGAAGGCAACATATGATAGACCAATGCTGGTTTGTATTTTTTTTTGTCAGTCATGGGGCTTGAACTCTGGGCTTGGACCCTGTTCCTGCGCTCTTCAGCTCATGGCAAGTGCTCTACTGCTTGAGCCACAGCACCACTTCTGGCTTTCTATTGGTTTATTAGAGATAAGAGTCTCACGAACTTTCCTACCTGGGCTGGCTTTGAACTGCAATCCTCAGATCTCAGCCTCCTGAGTAGCTAAAATTAAAGGTGTGAGCCACCGACGCCCTGCTGACCATTGCTGCTATACACAAAGAAATCTCTTGGTACTTAATAAGAAAATAATACAAGCAATAATAATGTACTTATTTTAGAAATTAAGGAAACACCTAAGACACATGATGCTATGTGTTTACTTTATTGTCATGATGATTGAGACAAGACTAGAACCATGCCAGTATGACTCTAGATCCAGCTTTTTAACCATGCAATTATATTGAAGTAAGGAGGTCAGGTCTGGCCAGCACCATATTGGCCACATGGTTGATGGTTGGGTCTGGCATCTTGTCTTCATGCTGGGGGAAGGAAATGCCTCCATCCATCACCTGCCTCCCAGGTAATGGGCATGCCCAGATCTCTGGAGGCAGGGGCAGGCACTTGGCTGATAGGATACTGAATCTGTCAGTCCAGTGCCTGGGACTGGGAATTTCCTGTGGACTGTCCCCTGCTTGGACCCTATTTAGTCCCAGACCAGCCCAGACACCATTATGCCATGCTGTGTGTGTGTGTCTCTGTGACTGTGTCCTGTATCCTGGTTTGTATCCATGGCATCCCAATTCAGCTCTCCATTGGAGCTGAGTTGGTTTGTTGGTATTATTTTTGTTCTTTCTTTCCTTTCTGGCCTGTTTCCTAGCTTTGTTATGTGTATTTGGAGGCTGCAGGCCTTTGTAACAATTGTCTACTTGCAGCCTACTAACTGTGTAATAAAGTCATCTTCCAAAATGTGGCTTCTGGAATAATTCACTTTAACAATATAATCCACAAGACAAGGAGACATGAACCATTTCCTGGCATGTCCAAGAAACAAGAAGATGGCTAATGTGACTGATGAGAATAACTCTTCAGCATTAGGAAATGAGGCATGAGCCGTGGCAGATGATGTACAGAGGATGTTGGCATTGTAACCCACTGGAAGGGCCTTAGCTCTTACTCTGGGTGTGATGAGAAGCCAGTAGGTGACAGGCCCTGCTTTATGCTGCGAAGTAATTATTGATATTTAAGAGAGTCAGTAGCTATAAGTAGCTATGAGGGAACAAAGAACAGAGAGCCATATAAGTGGGATTTTCCAAATTGAGATTAATAAAGGAAAGGAATATAAGAAAACCTGAGACACGCCTTGAACAAGTATTGACTGAAGAGTGAATGGATCTAATAAGAAAGTAAGTCTTTATAGATATAAAGATCGGAATACACTTGCTCAATCTATAGTCACTGAAAATCCTGAGATTAGGAGAGGGGAGAAGGAAATTCTCCTTAGGAGAATGAGCACTGAGTGCTCACATGGCTCTGCTGATTTAAAACAAATACCTGGACTGCTTCTCTCTTAACCTTTTCAGTCTCAGCTTTCTCCTTTTCTTCTTTCTCATTAGTTTTCTTCTCTTCTTCCTCCAGTTGGCTGTAATAGAAGGTACAAGCTGAGCACATTCACTGACTTTTATAGAATGTTTCAAGAATGAGTAATGATTTTCCAAATCTAGGATTGGAAGAGCTCAGGAAAGAAATACATAGCCATACCAAGAAATAGTATTACTTTGGTAATGTGTAGATTATTCAGTTGTATATCCCCTCCCAAAGAACAATAATAATGAACTAGGCATGCATTTTTAAAATCAGTATAAGGCCTTTTAATTTGTATGAAGCCTTTCTAAATCAGTGTGAAGTTTTCTTAAAAAGCCACAATTGGCCGGGTGCTGGTGGATCACGCCTGCCATCCTAGCTACTCAAGAGGCTGAGTTTTGAGGATCGCAGTTCAAAGCCAGCCTGGGCAAGACAGTCCGTGAGACTCTTATCTCCAATTAACTACCAGAAAACTGAAAGTGGCACTGTGGCTCAAGTGGTAAAGTGCTAGCCCTGAGTTCGCTCAGGGACAGCGCCCAGGCCCAGAGTTCAAGCCCCATGACTGACAAAAAATAAAAATAAAAAACCCAAAACAAACAATTGTCTTGAGTTTTGAAAAATTGTGAAACTTTTGATATTCAAATGAGTACTACTGTTTACCATGAACGAAGTGTGATGCCAAGTTAATTCGTGGCTATGTAAACGATGTTTCAAAATAAATAGTTCAACTGTAATTTTAGTGGAACTAATTTGCATATTAAAACTCAAGTTTTGGGTTACAATAATGATTTGATTCCAGAAGACTAAACAGCTTATTTTTGAGGTTAATTACAAGCCTAGCATTCTTGTATTCTAGCCAACGTGTGTGTGTGTGTGTGTGTGTGTGTGTGTGTGTGTGTGTGTTGGTATTGGGGTTTGAGCTCAGGGACTGGGCATTGTCTCTTAGCTTTTCCCTGTAGGCTGGTGCTCTACCACTTGAGCTTATTCTTGTTGCTAGCTAGTTGGAGATAGAGTCTTACCAGCATTCCCTCTCTGGGTTGGCTTTAAACCTGATCTTCAGATCTCAGCCTCTTGAGTAGTTAGAATTACAGGTATGAGCTTCAGCTAGTGAACTTTTGTGAGCCAGCCCAAGCTGGCTCCAAATCCTGCTGCCTCAGCCTCCTAAGTGTTGGGATTACAGACAAGTAAATGCTCATGCGCTGCCTCATTTTTGACATTTTCTACTGGTGTGTATTATATCAAAAATCTTTAGCATTTGCTAAATCAACTCATTGCAACAATCCCAGAAAGTTGAGGAAATGAGAGAAAAACCCGATCTCAGGCCACTATTTGAATACCCTGCTCTGTCAATCTCTACTTTTAAGGAATGGTATGCTTTACAAAGCTATAAGTTGAGTGTTGTTTTCAGTATTTATTTTAGGGCTGATGTCAGGAAGAAATTCAAAAGCTAATGAAGCATGAGAATTTGAGGTGGAAACATGTAACCTCTGTCTTATCTCTCATAGAGTTCTGGTCTTAAGATTACCACAGCACTTGGCAAAATAAAGATCTAGAATTTCTTAATGTGGTTTAGCAGGAAGACATTTGAGAAACATCTAATATATAAGTCTGCTTCTTAGGGAGTTTATTCTATGGTAAACCACTTACTAAAACATGAATCACCTGCACAGAGTAACGTCCCTGAAACAAATGAAATCATCTACATTCCTCTTTTTGTTCAAGTTATTTTAACAATATTTATATATTATACCCATATCTGAATATACTCAGAGTAATAAAATATTAGAATTAGAAGAGAGCTCAAAGAGAACTCATGATCCCGACAATGATACTTTTGCTTTCTTTGTAATATATAAACGAAGACTAACAAATATTAAAAAACATTTTGTAGGAAGTTGAGTCTTTACCCTTGACATAATTAAAAGCTAGAATTATAACTGGATAAGAGTAAAACTATATGATTCAATATTACTTACGGTCTTGTCCACCTACTTTTAAGATTTTCTAGCATAAACCTATGGTTAATATATTCTATATAGGTATGAAGAATTTTAGATCCAGAAGTGAATAAGGATGAGGACATACAATGAAAGAGCTGGACTGTGTACTTACAACAGGCTCTCACACATGGCACACTTGTTCACGTGCATTTTCCCATCGGGACCAGGAACAGGATCATTCTCCCTGGTGCATATGAACCTTCCTTCCCTGACTTGGTCCCGGAATTCACTGCAGGTTTCCTAGAATATGAGGAAGATGCATTTGCAGCACAGTTTTCTACCTACCCTGAATTTTAAATATGTTAAGGAGTATGTAAACTACAACGGAGGAAGATTGAAAAGTGATGACATGCAGTAGGCTCAGTAAGTAGTTATGAAGCTCCTGCCATGAACTCAGAATCTTCCTGGGCCATTGAAGATCTATGTATCAGCATTGTTCTACCAAGTGTACTTAGAGTTGAGGTGCAGAGTTCGGCGGACAACATTGTTGGAGACCAGTGGGAAACATTTATGTTTGTATTTTGTTATAGAATGTAGTCTCTAAAAGCTATGGGCGATCTCAGCTTCAGAGCTTCAGTATACCTAGAGAAGGTTTTCTAAAGAAACTGAGAAAACTTGTCTTTAGTAGGCTAAGAAAGAAGAGGAAAACTGTGCTCAAACTATGGAATAAAGACACAGCTGACAGAACAAGTGTGATCTCTGAAGAAAACCCATCCAGGGTGAGGGATGTGGACTTTAGCCTGGAAAATCCAATACCAGTGCCAGATGGAAGAAGAGGTTAGGACATTTGAAAGATTTTGGAGGAGGTGGCAACTGATCACATATAATGAATGAAACAAATGTTCATTTCCAAGTTGTTAATTAAAACACAGTTCCAGCTAATGAAAACATAGTTATTTAAAAATGAGCCAGAAAGATTTAAGCCATATCTACTCTTCTCAAATAAGGGCTAAGTTTGTACCTTCCTAGGTACTGGGAAAGAAAATAGAAAAAATAAAGGTAAATCTGTGTTTGGCTATTGTCCAATATAATCCAGCCTTTACACATGAATAAATCAGAGTTTGCTACCTGTAAAATGACAAAATTTATAAAAGCCAGGAAGATTGACTAAAAGTCAAGGCTGAGACCAAGAAAGCTAGTACTCCCTCCCTACCTGGGTGGGGACAAAGATTAAATACGATAATATAGTTGCATATTGTTTTGTTAATAGAAGACTTAGAATCTAGGACTTCCTCGTGTGAAGTAACAGCTATAAACAATGCAAATTAAAATTTAGCCAACTGCACAAGTTAAATTTTATAACCTAAGCCTAATGAAAGAAATCTGATAGAAGTAAACTATGTCATACATCCCTTATAAGGAGTAAACATTTCAGTTTAAAACAAACATTAAATGAGCCTTGAAATTGAGCCATCATGAAATCAAACTAGTAATCCAGAAACATCTAATTAAGACCCTGTTTTCAGGTTAAAAGTTTTATTCTTCTCTACTGTCTTCTGAGACAGAATGTCAAGTGACACTCTTGCTTCAGCCTAGGGAGTAGCTGAGAATGCAGGTGGCTATTGATGTTAAAACTCTTTGAATTCCTTCTCTACATGAAGTTGAGACAGAAAACATACATGCTAATAGGGCCACTACATTGTTAAAGTAAAAAAAAGTGTGAGGACCTACTGTTAACATTTCTGGTAAAATTACCTTTGCAGTTTCTCTCTTAGCTTTTGCTTTTGCTCTTTCTTCTTGCTTACTACAAGGAGTAGAAATAAAACAAGAAAGAAAAATAGATCTTAGTTCAACAGAGCTCACTCTTCACATCCATGAAGTGATCATTCTGTGCTTAGGCTATGCTCAAGTAACTCCAAATATTCACATGTACTATTTGTCATATTATTAGAGAATTAACTAGAATGTATCATCTCATTTCAACAGCAAGTCAGTTCATTAGAAAGCACGCTTATGTAACTTCCAGCTCATCTACTGCAGTAATAGTTTGTTACTGATTCTTTTGCTCTGTGAATTTTTTTTTTTACATTGGGGCTTGAACACAGGACCTTGTGTTTTCTAGGCAGATGCTCTACTACTTACTACTTCAGCCATACCCTAGTTCTCTTTACCCCCTTTTTAGTTTAGCTATTTTTAGCTAAAGTTTCCTGCTTTTTGCCCAGTCCTGGAATGAAGACTGTGACCTCCTTTCAATATCTCCCACAAAGCTAAGATAGCAGGTGTAACATACATACATAGCTTATTTAGATAATTTTATGCTTATGCTGACCTAGAATCATAATTCTCCCAATCTGTGCCTCCCCAAAAGCTAAGATTACAGGTATATACCACCATACCTGGCCTCTTTGACACTTTTTAATAAAATGTAGTATTTGACTTCTGGTCAAAATTCAAAAATGGCAATTGGGAGAAAACTCTTTGGTGCAATTTTTTTTTTAAGGAAAACTAGAAGGGACTGACATTCTTTATGTCTTCCTTGTCTTTAAGGAGAAGGCTTGTGGCTGGAGAAGAGGTAATAAAAATACATCTCTTACAGAAAAATTTAGAACCATTAACTGAATTGCTGCATATGAATCAGTTATGCACATCACAAAGTGATTGGTAGAATGGATGATAATTGATATCATCATCATCGTCGTCATCATCATCATCATCATTGTAAGCAAATATTCTAAAAATTAATTCATGAGAAAAGTTAATTGAGAGTGATCGGACTACACTTTTAGATAACTAACAATTTTGCCATTGAGTTTAATGGCCTGAACCTACAACATAATTGGACACATGACACATTTAATTTAATCATGTTGGTGAAAAAAATTACATAATGTGTGAAAATGCTTTAATGTATGCCAATCAATCTTAATTGAGTCTTCAATCAAGCTAAGACAATTTGAAGCAGAACAAACTGTTTCTATGTTGTACAGAAGTCTGCACCAATTAACTAGGGAGGAAAGAAAGCTTCTCAAGGAGTTCAGTAGCTTTGGTTACAACATAGGACAATACAAGTTATTTTTATGAATAATTTTAAAGTTTTTACAGAAACCTATTAAATATATTGTGGGGGAGGGTAGGCTCATGCTTATTTCTGTGAAAAAATGATAGAAACATTGGCACCAATCTAAGTCAATTTCAATGTTTAATAACGTGTTTTCTTTTCCTAATGGGAAATTATCCAAGGAGGCTGCAGAATTGACCACTAGGTGGCATTCCAAAACAGTCCTAAATATAGACATCTACTTGTAATCCATGAAAGCCTTGAAAATGGCTGTCTCCGGCCTGTGAGAAACACATTAGATACATGATGACTTTCCCACTCTTCTCAACTTCTCTGGGGTTTAGTTTTATATCCATAATTTGTGACAATACAGAACTGATTTCATGTGACTGTGGTAAAGATTAAATGAGACTAAGTAACAAAGGTCTTCAGCCTACTCTATGTACTAAATAAGTGTTGGTTATGGTAATTATGGTCATTATTTTAACTTTATTTTTAACTTCAATCAAATGCATTTTTAGTGTTCCATGATCCAAACTCTCTGAGAGAAATCTGCTGAAGATAGAATAATTCATTCTTTTCAGAGATATTGCTTTCACAATAGAAAATACACTGGGATTGTTTTTGGTTAAAAATAAACAGAGTTTAGAAAAGTAAAAAAAAAATCTCTTACTGGAGGGGATGTACTATTTCATTGATTTAAAAATCATACTTTAAGTTCCCTGTGAGTGGGCATGCAGCTCCTAAACTTATTTTTGAGTCTGTCCCTACACTATTACAGAGTTAACTCCTTCTTCCTACTGAGGCCATGTATTTCTACCTCTGAGGCACCTTAATTTTATTCCTTAAATTCACATCAAAAGAGTACAAAGAAAATAGTGAACTGAAAAAGAAAATCTGGATAAACTGGATAAAATTACAATGACATTCTAAATAGGATCTCATTACCTCCCATTCTGGGTGAAAGATGCAAGATTAGTTCTAAAATGTCATAGAAGAAAATTTTCTCTCTGTTTCTAGATCTATTAGAAACACTTCTGATTGTCAAATCATAATCATATATAGGTAAGAGACAATGTTTTTATATGTATTCATCATTCAATGATTAAACTAGTCTAATGAACATAGTCACCTTCCATATGTACTAATAATTTTTTATGATGAGAACATTTAGAATATACACTTTAAGAAATTTTGCAATATGCTATACTTATCCATTTTTTATGATGAGAACGTTTAAAATATATACTTTAAGAAATTTTGCAATAATGACATATTATGAACCATTGTGTCCAGCTTGTGCCCTGATTCTCAAAATCTTATTCATCTTCACTGAAAAATTAATCCATTAATCAACATCTCTGTATTCATTGCTTCCGCTCCTCCCCCCACAGATTTCACATCTGTGAGTTCGACTTCTTGAAACTTCACTTGTAAGTAGAATCAGGGATTAGGATTTTTCTCTGTAATGCTTACTCTGCATCTCTTCATTCCAGAGTAATTATACTCTGATAGTTTTCCATTTGTTTTTGAAGCTGTTTGTTTCTTAGTCTACTTCATTGTAACTCTCAAAATGCAATTGATGAGGAAAACTAATGATCATCTCATCTCTCTCCATTTACAAAAAATATTCCTAAAAGCAAAACTTCTTGGGGAAATTCCTGTGCCCCAGCTCCCTAAGCAGCCCAGGTTTGTGGCTCCACTCACAAGAAGGCATCACACATGGAGCAGGTGTTCCCATGCATCTTCCCATCTGGGCCCTGGACGGGGTCATTTTCTCTGGTGCAAACCAGTTGTCCATTCCTTCTTGAATTGCGGTACCCACTACAGAGTTCCTAGAAAACCAAGAAGGGAAGCAGAGGTGTTGAACATAGGCTGGATCAGACTGGAAAAAAAATATCTAAAATTTAGACTTCAACTGGCCTATCTTAGAACAGTTCTTTCCTTGGAAAGCACGGGCATTTCAAAGGCTAAAAATCAGTGAAGAAAGAAATAATACCTAGGAACCTGTGTGTATGCACACATGCTAATACACACCAAAACACGCACTTCATAGAAATACTTCATGGAATTTACATGTTTTCCAAACATTATTCATGAAACCCTAAAGTCCTAAGCTTCTGATTTACTACCTAGACAAAGTGTCCTTACCTCAAAGGAAGTTGTACTTTTAGACTGTCTTTTATTTCTTGATTCACTTTCTTTCTTTTTCTTTGCTTCTTCTTCCACTTGACTATATGAGAATGGTTAGACAAAGACATGAGAAATAAGTATAGAATTAAGTAGAAATAAGTATAGAAATAAGTATAGAATTGGGAGTGATCTCAGATATTACTTAATTATTATGGTTAATATTTATTAACTTCTACTATATGTCCTATGTTGGGCTCATACTATGAAATGATTACAACAGAACATAATAAAATTCTCTCTATTTACCAATGAGAAATCTGATAGAACCCATAACCTATCCGAGGGCAAATAGCTAGGAAGTGTAAGTGAGGGATTTTGAGTTCTTTTTAAAACCTTCCAATGCACACTACTTATCTATGATGAATACTTAGTCTGATTTATCTGCTAGTAAATTCTCTACCTGTATCAGGCTTGTCACTCAATGGAAAGTCACCCAACTATCAAGTTGGTCTTCTTAAAACTGAGCAGAACCAGTCCTGCAGAACTTCTACTCATTGACTCAATGAGTCAATGGAGAAAACATAACAATAATCTAGCTTCCCCACATTTAAAAATAAAAATGACTTGGGTATTTGAAGATAGACTCTAAATGTGACCCTATCTTAACCATCTTCAAAGGATATGATTTTTATACCTTTCTCTAATCAAGCAGGTTCTCTACATATGCTTGTTTTCATTTCTGTGGTTCAAGGGGCCATCTACAAACTGAACATATGAATGAAAAAGAAAGGACAAATGCCTCCTTTGCCTGCATAGTCGTAGCTCTACTCACAAGAAGGCCTCACACATGGAGCAGGTGTTGCCATGCATCTTCCCATCTGGGCCCAGGATAGGGTCGTTCTCTCTGGTGCAAGGAAGTTTTCCGTTCCTCACTATCCGGCGGTATTCATGGCAAAGCTCCTACCAGAGTAGGGAAAGGAAGATGAACGTTTATTTATTTCTGATCAGAGCACAAGATTCAGCCCTCTACATTTGCAGAATTTCATATTATGCTTTTTTGTGAAAGCAGTTGTTTGCCTATGTTTCTCTTAATGTAAAATTCAATACTGGAAACAAACCCTTTGTTAAGAAATGGAAATCAATAAGACATAATAAAATGTCACAAATATAAAAGAAGAGGAATTCCAGCACAATCTGAACAGAATGAAATCAATACAGACATGTATGAACATGAAAAACTGACAACTCAAAGATCAGGACTGTTAAATCTGACTGTGAAAACTAGGAAGATATCAAGTATTATTTAACATCAAAAGGATTTGTTTCTGAGGAGAACAAGAAAACCTGGATTTGGGACTATGTACACTTGGCTGAAAATAAGTTGAGAGACTCAGGTAAGAAACTTTATATATAGGATACAGCAGGACCTGAATTTCTAAGTGAAATAGGAAATTAAGAAATGTTCTATAGTTGATAGAGAGCTACCCATCATGATGTTAGTGGAATTAAGGGATTTATTTTTATATCTCAATTCAGATACAAAATATACAAATGGAAAGAATACAGGTTTTTCTGTAAAGTAGTTAGCAAACTACTGTGTTGTAGAATTCACTGAATAAACTCAACTCACTGCATATGAAGGCGTTTTCCCAGATCCTCTTTTGTTTCTTGCTTGGGCTTCCATCTTTTTCTTTTCTTCAGCTTCTGCTATGCTGAATATAGAAGAAGAAAAGCATCCACTTGTTCCATTCAGGTCTTTAACTTCTCCAAATCCCTACAATGCAAATCTGTCCTTAAAGAGAAAGATCTTAATCTCATTTTTTACTATGTATCAATGAGAAGCAAATAGCCTATAGTATGGTCTGATACCATGACTTCTTCATAATTTTTGCTTAATATTGAAAGAAAGATGGTGACAATAGGTTTTGAGAACTTACTTTCTTTAAGTTATTTTTCTTTCCTATGATGACAAAAAGGTGATCAGTGTACAAAGAAGGTATCAAAACTGGAACCAGGAACATAACTGGAAACTGGCCTTAACAAAGTACTGTGATGGGACTCCTTGTTTCTCAGATAGGATGAGAAACAGAGAGGCCCTAGGCCTAATCTCAGGATACGACCACAGCCACAGTCTCTTCCCTGGTCTATCTTCTACATCATGTATACTCTAGCTTTAATATATATTTAAATGTATTGTTCATCTATGGCTGTCTTATCTAAAATCTACCTAAAATGATAGAATGGATGGGTAGAAGCCAAAAATTTCTATACACTAATAAAATATAAACTTACAATTGTTTTGTGATGAAATTGTATAGTAGCTATAGTTAACTGATGTTATTTCAACCATCTATGATAACAAACAAATTAAAAGACAAATATAACATTTTGCATTCGAGGTATAGTCAAAAATTTAATGTTCAGCCTCATAAAGTGAAAGCTATTTTAAATTGTGAAACAAAGTCATTAACTCTAACTTATTGGGAAATGTCACAGTGTTTAAGACTTGCTAGTTTTTATAGACACTTATGGTTATTTCTTGGGCAATTTAGCTTATCAGTCTCTGGGCTTAGTGCAATTGGTCTGTACCCTCATGAGAGATGAAATGCCTACAAACTGCTAAAGTAAGTACACATATTCAGCTGGAGCAATGAAGGAAAAGTAGTATTTGCACATTTTTAAAAATTTGTCAGGAGGTTCCAATGCTATGAGAATTCATAGAAATAAGAATGGCCAATAGACACATGAAGAAATGCTCAACTTCTCTAACCATAAAAGAAATGCAAATCAGGACAACATTGAGATTCCTCCTCACCCCAGTTACAATTGCAAAAAATCAAGAACTCTAAAACAACAGATGCCAGAGGGAATGTGACCAGAAGGGAACCCTACTGCATTGTTGATGGGAGTGTAAACTTGTTCAACCACTTTGGAAAG